>NC_044037.1:290101761-290401761 GCF_901765095.1 Microcaecilia unicolor
CACTAAAGTAACCCCTTGAAGGTCTGGAGCTGCAAGGACCATTCGTATCAGGGGCTCCAGAGACAATAGAAACAGCAGGGGAGACAGGGGGCAGCCCTGCCTGGTGCCCCCTGTAAATCTGAAACTCTGGTTCCCTGATACCATTCACCAATACGCTCGCTCTGGGTTGGCAGTAAAGAGTTCCTACTGCCCGTGGTAAACCATCCCCTTATACCCATCATTTCCAGCGTTTTGAAACATAAAGTCCCACCCAACTCTGTCGAAAGCTTTCTCAGCGTCAAGGCTCAGAATAAGGGTGGATACTTTGTTCTGCCTACTTGCTGCCATCGCCAATAGGAGCTTTCTAACATTATGTACCGCCTGCCGGCCTCTCACAAATCCCACCTGCTCTGTGCCTATTAGTGAAGGCAAGCATTGCGCCAATCTGTCTGCCATCATTTTCGCCATTAATTTTGTGTCTACATTTAATAGCGATATCGGTCTATAGGATTCCACTTTATCTAAGGGCTTCCCTGGTTAGGAATGAGCGTTATCAGCGCTGTGTTCGCATATCTTGGAAAACTCCCTTCCTCAATAACCTCTTGGAAATATTCCAGGAGTGCTGCCAAGGCTTTACCGGGCAGAATTTTATAATATTCCCCAGAAAAACCGTCTGGGCCGGTGCAGACCGCCAATTTTAACGCTTTTGACCCCCTTCTGCAGCTCAGACATTGTCAGTGGTTGGTTTAAAGTTTCCAGCTGCTCCTCCGTTATTTGGGAGGTCTATTTGCTGTAAATAATCTCGTATTGCATGCGCAGTTGGGGGTAATTGCTTTTGATATAAAGTGGTAAAATACTCTGTAAACGCCCTGTCCTATCTTTCTATTGTCAGTTATGAGATCTCCCTTGTGATTTTTTAAAGAGGTCACTGTCCGTGGACCACCTATAGTTTTAATAATCGTCCCATCATTCTGCCTACTTTATTCCCAAACCTCTGCAATTTGTATTTTATAAAATTGAGTGGATTTCACCTCCTTCTCATGTAGCAGACTATTTAATGCTACTTGAGTGGTTTTTAGATTTTCCAGGGTAACCAACGAGGGATGATGTAAGTGTATCTTTTTCGCCCGCTGCAGTGGCGTTCTAAGTGTAATATGCTAGCTGCTTTCCGTGTGTCCTAACACTACAGTAAGCTATAACAGCGCCCCGCAAAACTGCCTTGAGGCTGACCAGAACAACTCAGGTTGAAGATCTGCATGCATGCCATTATGCTCTATGTATTGTTCCCAGTGCTTCTGCACGTGCGCTCGTAAGTGCGGGTCAGAGTACAAATGAGACGGGTATCTCCATCCCGTCCCCCCCCTAAACTCAGACCTAAGCTTAAGGTCTACCCACACCAGGGCATGGTCGGATATTTCTTCGGGGCCTATAGTTGCTGCCTCTACCAAATGAAATAAGGGACGAGCCAACATAACATAGTCTATCCTGGCATGAGTGCCATGTGCCCTTGACCTATGTGTATAGTCACTCTCCCCGGGGTGTAGCACTCTCCACGGTCTACTAAATCTAGTGTTTTGTTAAACATTTGGAACTCTCGCGCCCTCGTCCCCTCGGTAATAGGATGGCCATGGTGTTAGTGCAATCTTGACGAGGGTCTATAACCGCATTAAAGTCCCCTACTACTATCAAATCCCTCCCCCACTCTGCAAACTTTCCCGGCCAGATCTTTAAAGAATGTAGCATCAAAATTATTGGGCCCATATAATACCAGCAGCAACAAGTTCCTCCCTTCTAACCACACTTTTAACAGAATGAAATCCCCTCTATCCCCCTTGTCCAAAACTGTGGCTTTATAGGGGAGTCCTTTTCGAAATAGTACAGCAACTCCCCCCTTCCTACCTCGAGACGGGCAGCAAATACTTCACTAACCCATGATTTTTGCAGTTTTAAGTGTTCTTTCTCTGTGAGGCGGGTTTCCTGCAGGCATGCCACATCAGCTTTATGCCTTTCAGTGCAGTTAGGATCTTAGATCTTTTAATAGGGGAGCTTATACCTCCTACATTCCAAGTTACAATTCTAGTGGACATATTTACTTGGATTTACCAATTTTAGTGATCTCGCCTCTCTTCTCTACGGTCTTCGCTGTTCCTTAACTGTGAGGTCCCCCCAACTCCCAGGCCACTCACCCCAACTACCGGATTTGCCTGCGTGTTCCGTGCAACTCCATTGGTCCCTGACATTCATCAATTTTTAAACTTCTGGTACTCTTTGATTTTAAACTCAATAACATCCTAAATCCCCATCCCCCCCTTATCCCCCACCATTCCTTCCGCCCTTTTGCCATTATCCAGACTCAAACCTGCGTCTGGGTACGGCTAGAGTCCACCTGAGTAGCGGGGAGCCCTCCCCCCCGTATGATTTATAATTTCTGTACTTACTGCTGCTGCTATATATATTATGCTTCTGACTCACAGCAAGCTCTATAAGTATTTCAATCTCCCTCAGAGATGCCCTTCTCCTGCAATCCAGACTTGGCTTCCTCCGATGTTTTAAAGGTATGCCACTGTCCTTGTAACAGAACTTTCAGTTGAGGCTGGGTACTGGAGCCTAAAGCGAATTTGCTTCTGTGCTAATAGTGAACATATCTGATGGAATTTTTTCCGTTGCTCCTGTACGCCGAAGGAGTAGTCCTGGAACATCAAAATTGGGCGCCCCTCATGTGTTAGATCTCCCCTCCTGATTTAAATCCATCAGTATTTCCATTTAGAGCGGTAGTTGAGCACTCGTGCCCACTACATAACCACGAGGCCTCTTTTGACTGTCCGTTTTGCGTCCCACGCGATGTGCGCGCTCAAGTACTAAGGCCCAAGGGAGTCTGATAAAGCCAATTCCTTAGATAACCAGTCTGTGAGCCAAGGCACTAAGTTTCTGTCCGAAATGTTTTCCGAGATGCCTACAATTCGCACATTGTTCCTCCTGGAACGATTTTCTAGGTCCTCTAGTTTATCGTAATGTTCCTGGAGCTGATGTTTGATTTCGCGGATATCAACATTATAGGCCTGCGAGTCGTCTTCAAGAGCCGAAATCCGCACCTGAAAGATCCTCTGTGCGGGTCTCCAGTCCCTCCAACTTAGCGTGGAAAGCGTCGATTTTTTGTTCCATAGTGTCCCATTAGGCTGCCAGGCTTTCACCACCGCGGCTGTTAGTTGCTCTCTAACTGCGACGTCGAAAATGCTTGCTCGCATTGCTGTGGTTCGCCCGCCATTTTAGAATCAGGGTAGGTAACTTAACCTTTCTTTCTCTTTTTTTCCGGTCCGAAGCGCCATTCCAATCGGGGTTTTGTTCAAGTATTTGTCCATGCAGTTATGCTGTATCCAGTGGGTATTTTTTAATGTTTTTGAGCAGTATTTATAGGAATACGGGGTTAGGGCCCACGAGCTGCAAGCACTGCACGTCTGCTCAGCTCATCGCATCACGTGGGACTCCCCGGATGAAGACATTTAAAGATAACAGACACTTTAAACAGAATCCAAAGTACGTTACGAGCATTTCCTACGTTTTTTTTTTAATGCACATCCTGGAAGAGAGAGAGAGGATGGGCCATCAACTCTTTAGATGTTGAGGGTTTCGAGAGACCCATTATAAATGATTTTAAATAAAAAGTGGAAGCCTGAGCTATCCTTCGTTCAAAACTTGGGAAAGAGAAGTCCTTAGATTAATGTATATCTTCATGTTGGGGGTGAAGGCTGACATCTAATCGTCCTTAGGCTTGTTTACCAGAGAAATGTTTGAACCACCAGGATTTCTTACATTCAGTGTCCTGTATATACTAAGTAGCTAAGAAGCATCAGCTTGGCACCAGTCCAGAAGTGAAATTGGGACACATCAACATATCAGATCTTTTTCTAGGACTAAGTTTGGGGAGGAATGCAGTTGACATAGAGCCAATGGATTTTGGCATCCCAAATACATATTTTTACACTTTTTTTAGCACTGAAGCTGAAGCGAAAAAAACAGTTCTCTAGGCTGAAAAAAAAAAGATTAGAGACGGACCGAACAAACTGTGAGCAGCTTTGCCTTGGAGAAAACTGGCACCAGGCAGACAGTGAGTCATTGTAGTGGACTTCATAATAAGCATTTCATGCCAATGTGAACACCACAGCCAGTTTGTACCATTCTAATACTGATTCCATTTGCAACAGAATTTGTGAGAATTATGTAGTCTTGCGATCATTGGCCAAGGAGTTTACAGCAGCTGCAGAAACTGACACAGCCTGGTCCGTTACTGCTTGTCACACATTTTCTACTAGAAAGCCAACAGGTTTTGGTTTCAGCTACCGGTAGCCAAAGCTTTCCAATCGCCCAGCGCACATGCTCTCAGGGCAAATCATTTATGAAGATTGACTTGTCAACCAGTTAAAGCAGAAGCGACGTTTTAGGTTTTTACTTTAATGGCTCTGTTCTGTTCTTTGTGGACATATGCGCACAATGGCACGTGTTACTGTCTTGTTTAATATCATTGTTCTATTGGGACGGATATTCGATTGGATGCTCTTACTATGGCTAAATAAAATCAAGTTTATTAAAGTCTTGCTATACTAATCAAAGGGAGCCTTTCAGAGTGGTTTATAATGGTATACATAAAAATCAGTCAGACGATGGAAAAGAAATACATTTAATGAAAGGGAAGAGGAGAGAAGGGCAGTACAGAATGCTGATCACTCAGTCTGAATACCAATAGGCAGCGAAGGGCAGGTTACATAGTAACATAGTAAATGACGGCAGAAAAGACCTGCACGGTCCATCCAGTCTGCCCAACAAGATAAACTCATATGTGCTACTTTTGTGTATACCTTGATTTGTACCTGTCCTTTTCAGGCACAGACCGTATAAGTCTGCCCAGCACTATCCCCGCCTCCCCACCACCCCCCCCCCCCCCCACCACCGGCTCTGGCACAGACCGTATAAGTCTGCCCAGCACTATCCCCGCCTCCCAACCACCAGCCCCGCCTCCCACCACCGGCTCTGGCACAGACCGTATAAGTCTGCCCAGCACTATCCCCGCCTCCCAACCACCAGCCCCGCCTCCCACCACCGGCCCTGGCACAGACCATATGTCTGCCCAGCACTATCCCCCGCCTCCCAACCACCAGCCCCGCATCCCACCACCGGCTCTGGCACAGACCGTATAAGTCTGCCCAGCACTATCCCCGCCTCCCAACCACCAGCCCCGCCTTCCCACCACCGGCCCTGGCACAGACCATATGTCTGCCCAGCACTATCCCCGCCTCCCAACCACCAGCCCCGCCTCCCACCACCGGCTCTGGCACAGACCGTATAAGTCTGCCCAGCACTATCCCCGCCTCCCGCCACCGGCTCTGCCACCCAATCTCGGCTAGGTTATGGGTCATAGGCATCCTGGAAGGTGGATGCTTTAAAAAAGGCCCCGTTTCTCACAGAGGAGAGACAACAAATGGAAGGAATGAGTGAGAATCCAGCTGTACCGGATTTGCAAAACAAGGAAAGCCCACAAGTGGCTTCCAGGATAGGGCAAGCTTAACCCTGTGGTGTATCCTGGGTAGACAAGCATATAGGGCTCCCTATCATAACATAAATAGTTTTTAAAACTTCCTAAAGGGGCTCTTACTGGTTCTGACTGCAGAGGGACAAGAAGTACTTGCTCACATCTCCTCCTGCTAACTGAAGGACCATGCATGGGTGGTGAGGAGAAAACCAAAAAGCGGGGGCACTGAAGAAGGCCTCAACAAAAGGACTTAAAAATATAAAACCCAAATTCATATAACATGTAAATATAAATAGTTTCTGTCCACAATCTTTTTAAAGACCATCTGATCCTATATGTAGCTGTTTTTGTTTCTAATCACTGAACAACATTTTCAAGACTCCTGATGCAGACACTTTTAAGCCGAAACACGGTGTGTGTTCAAGTCTTCTAACAGCAACCAAAGAAGAGTCTTATCAAACATCTAAATGGCCAAGTGACCGACTCACCTGCAAATGCGCCAGTAGAGGCTTCCCTCTCTGTCCCGCCCCCCTCGCGTCAAGACGTGATGACGTCAGAGGGCGAAACAGAGAGGGAAACGGAGTCGGACTGTCGGCCGCTGCCGCCTGGAAACCAACATCGTGCGCACCAACCTCCACCCTCCCCCCGCCGCCGCCGCTCCCGCCCACCTCCGTATCGGGCCCCCTGCACTGACCTGACAGCGCCTCTCACCTCCGTGTGGAAGCGCTGCAGGCAGCAGCAGAGCGATCTGCTGCTGCTGCCTGCCAGCGCTTTCACACGGAGGTGAGAGGCGCTGTCAGGTCAGTGCAGGGTGCCGGCACGGAGGGGGGGAGGGAGCGGCGGCGAGGAGGGTAGCTGGAAATATCACCCGTTTTAACGGGCTTAACGGCTAGTATAGTAATAACTAAAAACTATTTTATATTTACATGTTATGTGAATTAAATTACTGTTCTATATTTTAAGTCCCATTGTCTGCTGAGCCTTCTTCAGTCTCCCGCTTTTTGGTTTTCTGTTTGATTGCTAAGTGGGATTCCTGTGTTCAGCCACCACGTGATTTTTGGTCAGGAGGAAAGACAGACGCTGAGCGAAGTGGTGGCTCAGGGCGCTTCCCCCATGACCACTTCTTTCAGCCAACTGACGACTTACCCAGCACAAAAATCTGCCTTAGGGGGCCACTGAATAAAACATCAGATAGAGGCCATTCTAAACCTTTGGGCCCTAGGCACGTGCCTAGTTTACCTAGGCCTTAATCCTGCCCTGCTCCAGGAATCATACAGTTGATCAAACTGGACCCGTCAATGGTTACGGAGAGGTGAACTCAAATTAACTATGCCAGGGCTGGTGTAAGGCTAATGAACACCCACAGATAACTCTTCAGCCCTTACACCTCCATCAGTTAATCAGCCTACCCCTTCCTAAGACTGATAATAAACAAAACAGGCATGCATAACAATCCTACAAAGAGACAAAGCATAACAGGCCATAACAATCCTACTAAGACGCAAAACTGGACATCATACTTTAAAATATTAAACATATGACAAGAGTGACTATTTGAAAAACTGACCAGCATGCCTGCAGGTGAAAACATGGGCTGATGGTTCCTGGAGTGTGTGCGGCTGTCAAGGTCTAACGCAAGAGTACTCAATGCCAGTCCTTGAAGGCCACAACACAGTTGAGTTTTTTAGATTTCCCCAATGAATATGCATGCTCCTAAAAATCAGCCAGGCAGAGTTTCCCATCACTAGTGAGTCTGAGATATTTGGAAATCAAAAATGAGGACGTTATAATGTCTTTGTATCGCTCCATGGGGCGACCGCACCTTCAATACTGGGCACAATTCTGGTCACCGCATCACAAAAAAGATATAGTGGAATTAGAAAGGTACAGAGAAGGGCGAAAAAAAATGATGATGGGGACGGGACGACTTCCCTATGAGGAAAGGCTGAAACGGCTAGGCTCTTCAGTTTGGAGAAAAGACAGCTAAGGGGAGATCTGAAAGAGGTTATAGAAAATAATGAGTGGAGTGGAACGGGTAGACATGAATCACTTGTTTACTCTTTCCAAAAATACTAGGACTAAGGGGTACGCAATGAAGCTACAAATTAGTAAGTTTAAGACGAATCAGAGGAAAATATTTTTCACTCACGTGCAATTAAACTCTGGAGTTCGTTGCTAGAGAATGTAGTAAAAGCACTTAGTTTAGAAGGGTTTAAAAACAAGATTTGGATAGCTTCCTAAATGAAAAATCCATAAGCCTTTATTAAAATGGACTGGGGAAAATCCATTGCTTATTTCTAGGATAAGCAGTATAAAATGTATTCTCTCTGCTGTGGTCTGCCATTGTGGAAGCAGGAAGTTAAATCAGAAAGGGGCAGACCATGGCAGAGTGAAGGTTCTGGTCAGCAGCAAACAGCCTATACCAGGACCCTGTATGGAGAAAGGAACTTTTGAGGTAAATGTTGGGGTGGGGGAGGGGTTCAGAGACAAGGGAAATGCTGGAGTGAGTGAGGGAGTGAGATGTCGGTCATGTAGGGAGGAAACACTGGGTCCCTCAACTGCTCTGGGCCCTCCCAATTGTCCGAATGGTCAGCCCCGCCTCCGATGTTTATTCTCTAGCACTATGAATTTCTGTCTTACCCTAGACATCATGGCTGGGACCTAGCACGCCACCTATGCTTTGCGATCTTTGCTCAGTGATGCACCCATGATTCACCCAACCTGACAGGATTTATTTACAACTCACCTGATCACTCTAACCAGGTCATGGAAGGCTCTCTCAACGTTCAGAGGTGGGTCCTTGGCACTCGTTTCTATATATGGAATCTGAAAAACAAGGGGCAAAAGAGTAAACTACTGAGACACTTATACCCTGATGTGTGTGGAAATGTCTTTACATCTTTTCTAAAATCCAACTTGACCAGGTACTCTGCAGTATTTGAAGGTCATCTGGCAAGTGGTATTCTACATGCTGACAGGACTGGAGACCTTATTACACAGCATACTATTTCTCAGGTGTATAAAACAGCCTTCCCCTAAATTCTATATATGGCGCTCAAAATTGTGCATGCCATTTAATCAAATAGTGAGGCAATTAGCACCAATAATTGGGTACTAACAATTAGTGGCACCAATTGACAACAATAAGAATTTACATGTGCATCTTCCTAGTTCGGGTTCTATAAAGATGCGAGTGTAAAAATTTCCATTAAGATCCAAAAGGGGGTGTGGCCATAGGAGGGACATGGGTAGATCAAGGGCATTCTTAGAATTTGCACGCAGAGTTACAGAATAGGGTAGATCAGCGTCTAATTTAGGCACGAGGATTTACACCAGGTTTCAGTCCGCAGCACTAACCTCTAGGCTACTCCAGTGGCGTAGCCAGACAGCCAATTTTGGGTGGGCCAGAGCCCAAAGTGGGTGGGCACAAAATTTTCTCTCTGCCACGCCCCCTTCCTTCCCCTATTCTCCACCTCTCCCCCAGCACCTCCCAACTCAAAATAGAAACAGAAACACTTTAGCTCATGAGGATCCCCAAGCACTATCAGCTGAAGATTTCCTCTGAAGACGGCCAGTACTCCATTTTACCAAGCTTGGCAGGCAGCAGCAGCAACTCCTTGAGCTACTGATGCCGGCACCCCAGGCGTGCTTAGTTATTGGTGACTTGAGGATGTTGCCGCCGTCTGCTAAGCTTAGTAGAAGGAAGTTTTGGCTGCCGTTAGAGGAGGTCTTCAGCTTATGGGGCTTAGGGATCCCCTCCAGCCATAGCAAAGGTCAGGACTGGTGTTGACATGCTAGAGCCCAGGGCAGAAAATAAAGAAGGTTCCCCCCCCCCCTTCCCTCTTCTCCCTTTCTCCCCTCCAATCTCCCCACCTGCCATTGCAATCACACCAACAGACCCTCACCAAATACAGAACAAGTGATCACAAATTAGAAATAAAAATATGTAGACAAAAAATTGAACTGGGAACCTTGGCATATACTGCAGGTTCTAGGTCAGTTCGCACCTAGGACAATTCCCACCCTTAACAATCATGAAACATCACAGTCTTAAATTTATCTCCTTCTCTTTCCTCTTCCAGATAGTTATTTTTTTTTTTTTTTGGGGGGGGGGGGGTGATGCCCTCCCCCCCAAGCACACTCAAATATTACCTTTAACACGCCACACCACACCAAAAAAATTAAAATAAGCCAAATTCCAAATTAATACAGAGCATAAAATATTATATTTAAAAACTTACACAAAATATTACCAGCACATCCATGACATGCAACGACACTCCTCATAAAAAAAAATACGATGCATAAGAAACCCCCCCCCCCCCCCCAGCAAAACATCAACACAAAACAAAACTACATGCCAATAAGAACTAGCCAGGGGGGAACAGACCTAGGAGGGAATTGTCCAGGCAGGAATTGGTGGGTGGCAACCAGGGGCGTATCTGGAATCCGGCGGTAGGGGGGGGCCAGAGCCAGAGAGGGGGGGCACATTTTTGCCTCCCCCCCCCCCGCCTCTCTCCACCCCCTCCCCGCCGTCAACCCTCCCCCGCTGCTTACTTTTGCTGGCGGGGTCCGACCCGCAATCTCCATATTTCGGCTTCCTCCGTGGCCATGTGCTTCCAGGAAGTAACGCTGCAGCGCTGATTCGTTGAATCTAGTTCGGCGTCTGACGTGCTGGGACGTCAGACGCCGAACTGGATTCAACGAATCAGCACTGCAGCGTTACTTCCTGGAAGCACATGGCCACGGAGGAAGCCGAAATATGGAGATTGCGGGTTGGACCCCGCCAGCAAAAGTAAGCAGCGGGGGAGGGTTGACGGCGGGGAGGGGGGCCAGGGCGAAATCTGCGGGGGCCCAGGCCCCTGTGGCCCCACGCAGATACGCCCCTGGTGGCAACTAGCCACATACCATACTGCAACAGTGGAAAAATAAAAATAAAAATATATGTCTTTTTCTACTGAACACAATAAAGTGACATCCACTATGCACATTTCTCAAGCTATCATATTTCAGTTAAGATTCAAAATAAAATGCCTTTTCTACCTTTGTTGTCTGGTCATTTTATTTTTCCATCATGTTGATCCAGTTTCTCTTTTGAACTTTCCAATCTTTCTGCTATTTCTCCTTCAAGCAGCTGCTGTCCATTTGTCCTCTCTTGTTCCATTCCCTCACTTCTCTTGCCTCTGACCTATTGACCTTTCCATTTTAGCTCTTTCCTCTGTTTTTTTTTCTTTTCTGCTCTCTGTCCACCCAAATTTTATCCTGTGTAACCCTTTTTCTTTTGTTTTACTTTTCAGATACCTGTCAGATTTCCATTTCCTTTCCACACACTAGTTCTCCTATTCCCCATCTCTCTACTTCTCCAGCCATCCATTCCCTTCCATCTTCAATCTGTGACCCATTACCATATTTCTTTCCCCTGTAATCACCATCCTCCACGCGTTCATTTCCTTGCCACCCCTTGGCCTCTCCCACATGGTTCCACCTTTCCTAGTGTCTCTCTCCCTCCACCCTTCTAGCCCAGCATCTGCTCCCTCTCTTCTCCCCACCCTTCACCCCCTCCCAGCATCTTCCTGTCACTTCTCTCTTTTGTCTTGCCCCCTCTCCCGTGATACAGTGTGGCCAGGATCTCCCCCCATTCCTTCCCTCATGCCCAGCACCCCCTGTCTGTGACCTGCCCCTCAGTGTTGCCAGGTGGGCGGTTTTACCGCCCAATTGGGCGGTTTTCCACGACCTGCCGCGGGAAATTTTTGCCCGCGGCGGGTTGCGGTTTTTTGGGCTTCCGGGCGGTTTTTTGTGCGGCTTTTTCGGCCGCGGGGGGCGGGGTTAGTGACGTTTTTGGGCGGGGTTAGTGACGTAGGAGGCGGGGCCGATGACGTGGGAGGCGGGGCCGGTGACGTGGGAGGCGGGGCCGGTGACGGCGGGGGCGGGGGTGATGACGCGGGGGTGGGGGTGTCAGGGGCGGGGTTTGAGTTTGGGCGGGTTTTGTGCTGCATTGGGTGGGAAAAAAATTTTCCACCTGGCAACACTGCTGCCCCTCCCCCCCAGCATGCCCTCTCTCTGTCCAGTCTCTCCCTGTGTGTATTACAATCCTCTCTCATTCCTTTCTTCAAGTCATTCCTTCTCTATAAGCTTTTTCTCCCCCCCCCCCCACCCAATCTAGCATCTCCTCTTTATTTCTCCACCCTCCGATGTCTTTATTCCCCAACTCTGGTGCCCTTACATGATGATCTAGATCATATTTTCTGCCTCAAAAGACATCCACCCCTCCCCCCTCCCCCTCTCTCCCTTCAGCTCTCATATCTTCTTCCTGTTCACTCACTGCAGCAGCTCCTTTCCCCTGCAACCCTGCTGGAACCGACCTTCGTTCATTAGTGCTGCCTGCTTCACCCGAAGATTTGTGGGGAGATGTCATTCTTCCATTAGACTGCAGCGCGGGACCAGCCACATGCCCGCTAACAGCTTTGCAGCGTCCCGACTCCCGCCCCTTAGGCTACAAACTTCCTGTTTCTGTGTCGGAACAGGAGTGGACGTTTGTGTCTTAAGGGGCGGGACTTGGAGTCGGAACGCTGCGCAGAGCTGTTAGCAGGCATGTGGCTGGCCCCGCGCGGCAGTCTAATGAAAGAATTACATCTCCTCAGTGGATCTTCGGATGCTGCAGATTCGTTGTCTGCTCTCTGCTGACGTGTGCAGCTGGGACTTCGCTGAAGCCGCAACAACAACGGAGGAGGCTGGTTTTCTGCTGGGTGGGCCTGGGGTGAAAATGGGTGGGCCCAGGCCCACCCGTGGCTACTCCTCCACTAGCAACATTCCATCTAGAATCTCAAATAATAGCAACGTTCCATGCAGAATCTCAAATAGGGAAAGGGAAATGGGACTTGATACCTGGGGCAATGGAGGGTTAAGTCACCCAGAGTCACAAGGAGCTACAGTGGGAATTGAACCCCAGTTCCCCAGGATCAAAGTCTGCTGCACTAACCACTAGGCTACTCCTCCACTAGCAACATTCTGTGCAGAATCTCAAATAGTAGCAACAGAATCTCAACATTCCATGTAGAATCTCAAATAGGGAAAGGGAAATGGGACTTGATATACCGCCTTTCTGTGGTTTTTGCAACTACATTCAAAGCAGTTTACATAGTATATACAGGTACTTATTTGGATCTGGGGCAATGGAAGGTTAAGTGACTTGCCCAGAGTCACAAGGAGATGCACTGGGAATTGAACCCAGTTCCCCAGGATCAAAGTCCACTGCATTAACCACTAGGCTACTCCTCCACTAACAACACTCCATGTAGAATTTCAAATAGGAAAAGGGAAATGGGACTTGATACCTGGGGCAATGGAGGGTTAAGTCACCCAGAGTCACAAGGAGCTACAGTGGGAATTGAACCCCAGTTCCCCAGGATCAAAGTCTGCTGCACTAACCACTAGGCTACTCCTCCACTAGCAACATTCTGTGCAGAATCTCAAATAGTAGCAACAGAATCTCAACATTCCATGTAGAATCTCAAATAGGGAAAGGGAAATGGGACTTGATATACCACCTTTCTGTGGTTTTTGCAACTACATTCAAAGCAGTTTACATAGTATATACAGGTACTTATTTGGATCTGGGGCAATGGAAGGTTAAGTGACTTGCCCAGAGTCACAAGGAGATGCACTGGGAATTGAACCCAGTTCCCCAGGATCAAAGTCCACTGCATTAACCACTAGGCTACTCCTCCACTAACAACACTCCATGTAGAATCTCAAATAGGGAAAGGGAAATGGGACTTGATATACCACCTTTCTGTGGTTTTTGCAACTACATTCAAAGCAGTTTACATAGTATATACAGGTACTTATCTGTACCTGGGGAAATGGAGGGTTAAGGGCGTCTTTTACTAAATCTTAGCTCAAGTTATCTGCAGCAGAGCCCATAGGAATAAAATGAGCCCTGCTGAAGATAACTCCAGCTAAGCTTTAGTAAAAGACCCTCTAAATGACTTGCCCAGAGTCACAAGGAGCTGCAGTGGCAATCAAACCCAGTTCCCCAAGTCCGCTGCACTAGCCACTAGGCTACTCCTCCACTTTGAAAACAGCAACCAAGGCTTAGGGTGCCACTGTGCGTCAAAAGGCTAGTTCTTATTAAAGTGGTTACTCAAAGGGACAGGAGTAAACCGCACGAACTAATCCAATCGACTGTACAGCATGTGACAAATAGGGAACAATTCTATAAAGAGCTCTAAGTTAGGGACCAAAATACTAGGCGCTAAGCTAGTATTCTGAAACGGCAAATTTCTGCCAGATTCAGCCTTAATTTCCGCATGGAAATCAAAGCGTATTCTATAACAATGAGTGTAACTTAATTGGTTAGCTATCTAATCAGTGCCGTCAATTGGATGTTAACAAGCAATTATCAACACTAATTGGCATTAAGATTTACATGCAGAACTTGCCAAGCGTATTCTGTAACGTGGTGCACTTAAATTCTAAGTTGCATCGTTGAAAAGGGGCATAGCCATGGGCGGGGCATGGGCGTTTCTGACATCTATGCGCACTATTATAAAATACATCCGCTCTGCACCTAGTTTAGGTGTTGGGGATTTAGACAAGTAAAACACGGCGTAAACGGCTGCGACTAAGTTTGCTCACATGGAGAGGCACTTGGCCTATTCTATATGCCACGCGGAAATTTACTGGACATTTTTCTCTTTCAAAAATGAGCCCCTTAGGCACTCAGTTACAGAATAGTGTCTAAGTCAACTTACAGGCTTATTTTCGAAAGAGAAGGGCGCCCATTTTGACACAAATCGGGAGATGGGCGTCCTTCTCCCAGGGTCACAAATCGGCATAATCGAAAGCAGATTTTGGGCGTCCTCAATTGCTTTCCATCACGGGGATGACCAAAATTCATGTGGGCGTGTCGGAAGCATAGCGAAGGCGGGACTGGGGTGTGCTTAACACATGGGCGTCCTCGGCCGATAATGGAAAAAAGAAGGGCGTCCCTGACGAGCACTTGGACGACTTTACTTGGTCCATTTTTTCTTGCGACCAAGCCTCAAAAAGGTGCCTGAACTGACCAGATGACCACCGGAGGGAATTGGGGATGACATCCCCTTACTCCCCCAGTGGTCACTAACCCCCTCCCACCCTAAAAAAAAGAACTTTAGAAATATTTTTTGCCAGCCTCTATGCCAGCCTCAAATGTCATACCCAGCTCCCTGACAGCAGTATGCAGGTCCCTGGAGCAGTTTTAGTGGGTGCAGTGCACTTTAGGCAGACGGACCCAGGCCCATCCCCCCCTACCTGTTACACTTGTGGTGGTAAATGTGAGCCCTCCAAAACCCACCACAAACCCACTGTATCCACATGTAGGTGCCCCCATTCACCCCTTAGGGCTATGGTAGTGTTGCACAGTTGTGGGGAGTGGGTTTGGGGGGGCTCAGCACCCAAGGTAAGAGAGCTATGCACCTGGGAGCAATTTCTGAAGTACACTGCAGTGCCCCCTAGGGTGCCCGGTTGGTGTCCTGGCATGTAAGGGGGACCAGTGCATTACGAATGCTGGCTCCTCCCATGACCAAATGGCTTGGATTTGGTCATTTCTGAGATGGGCGTCCTCGGTTTCCATTATTACCGAAAACCGGGGACGACCATCTCTAAGGTTTACCTAAATGTTGAGATTTGGGCATCCCTGACCGTATTATCGAAACGAAAGATGGACGCCCATCTTGTTTCCATAATATGGGTTTCCCCGCCCCTTTGCGGGGATGTCCTGCGAGGAAGCCCTCAGAACTTGTGTGCCTCGTTTAATTATGCCCTTCCATGGGGCCCTTTTGTTAAGCTACGGTAAAAGGGGGCTTGCGCTAGCATCACTGCCCAGTTACTGATGGGTAAACCCCTGCGCTACAAAAAATAGAAGTGCGGGAAAATGGCACATGCTGGGGGTGGGAACTACCATTGGGCTGCTGCAGTAACCCTGCAGTAGTTCCTGTTTGACGCAAAGTGGGCTTACCGCCGCTTAGTAAAAGGGCTCCAAAATCCTAACTGCCATTTCACCCCCCGTTTTGGTACTTAACATCTATTAATTTTCATTGGAGCGCAAAAAGTTAGACACCTAAATTTTGGTACACTACATAGAATTACCCTGATACTGTATTTCAAATTTTGTGTAGTGTAGCAGCTCGTCACTCCAAGGTTATCACACACTGACTCCATTTTTATTCACCTCATAAGAACAGCTATACTTGGACAGTCCAGTGCTCCATCTAACCCAGTATCCTGACTCTAGAAGTGGCCAGTCCAGGTCATAAGTACCCGGCAGAAACTCAAATAGTAGCAAGATTCATGGCTACTAACCCCAGGGCAAGCAGTGGCTTTCCCCACGTCTACCTCGATAGCAGACTAAGGACATTTCCTCCAGGAACTTGTCCAAACCTTTTTTAAGCCTGGAGGAAAGGAGAAACAGGGGTGATATGATACAGACGTTCAAATATTTGAAAGGTATTAATCCGTAAACGAACCTTTTCTGGAGATGGGAAGGCGGTAGAATGAGAGGGCATGAAATGAGATTGAAGGGGGGCAGACTCAGGAAAGATGTCAGGAAGTATTTTTTCACGGAGAGAGTGGTGGATGCTCGGAATGCCCTCCCGCGGGAGGTGGTGGAGAGGAAAACGGTAACGGAATTCAAACATGCGTGGGATAAACATAAAGGAATCCTGTTCAGAAGAAATGGATCCTCAGGAGCTTAGCCGAGATTGGGTGGCAGAGCTGGTGGTTGGGAGGCGGGGATAGTGCTGGGCAGACTTATACGGTCTGTGCCCTGAAAATGACAGTTATAAATCAAGGTAAGATATACACAAAAAATAGCACATATGAGTTTGTCTTGTTGGGCAGACTAGATGGACCGAGCAGGTCTTTTTCTGCCGTCATCTACTATGTTACCACTGTTACCCTATCCTCTGGCAACGATTTCCAAAGCTTAACTACTTGAGTGAAAAGTATTTCCCCCTATTCATTTTGAAACTATTACTTTGTAACTTCATCAAAATGTCCCTTATTCATAGTACTTTTTGAAAGAATGAATAAATCGATTCAACGTATGTTTTGCTAGAGCTGGTTGAATCCTGAGCTTTAACCAGGTAAGTCCAGCTCCCCAACCTTGGAGACCAGGAGAACAAATCTGGTAGCACCTCCCATCCCAACTGGCAAGGCTGGGCACGACGTTGTCCGTTGGTCTCACACTGAGCACCAGCCATGGTTCTCAGTCTTCAGATGCCATTTGGCATGTCTGATTTTTATGACACCCACAACGAATTTGCATGAGATATATTTGCACAGTGAAGGCAGCGCTTGCAAATCTCTCTCGTGCATAGTCATTGTGGATTCCTAGCAACCAGACTGCACATGTTGAGTAGCATAACCATAGAACACAGATGTAGCCTGCACACTGGTCCCTTGTGGGAAGTTTTCAGTGCAAGATGCAGGGCTGCTGAGAGACTAGGCCAGGCCCGAGGCAAGGCCGCCCCGCCTCCGCCACCCCCCATCGCTCCCCCCACTGCTGCCACCCCCCGCTACTGCAGTTCGGCGGTCTCACCTGCCTGCCTCCACGGCTCCGGGCCCCCTGCATTCAAGGCGGCAGTCGCAGATCGCCTCTCTTCTGGCCTTCCCTCTCTGTGTCCCACCCTTGTCTGATGTAACTTCCAGTTTTCGCGAGGGCGGGACACAGGGAGGGAAGGCCCGAAGGGAGGCGATCTGTGACTGCCGCTTTGAATGCAGGGGTCCCGGAGCCAAAGAGGCAGGCAGGTGAGACTGGGGACTGCAGCACCGGTGGCCTGACTCCGGCACATGGCCCGGGGAATTTTGCCCCCCCTGCCCCCCCTCTCGGCGGCCCTGGCAAGGTGAGGCCTACATTAATGCCAAATTAACATATAGCTCCATCACCACTGCCTGAGCCGACTGGGCCGGACGATGGAAAAGTAGAACGGCAGAAGCCTAGTATGTGCTGCATTTAAAAATGACAAGACGTAACATTTCTCATTTTGATTTGACGAAACAGTCACAACAAGGGTGACATAAAAGGGGGGCAGCAGACGATGTCACAACTAACACCTTTATAAACCATCCAGGACTCGACACAAGTCGTGTTTCGGCCCACAAGGGCCTTCCTCAGGAGTCTCAGGATGTGTATTGATGTATAGCTGAACCCAATACAAAGCAAATCATATTCGATATCTTGCTGTTGTTAATACAAAAAACGTAGACCACTTGAACTCTTTCCTCAATCTGTTCAAAATTCTGCTGCACGACTAATATTCCGCCAGTGTCGTTATGCTCATATTAGCCCTCTCCTCAAGTCACTTCACTGGCTTCCTATCCGTTTCCGCATACAGTTCAAACTCCTCTTATTGACCTATAAGTGCATTCACTCTGCAGCTCCTCACTACCTCTCCACTCTCATCTCTCCCTACATTCCTCCCCGGGAACTCCGCTCACTGGGTAAATCTCTCTTATCTGCACCCTTCTCCTCCACCGCTGACTCCAGACTCCGTTCCTTTTATCTTGCTGCACCATATGCCTGGAATAGACTTCCTGAGCCGGTATGTCAAGCTCCATCTCTGGCCGTCTTCAAATCTAAGCTAAAAGCCCACCTTTTTGATGCTGCTTTTAACTCTTAACCCTTATTCACTTGTTCAGAACCCTTATTTTATCATCCTCACTTTAATATTCCCTTATCTCTTGTTTGTCTGTCCTAATTAGATTGCAAGCTCTGTCGAGCAGGGACTGTCTCTTCATGTTCAAGTGTACAGCGCTGCGTACGTCTAGTAGCGCTATAGAAATGATAAGTAGTAGTAGTAGTCTTTGGGATTCCGGAATCTTGCTACTCTTTGTCCTTATCTCTTATTTGTCCTGATTTGTCCTGTTTGTCTGTCTTTATTAGATTGTAAGCTCTGTCGAGCAGGGACTGTCTCTTCATGTTCAAGTGTACAGCGCTGCATACGTCTAGTAGTGCTATTGAAATGATAAGTAGTAGTAGTAACTCTCTGGAGTGCGAGCAAAGATGGTCCTGGATGGTTAATAAAAGTGTTAGTTGTGACATCGTCTGCTGCCCCCTTTTTTGGTCACCCCTGTTGTGACTGTTTCGTCTGTTTGACCACCAGGGTTATTGTTCTTCTGTTGCCCTGCCGTGTCATTTTTGATTTGAGTCATTTCCCAAATGAAATGTCCGTTTTACTGAAAAAAATAAAATAAGACAAATTCAATTCAGAGAGAATTTCCATGTACACCCCTAATGGAAACAGGAACAAAAACGTACACTGTGTTTATCAGCCATTTCCTTTCCTTGCTCGCCTGTGATTTTCCGCAGGTGTACGAGATCCACTTTGTTGGCCACCAAGATCATTGGAAAGGACTCTCTGAAACCAAAGAGCAAGACAAGGTCAATCACAAAAAAATTATAGTGCAAAAGGTTTTTTTTTTCAATGAATTTATAAAGAGACTACATCCAGAAATATGGAAAAAATTAAAGGTGCTTATTTTGGAAGTGTTATTTGGGTTTAGACATACATAAACCAGTATTTACAAAGCAGGGATATACTCATCTAATGCCTGTGATTACAAAAAGTGCACTATAGGCGCGTTAGCGTTTTTAACGCACCTATAGGAATGTATTGGCGTGTTAGCGTTTAACACACCTTAATTTTATAGGTGTGTTAAAACGCTAACACGCCTTAGTAAACAAACATACTCCTAAAACTGAAAGTGTACACCTGGCAAGGAGGCATGATCTGGGCGTGTTTTAGGTAGGGACAGGGCAGTCCTGAAAAATAAACGTGTATTACACAATTCAGAAGGGGAATGCACATCTATGTCCTACCAGGTTAGGGTTACTATATGTCCGGATTTACCCGGACATGCCCTCTTTTTGAGGGCATGTCCAGGCAACTGGGCGGGTTTTGCCAATCTGCCCGTTTGTCCGGATTTCTGCAGGACGTCAGACTCACAGAAACAGAATGAAGCCTTGCGCCGGAAGAAGAGGACCTCGGCTGGCAGGGGTTGGGGTCCCCGCCAGCAAAGGTAGCCAACAGCGATGGCGGGGGAGGGTTGGCGGTGGCAGGGGGGGGGGTCAAAGTTGGTGGTGGTGGCGGCAGCAGCGCGGGGGGGGGGGGGGAAAAATGGCAGGGGGGGGTTGGTGGCGCTGAAGGGGGCTAAAACATGCCCCCTCACCTCGGGCTGTGGACCCCCCTCCCGTCAGTCTGGCTACGCCCCTGCCTACTGCAACTCCTCGTGCCCAAAGTTGAGCACGAATCCCAGTGGCTAAGCACTATTCCTTAATAAGTGCCGATCCCGGAACGCCTGTTATAGAATACCGTTCAAGTACCGATTTTTTTTTTCGGAGCTGAATTTTGAGCACTAGTTATAGAAGTTTCCCCATAATAGCCAAAGCAGATAAGGAAACAAATTATTCACAGCACAATAAGCAATTTATCTAGAGTGGATGACTTCAAATGTTTTCTCACAAATAGTTTTTCGGTATAGAGTTTTTAGAAACAGAAATATAGAAAATAATGGCAGATAAAGGCGATATAGTCGATCCAGGCTGCCCATCCATACAGACCCAATGAGGGAAGTAGATTCAACACAGGCTACCCAGTGAAGTCTTCTCATGTAAATAAGGACTGGCTGCCATCACATGTTTGGAACAGGGGCGTAGCCAGACCTTGGCAGGAGAGGGCTCCAGAGCTCGAGGTGAGTGGGCACATTTTAGCCTGCCTCCCCTAGCCCCCGACCCTTCCCCGCCACTTTCGACTCCCCCGTACCTCCGCTGCCGCCAGGTACCTTTGCTGGCGAGGGTTGGGGACCCCCACCAGCCGAAGTCCTCTTCGGTGCCGGTCTCCGGCACGTTCGCTGATCTGTTTCTGTGAGTCCTGACATTGTGCAGGACATCAGGAGTCAAGACTCACAGAAACAGATCAGCAAACGCACCGGAGACCGGCGCTGAAGAGGACTTCGGCTGGCGGGGGTTGGGGTATCTGGCGGCGGCGGCAGCAGGAGGGTCGAAAGTCGGCGGCGGGGGGGGGGGGGGGGGGGTCGAAAGTAGAGGAGACCAGGGCTAAATCTGTGGGGGCCCATGCCCCCATCTAGCTACGCCCCTGGCTTGGAATCTCAGCAGAGTAGAACATTTCGGAACTTTGAAATCGTGTGTAATAAAATTTATTGTAAGCACTTTTCATATTACCTAGAAGGGTTAAATTATCACAAGCACAACAAAGCTCAGTACATTTGGCTGTATAGCAGTGAACCGTTTATACCCTTATAAAACGTTACAAAAAAAAATTAGCAGGAAACAAGTTTAAAAAAAAGAAAAAAGTGTTGTCTACATTAAGGGATCCTTTTACTAAGCCACGTAAGCATCTACGCACACCCAATGCACGCTAATTCTGAGTTACTGCCTGGTTATCACGTGGCTTGGGCAGTGACGCGCATCCATATACGCGCGTCACAAAATATTTATTTTCTGGTGTGCAGGCGGTAATCGGCATTTGGATGCACGTTTATCATTACCGCCCGTTTAATACATGAGACCTTACCGCTATGGTTGGCGGTAAGGTCTCAGACCCAAAATGGATGCGCACCAATTTTTATTTTGACGCACATCCATTTTCAGCCCCCCCCCCTTAAAAAGGCATTTTTTTTTACAGGTGCCCTGAAAAATGATCCTGCGCGCGGTCAAAACACACGCCTACGCCATTTTTCAGTGCACCTTAGTAAAAGGACCCCTAAACTTGTTAACATACTGTGCAATAACTTAACAATCTTGATAATTCACCCCGTCATCCTGTTGCTTCCATCACAGAACCTCCCTGAGTTTACCATGGCGTCTCTCTTGCCTTGATTTACGCTAATAGAATTTTGTGCTGGAAATAAAAAAACACATTGAAGGAGATCTGTAGCATCAGTGCACTGAATTTGCCAAATGTGTTCTTTGCAGGGGGAAAATCCATGAATACGTTTCAGCTCCAGCAGGAAATGCCTCTCTCCTTAAAGCAGCCTAATAAAACCAGTTCTGAATAATTCACTTGCCTGGTGGAACAGCTCAAACTCCTCACCCACTTTCTTATAATTCACATTTTCATTTCATAAATGATTATTCTGTTAGGGTTAAAAGATTAACAGCTTCTCCTTCCTTCTGCCACAGTGACACTCAGCAAACAAGCGCGAATTAGGGGGGGAGGGAATGGTCCTGCTAATTCTCAGATCTTATGCAGGTGCCATGCTGATCCCAGTGAATGCAAGTACAGGAAGAGACCCACAGTACCAGGAAGCGCACCAGCTGACAGTCTGAATGAACAGGCTGGCATTACATCAGTCTCCTTTTTTTTTAGTTTCCCTAAAAGCATGCACTTCTCAAATGACACATCGCGTGGGAAAAGCTGAGTAATATCTAAAATCCTAAACCAAGCCAAATCCGTTTTTTTTTTTGCTACATGCCCTCATGGTTACACAGCAGGCACTGACTTATGCCACTCAAATCCAAGGGAGGCATTGTTTTCACCTAAGAGGTAAACAAGCCCTGCCCTGCCCCCTTTCACCTCCCTATTCCGCCATTCCAGAAACTAATCAATAAATATAAAAGGCGAGTGTCGTACTCACTCGCAAATGCGCAGTAGAGACCTTCTCTGCCCGCCCCCGCGTCAATACGTGATGACGGGGGCGGAACAGAGAGGGTCTGTACTGCGCATTTGCGAGGGAGGGACACCGCCGTCGCTAACGCTCCCCCGCACCCGGAGTTGCCGCCGCCACCCACCCGCCACCCGGTCGGGCCCTCACTCCGCTACTGAAACAGCGAGGGTCCAGGAACGCAGCACTGAGCTCTGCTGAGCTGCCGTTGGCCTTCCTTCTTCTTCTCTGCCTGTGTCCTGCCCTCGATGACGTTACGTCACACGAGGGCGGGACAGGCAGAGAAGAAGAAGGAACTTGGAAGGCTGACGTTGGCTACTCAGCAGAGCTCAGTGCTGCGTTCCCGGACCCTCGCTGTTTCAGTAGCGGAGCGAGGGCCCGACCGGGTGGAGGGTGGGTGGCGGCGACGGCTCCGGGGGGGGGGGGCGAATTCAGAGGGGGGGGGGCAGCGGTGAATTCGGCGGCGCGGGGGGGGGGGCCTTTCAACCCCCCCTTCCTATAATAGCCCGTTTTTATGGGCTCAAAGGCTAGTTTGAAGAAGAAAAGGCAAGAAGTGAGATGTGGTGTTGCCTAAGGTAGACTTGCTCTGCATCTCAGGGAGATGCATTTTTACTGCAGTGGTTCTGAACCTAGTCCTCGGGGCACCCCCAGCCAGTCGGGCTTTCAGGATATCCACAAGGAATATACATGAGATGAATGCACATGAGAGATTTCCATACAAAAGACAATGCTTGCCCCCCTCCCATAAGTACATAAGTATGGCAATACTGGGACAGACCGAAGGTCCACCAAGCCCAGCATCCTGTTTCCAACAGTGGCCAATCCAGGTTACAAGTACCTGGCAAGATCCCAAAACAGTACAATACATTTTATGCTGCTTATCCTAGAACTAAGAAGGATTTTCCCCAAGTCCATTTTAATAATGGTCTATGGACTTTTCCTTTAGAAAGCTGTCCAAACCTTTTTGAAACCCCGCTAAGCTAACTTTAATGGTATTTAGATTCTTGTTTTTATGGTGTTACCCTGACGCTGACCACCATTTCGCAGTGCCTTATCCCGCTGTTTCATGGGGTGCTGATCCAACGCTGTTATTGGGCGTAATAAATGACCTCAGCCAATTATCAATGATTGTTAGCATTAATTGATGTTAATTGGCTCAGTACACAATTTGTACACGCATCTACAATTTGTGCCAAAATTTGGATGCCATATATAGAATCCAGGGGTCAGTATCCAAATGTCTGGTGTCTAACTTTGGGTGACCTTTCTTGAATTTATCCCTTAGGGCCAGATTCTATATAGCACACCTAGAGTTCTGCGCCAAAATCCAAACGTATTCTATAACTACACGCGCAACTTAATTGGCTTAAAAAGCTAATCAGCATTGATAACAGGTCTTAACAAGCCATAATGAGCACTAATTGGCAATAATTAGAATTTACGCGCACAAATCCCTAAGCGCATCCTATAATGCACAGGTCAAAAAGGGCACGCTATGGGCGGGAAAAATGGGAGTTTCATGAGCATTCCAAAATTTGCATGTGTAGTTACAGAATATGGCACAGTGCGTGTAAATTTACGCTTGTGGATTTACGTCACATTTTTCTTGGTGCAAATGGATGCACATACTTTTAGGCGCTAGAATATCAACCAAGTGTACTCTATACACTGCGCCTAAATTAAGGTGCGGCTTATAGAATAAGATTAGTTGGAACTGTTTACCGTGTGGATTTTTTTAGGCGCCATATATAGAATCTGGTCCTTAGTGTCTAAACTTGCGTACCATTTGCACGTTAACATGATAGAAATACCCAGCATTTATGCACATGAAAGTGACATATAGAGGGGCATAATCGAACTGCAAAAGGCGGCCCTGAACTGTATTATCGAAAAAGATGGCTGGCCATCTTTTGTTTCGATAATACGGTTGGGGCCGGCCAAATGACAGAGATGGCCGGCATCGGTTTTCGCCGATAATGGAAACCGAGGCCGGCCATCTGAAACCCGGCCAAATCCAAGGCATTTGGTCGTGGAAGGAGCCAGCCCTTATGGGTGAAGGGGGGCACCTAGATGTGGGTACAGTAGGTTTTGGGGGTGGGGGGTTTGGAGGGCTCCTATTTACCACCACAAGTGTAACAGGTGGGGGGGGGGGGGGGGGGATGGGCCTGGGTCCACCTGCCTGAAGTGCACTGCACCCACTAAAAACTGTTCCATGGACCTGCATACTGCTGTCAGGGATCTCGGTATGACATTCCAGGCTGGCATAGAGGCTGGCAAAAAAAATGTTTTTTTTGGGTGGGAGGGGGTTGGTGACCACTGGGGGAGTAAGGGGAGGTGATCCCCGATTCCCTCCGGTGGTCCTCTGGTCAATTGGGGCACTTTTTTGAGGCTTAGTCGTAAAAATAAATGGACCAAGTGAAGCCGGCGAAATGCTCGTCAGAGCCGGCCATCTTTTTTCTATTATCGGCCGAACCCGGCCATCTCATAAGCACGCCCCCGTCCTGCCTCCCATACCCTTCCGAAACGCCCCCTTTAACTTTGGCCGGCTCTGCTACAGAAAGCAGTTGGAGCCGGCCAAATTCGGCTTTCCATTATACAGGTTTTGCCGGCTTCAGGAGATGGTTGGCCATCTCCCGATTTGTGTTGGAAGATGGCCGGCGATCTCTTTCGAAAATAAACAGGTTAGACATGTGCCAGATGGATGCCAAGTGGTATCCTACAAGCAGGGTCCATAATAATAAAATGGGACCTGCTGCAGATAACTCGAGAGAACCTTTAGTAAAATACCCCCTCCGTGTGCAACTGCAAGGGGGTGTACATCTGGGCGGGACACAGGCGGGTCCTTAGGTGGGCAACTTCTAGATTACACTCAAGTGCAACACTTACACCTGCCTTTTACGTGACAAATAATAGCGCCTAAATGTTGGCATGTCAATGCCAACTAACGCTCTATTCCATAATTGAATCTGGCCACCCAGATGTCGCTATAGAATTCACCCTCAGCGCCTCGTTTTATTCCATAATGGGGGAAAGGAAGGGAAATGGGACCTGATATACTGCTTTTCTGAGGTTTTTTTTTTTTTTTTGCAACTACATTCAAAGCGGTTTACATATATTCAGGTACTTATTTTGTATCTGGGGCAATGGAGGGTTAAGTGACTTGCCCAGAGTCACAAGGAGCTGCAATGGGGATTGAACTCAGTACCCCGGGATCAAAGTCCACTACACTAACCACTAGGCTACTCCTCCACTGGCTGCCTAGATGTTGTTATAGAATTTACCCTCCGGTGCCCCATTCTATTCTATAATGGAATCTGGGCACCCCGATGCCATTATAGAATTAGCGTTCAGCGCCCTGTTCTATTCCATAATGGAATCTGGCCGCTCAGATATCGCTATAGAATTCACCTCGAGTGCCTCGTTTTATTCCATAATGGATTCTGGGCACCCCGTTCAGACTCAGAACCCTACATTTTAGTGTACAAATTTCAACACCCTTTATAGATTTGCGCCTGGGCCACAGCTAACCATGGATACGCTTGAGATAGAAAAATACAAATAAAAAGAGAATAACTTCATGCAAAGACTTCTAAAGGAAAAAAAAAGTCCAGAAACCTTTGATTTTGCTCTGTATAATAATTTCCTGATGTGCTAAATGTACCATTAAAGAACAATGAAATGGAGACAAGGGGCAGTATGGAACAGCCTCAAAGATGGCAGAGAGATGGAGAGAGAACACATTTCAACACGTTAATTGTTAGGTACTAGTCAAGGAAACAAACAGCTTGAGAGTTTGGAAACAAAGGACTGTGGCTGCCTGCTGAGGGAAAAATATGTTTTTGAGCACCCTGCAGGCTTTGCATCTCGTTCCCAACATCTCCCTAAATATCACTCCTAGGAAGACTTTATTTAAAAAAAAAAAAAAAAGTCTGAGACAGAAAAATTAACGAGCACACAAGAAAGAAATAAAACATTAGCCAACGGAGGAATGGATCGCCTGAGGAATGGATCCTCAGAAGCTCAGCGGAGATTGGCTGGCAGAGCCGGTGGGGGGAGGCGGGGCTAGTGCTGGGCAGACTTCTACGGTCTGTGCCCTGAAAATGGCAGATACAAATCAAAGTCAGGTATACACATAAAGTAGCACATATGAGTTTATCTTGTTGGGCAGACTAGATGGACCATACAGGTCTTTCTCTGCTGTCCTTTCCTGGTTCTCTTCCTACCTCTCCCTCCGCACCTTTAGTGTTCACTCTGGTGGATCCTCTTCTACTTCTATCCCTCTGCCTGTCGGCGTACCTCAGGGTTCTGTTCTTGGTCCCCTCCTCTTTTCTATCTACACTTCTTCCCTTGGTTCATTAATCTCATCCCATGGCTTTTCCTACCATCTCTATGCTGATGACTCCCAAATCTACCTTTCTACCCCTGATATCTCACCTTGCATCCAAACCAAAGTTTCAGCGTGCTTGTCTGACATTGCTGTCTGGATGTCTCAACGCCACCTGAAATTAAATATGACCAAACCCGAGCTTCTCATTTTCCCCCCCAAACCCACCTCCCCGCTCCCCCCGTTTTCTATTTCTGTTGATGGCTCTCTCATTCTCCCTGTCTCCTCAGCTCGAAACCTTGGGGTCATCTTTGACTCTTCTCTCTCCTTCTCTGCTCATATCCAGCAGATTGCCAAGACCTGTCGTTTCTTTCTTTACAACATCCGTAAAATCCGCCCCTTTCTTTCCGAGCACTCTACCAAAACCTTCATCCACACCCTTGTCACCTCTCGTTTAGACTACTGCAATCTGCTTCTTGCTGGTCTCCCACTTAGTGACCTCTCCCCTCTCCAGTCGGTTCAAAACTCTGCTGCCCGTCTCATCTTCCGCCAGGGTCGCTTTACTCATACTACCCCTTCTCCTCAAGACCCTTCACTGGCTCCCTATCCGTTTTTGCATCCTGTTCAAACTTCTTCTACTAACCTATAAATGTATTCACTCTGCTGCTCCCCAGTATCTCTCCACACTCGTCCTTCCCTACACCCCTTCCCGTGCACTCCGCTCCATGGATAAATCCTTCTTATCTGTTCCCTTCTCCACTACTGCCAACTCCAGACTTCGCGCCTTCTGTCTCGCTGCACCCTACGCCTGGAATAAACTTCCTGAGCCCCTACGTCTTGCCCCATCCTTGGCCACCTTTAAATCTAGACTGAAAGCCCACCTCTTTAACATTGCTTTTGACTCGTAACCACTTGTAACCACTCGCCTCCACCTACCCTCCTCTCTTCCTTCCCGTTCACATTAATTGATTTGATTTGCTTACTTTATTTATTTTTTGTCTATTAGATTGTAAGCTCTTTGAGCAGGGACTGTCTTTCTTCTATGTTTGTGCAGCGCTGCGTACGCCTTGTAGCGCTATAGAAATGCTAAATAGTAGTAGTAGTAGTACTATGTTACTATCCAGCTTATTTTCGAAGGAGATCGCCGGCCATCTTCAGACACAAATCGGGAGATGACCGGCCATCTCCTGAAGCCGGCGAAATCGGTATAATAGAAAGCCGATTTTGGCCGGCTCCAACTGCTTTCCGTCGCAGAGCCAAAGTTAAATGGGGCGTTTCGGAAGGGTATGGGAGGTGGGACGGAGGCATTGTTAAGACATGGCCGGCTTCAGCTGATAAAGGAAAAAAGAAGGCAGGCTCTGAGTAGCATTTCGCCGGCTTCACTTGGTCCGTTTTTTTTTAAAGGACCAAGTCTCAAAAAAGTGCCCCAATTGACCTGATGACCACCAGAGGGAATTGGGGATCACCTCCCCTTACTCCCCCAGTGGTCACCAAACCCCTCCCAACCAAAAAAAAAAGCCAGCCTGAAATGTCATACCCAGCTCCCTGGCAGCAGTATGCAGGTCTGGAGCAGTTTTTAGTGGGTGCAGTGCACTTCAGGCAGGTGAACCCAGGCCCATCCCCCCCCTACCTGTTACACTTGTGGTGGTAAAGGGGAGCCCTCCAAATCCCCCCCAAAATCCACTGTACCCACATGTAGGTGCCCCCCTTCACCCATAAGGGCTATGGTAATGGTGTAGAGTTGTGGTGAGTGGGTTTTGGGGGGATTTGGGGGACTCAGCACCCAAGGTAAGGGAGCTAGGCACCTGGGAGCTATTTTTATTTTTTAGAAGTGCCCCCTAGGGTGCCCGGTTGGTGTCCTGGCATGTCAGGGAGACCAGTGCACTACAAATTCAGGCTCTTCCCACGACGAAATGCCTTGGATTTGGCCGGGTTTGAGATGGCCGGCCTCGGTTTCCATTATCGCCGAAAACCGATGCCAGCCATCTCAAACCCGGCCATCTCTGACAGTTGGCCGGCCCCAACCGTATTATTGAAACGAAAGATGGCCGGCCATCTTTTTCGATAATATGGTTCGGGACCGCCTTTTGCGGCGCCGGCCATATAGATGGCCGGCACAGTTCGATTATGCCCCTCTATGTTACTATGTAGGGATGACGATTGCTAAATTCCAGATTTGTAGATGAAGTAACTTCGTAAATCCAAGCAGTAGCAATGAACAGTACCATTGCCCCTTGGTGCCGTGTGCTTTCTGACCCCACCACTGTGACTGGGGGTTCCCTTCAAAGCTTCCTCCAGAGAAAATCCAGCTGTGGATACGCACCTGTCTTTCACCCTAAGGATGAGCTGGTGGAACCTGTCCACATGTTCGAAGCTGGCTTTATCCGTGACCGAGTACACGATAAGAAACCCGTCCCCTGTTCTCATGTACTGCTCACGCATTGCGCTGAATTCTTCCTGCCCAGCAGTGTCGAGAACTGGTAAAGGAAATAAAAACAAAGTTTGACATAGGTTAAGTCACTGGTTGTGATCGATTCTGTTCTAATACATATGGAGGGCAATTTTATAATAACTGGCGCCTGGTAGAAGCCTATTCTATAAAGGAACACAGGGGTCCATTATAGAATACAAGCCATTGAGCCCATTAAAACGGGCAAGAAAGCGGTCGGAGCCCCGCTGGGTCCAGCCGAGCCCCCGCCCAGGAAAGCCGGTCCGGGGGATGGTGGCAGAGGAAAGCGCCCGGGTCACAGCAGCAGCGGCGGCGGCAGAAGCTCATCGGACCCGTTGGCATGCGGCTCGGAGCTGCTGTCGGACGATCCCTGCCCGGTGGTCGCCGGTCAGTGGTCACCCGTAGGCGTAGCTCTGTTCCTGGAACTTCCTGCCTCCTTGTCGGAAGAGATTTGTGACGTGCCGCGCATGCGTGGCACGTCGGTCACTCTACATTTATATAGTAGGACTCATAATTCAGATGCAAGCCCTTACACCAGCCATAGGTGCACACGCTTGCACTTACTCCGAGTTCCAGTAATACATGCATTAGCGTGTGGCAGTGGTTCCCAAACCTGGTCCTGGAGGCACCCCAGCCAGTCAGGTTTTCAGGGTATCCACGATGAATATTCACGAGAAAGATTTGCTTGCAGTGGAGGCAGTGCATGCGAATCTCTCTTGTGAATATTCATTGCGGCTATCCCGAAAACCAGACTGGCTGGGGTGCCTCCAGGACCAGGTGTGGGAACCACTGGCGTATAGTATTCTAGAAGCTACGATCGGCCTTTTAGAAAGGACGTTCAAAAGGAACCGGGACGTCCAGGTCAGGATGTCTGAAATTCTGTCAGGACTTTGCCAATGTAGAGAGCCCATTCTAAAACATATGGAGAAAAGCATCCAGTCTGGAAACAAAAATATGTCTATAATATCTAGGGGTCAAAAACAGGCACATATGCATAAGGCATAAAATAGCAACATACATGTTAACATACCGGAACATAAATGTTTATTGTAGCCATTTTAGAAACACACATTTTTGTATTCAGCACTTAACCACCAAGGTAGCCGCATACACGGGACCACATAAAACAGTCCTATTGTGATTTGGGAAGTGAGCCCTTGGACCACAGTCATAGTCCCAACTGCGGCAGACAAGGGGCCCATGAAGAAAGGCAACCACAGGGAGCTTGATATGGCCGGAACACTGGGACTAGGTCAGGCAGGAACTCAGGAACTTGACCATAGCAGGAACCAGGAACAAGGCTTTGCAGAAATCAGGAGCAAAGCTTGGCTGGAACCAGGAACAAGGCTTGCTTGCACAAAGCTTGCTTGCTGTGAAGGCACTGAAAGCAGGGCTGAGTTGCCTTAAAAGCGCTCAGCCTCGATGACACCCCTGCTCTGATGTTCTCAAGTTAGGGTTACCATATTTTGTCCCCCAAAAAGGAGGACACATGCCCCGCCCTGCCCCTTTCACGCCCTCGCTCCGCCCCTGTCATTTTCCTTTCCCCCTGCCACACACCCTGTCACTCCCCCTCCCCGTCACCCCCTCCCCTTACCTTACTACTGCCCTGGTGGTCTAGTGACCTCTTCGGGGCAGGAAAGAGCCCCCTCTTTCCTGCCCGAAGCGCTGCCCTCCATGCATCCTTCCTGTTCGTGATCTCGGTGCCGATTCAAAATGGCCACCAACAGTTGAAGTCTCACGAGGTCACTTCCAACTCTCGGTGGCCATTTTGAATTGGTGCCGAGATCACGAACAGGAAGGATGCATGCAGGGCAGCGCACCGGGCAGGAAAGAGGGGGCTCTTTTCTGCCCCGAAGAGGTCACTAGACCACCAGGGCAGTAGTAAGTAAGGGGAGGGGAGGCTAGCAATCTGCCCGTTTGTCCAGAAATCCACACAAACGGGCAGATTGGCAAAACCCACCCGGTTGCCCGGACATGTTCTCAAAAAGAGGACATGTCCGGGTAAATCCGGACATATGGTAACCCTATCTCAAGTCAGCTCCAGTCCAGTGAACTGGGGCATGCGTGCGCAGGTGTGGAAGGACGCTGTCTCTGAGAGTCCACAGGGGTGGGGTCAGCGCCTTGACAGGACCATGACCAGTGACCCTGCAGGCCAGAAGTGCGCAGGACTATGAGAAGGTCACGGTAAGACCGTTACACCTATTTTTATGCAGCAACTCACAGCTACATTTCTGAACATCAACTTAACCGGCAACGTGTTAGCCAGTGCCGCATAAACCAGATGCTGAATCCTTGACATGGCCCCGGCATTAAATATCTGGAGATAATGCCAGCGGTGGTCACCTTTGCTGGATGAATATTTACCCCCAAGCCCCATTTTATAAATAAGAGATACCAGATGCCAATGTAAAAGTTACAGCTGTGCAATTATTCTCATCTACCGCCCAACCCCCACCACATCACCACTTCTCATTTGCACCAGGCAAAGCATTGGTTAAAAAAAAAAAAAAAGATAACCACTCAAGTGTTTCTTAAACAAAGTATCTTACATATGTCATTGTGGTGGCTGATTTCTGAAACCCACTAACCAACAAAATCAGGAAAAGGAAGGCACAATATTTTATTTTATATTTTTGTTACATTTGTACCCTGCGCTTTCCCACTCGTGGCAGGCTCAATGCGGCTTACATGGGGCAATGGAGGGTTAAGTGACTTGCCCAGAGTCACAAGGAGCTGCCTGTGCCTGAAGTGGGAATCGAACTCAGTTCCCCAGGACCAAAGTCCACCACCCTAACCACTAGGCCACTCCTCCAAGAAAGAACCACAGAGAGGCTGAGGCAGGTCTAGGATGCAAGGGAAATGGCAAGTTTTATGCAACTTCCACTGCCCTGCAAGTGTCTTTTATGTTGCACTTTTAAGTTATTTATTTAAAAACACTTCCAGCCTGCCTATTACTATTCCTTGTCTGAACAGGTTCAATTGGGCAAGATCCTCCTTGCCATCCATGCTCCTGGTTTGGCTGGCGGGGGTGCTCGCTGCCTGCCCCCTGCTCTTCTTTCTTCTTGCTCCTCTTGTGCACGCTGACGCTCGGCGGTCTCCGGCGCAGGTGCGTTCACTGCCTGCCCCCTGATCTTCTTTCTTCTTGCTCCTCTTGTGCACGCTGACGCTCGGCGGTCTCCGGCGCAGGTGCGTTCACTGCCTGCCCCCTGCTCTTCTTTCTTCTTGCGCCTCTTGTGCACGCTGACGCTTGGCGGTCTCTGGCGCAGGTGCGTTCACTGCCTGCCCCCTGCTTTTCTTTCTTCTTGCGCCTCTTGTGCACGCTGACGCTTGGCGGTCTCTGGCGCAGGTGCGTTCACTGCCTGCCCCCTGCTTTTCTTTCTTCTTGCTCCTCTTTTGCACGCTGACGCTCGGCGGTCTCCGGCGCAGCCGCGTTCGCTGCCTGCCCCCTGCTCTTTTTTCTTCTTGCTCCTCTTGTGAACGCTGACGCTCGGCGGTCTCCGGCGCAGGTGCGTTCACTGCCTGCCCCCTGCTCTTTTTTCTTCTTGCTCCTCTTGTGCATGCTGACGCTCGGCGGTCTCCGGCGCAGCCGCGTTCACTGCCTGCCCCCTGCTCTTTTTTCTTCTTGCTCCTCTTGTGCACGCTGACGCTCGGCGGTCTCCGGCGCAGGTGCGTTCACTGCCTGCCCCCTGCTCTTCTTTCTTCTTGCGCCTCTTGTGCACGCTGACGCTTGGCGGTCTCTGGCGCAGGTGTGTTCACTGCCTGCCCCCTGCTTTTCTTTCTTCTTGCTCCTCTTTTGCACGCTGACGCTCGGCAGTCTCCGGCGCAGCCGTGTTCGCTGCCTGCCCCCTGCTCTTCTTTCTTCTTGCTCCTCTTGTGAACGCTGACGCTCGGCGGTCTCCGGCGCAGGTGCGTTCACTGCCTGCCCCCTGCTCTTTTTTCTTCTTGCACCTCTTGTGCACGCTGACGCTCAGCGGTCTCCGGCGCAGCCGCGTTCACTGCCTGCCCCCTGCTCTTTTTTCTTCTTGCTCCTCTTGTGCACGCTGACGCTCGGCGGTCTCCGGCGCAGGTGCGTTCACTGCCTGCCCCCTGCTTTTCTTCTTTCTTGCTCCTCTTGTGCACGCTGACGCTCGGCGGTCTGCGGCGCAGCCACGCTCGCTGCCTGCCCCCTGCTTTTCTTTCTTCTTGCTCCTCTTGTGCACGCTGACGCTCGGCGGTCTCCGGCGCAGCCGCGTTCACTGCCTGCCCCCTGCTCTTTTTTCTTCTTGCTCCTCTTGTGCACACTGACGCTCGGCGGTCTCCGGCGCAGCCGCGTTTACTGCCTGCCCCCTGCTCTTCTTTCTTGCTCCTCTTGTGCACGCTGATGCTCGGCGGTCTCCGGCGCAGCTGCGTTCGCTGCCTGCCCCCTGCTCTTCTTTCTTCTTGCTCCTCTTGTGCACGCTGACGCTCGGCGGTCTCCGGCGCAGGTGCGTTCACTGCCTGCCCCCTGCTTTTCTTTCTTCTTGCTCCTCTTGTGCACGCTGACGCTCGGCGGTCTCCGGCGCAGGTGCGTTCACTGCCTGCCCCCTGCTCTTTTTTCTTCTTGCTCCTCCTGTGCACGCTGACGCGTCAACGTGCACAGGAGCAAGAAGAAAGAAGAGCAGGGGGCAGGCAGCCAACACGGGTGCACCAGAGACGCGCTGAAGGCTTCAGCTTGCGGGGGTTGGGGACCCCCGCCAGCAAAGGTATTTGTTTGTGGGGGGGGGGGGGGGGGGGGCAAGGAGCGGCACTCAAAATGTGCCCCCAACCTGAGGCTCTTCTGGCCCCCTCCCACTGTGAGGTCTGGCTACGCCCCTGACCTCTTCTAAGCCACATCAGCTCAGCCAGCAGCAGAACACTGCAGGCATTGTTTCAACTGGTGAACTCCTATCATTTGTTTAAATTACAGGGCCCATGAGAAACAAATATTGTCCGACACACGAAGATGTACAATGACAAACTTGTGTTGCATAAAGAACAAATAGCTCCATTCTCCAAAATGATTCCTACAAAACCATACAGCTAACAGACTTTGTATTTGCAAAACTATCCTCTGGAATTATTTTTAGGGCGACTGCCCTGCTCTCTGTCTCAGGACCCTGGTCACAGTGATGTTCCGTCTCCTGGGTCTCTTAGCCTTCGAGAACAAGGTGAGCCCCATGACTGCGACAAGAAAGATGAAGTCAGGGACTGGTGAGATCCAGGAAAACAGCATGCAGCTGGAACCATTAATAGCACAACACAGGAAATGAAATGCTGGAGTGAAAGATGGGGGGAGGGGAAGCGGAACCAATTAGGAATGTGGGAAATACAAAAAGCTTCACGTCAAAATGCAGGTCCCAGACATATCAGTCCACGGCAGGGCATACTACATGGGAATGCTGTATCCTGAAACCCCACTGCCTTATGACTGCTGAATTTCTGTGACTCAGTGTGGTCTTACATAGGTTTTAATTGAGGAAGGATGTGGGTGAGGTATTATCTCAGATCTCTTAGCTTTTCTTACACTGCAAAACATATTGTGCTTTTGAAGAAAATAAAGCCTCTCTTGGTGATAGCACAGATGATTGGACATGCAGAGTCTTACAATTGTAGAACCCAAAATACTGGGCAGCAGTGGCGTTCCTACCCTCGACAGCACCCGGGGCGGATCGCCGATGCGCCCCCCGCAAAATGACACCCCCCGGTGCACGCCGCTGGGGGGTGCCGCAGTGTGCGCCTGTCTGCTCCCAGTTCGCTACGCTCGCTAAATTCTCTCGTTCGCTGCAGCTCCCTCCCTCTGCCCCGGAACAGGAAGTAACCTGTTCCGGGGCAGAAGGAGGGAGCTGCAGCGAATGAGAGAATTTAGTGAGCGTAGCGAACTGGGAGCAGACAGGCGCGCGCTGCGGCACCCCCCCCAGCGGCGTGCACCGGGGGCGGACCGCCCCCACCCCCTTGGTACGCCACTGCTGGGCAGAAACAGCTGTGGTGGCCCAAGAATAAAGGGATAAAGGAGGAGATTCTATACATGGCACCTAAAAAAATAAAAAAAATTGGCGATGAAATCAGTGCTAAACGTATTCTATAATCGGCAACTACAATACGCTTAGTTGATATCTCAGCACCTAAAACTATACGCATCCATATACACCAACGAAAATGTGGCGTAAATCCTGGTGCGCAGATTTACGTTCACTGGGCCATATAACTAAGCGCGCAAATTTCAGAACAACCACTGTCATGACTCTTGGAGCTTGGTAATTAGAAGCCCCAATATCATGGAGTATAACCCTGGCACAGAAGTCTCTATTATTGAATAAATCACAGATAATTTACTCACAGATAGATGTTCAAAGATGCTGATTCAGGATACAGAGACTTCTTAATCTGGTGGCTGTGGGAGGTGGAGATCTGAGGAGAGGTAGTTGTGTTGCAGGGGGGGGAGAAAGGTAGTTAACAGGTAGAAATAGTCCAAAGCTAGGTGAGTGGAATGTGCAATATCTCATGAGATATCTTCAGAACAACCACGAAATGCCCATTTCTCCACCCATAACCACGCCCTTTTTTGCCTGTACGCGTTAGAAGTTCGGCGCACTTTGTTACAGAATATGCTTAGTGAGTAGTGCATGTAAATTCTAATCAGTGCTCATTATTGCTTAAGAGCTGTTATCAACGCCGATTACCTTAAGCCAATTAAGTTACGCGTGTTCTAGAATTGGCGTGGATCTCTAGGCATAGGGTTACCATATGTCCGGATTTACCTCGACATGTCCTCTTTTTGAGGACATGTCCGGGCAACCGGGCGGGTTTTGCCAGCCTGCCCGTTTGTCCAGAAATCCGGTCAAATGGGCAGATTGCTAGCCTCCCCTCCCCTTACTTACTTACTACTGCCATGGTGGTCTAGTGACCTCTTCCGCCTTTGGGGCAGGAAAGAGCCCCCTCTTTCCTGCCCGGAGCGCTGCCCTGTATGGATCCTTCCTGTTGCTGATCTTGGCGCCGATTCAAAATGGCCGCCGAGAGTTGAAGTGACCTCGCGAGACTTCAACTCTCGGCGGCCATTTTTGAATCGGCGCCGAGATCAGCAACAGGAAGGATCCATACAGGGCAGCGCTCCGGGCAGGAAAGAGGGGGCTCTTTCCTGCCTCGAAGATGAAATTAGACAGCACTTCTAATGCAGATAATGACAATGATGATATTATTTGCTATATGGAAGTCGTTTCAGATATTCCCTTGATCAAAACCTGCAAACCTAGTCAAAAAGACGCCAGTAATATTGCAACCTGGTCTGATTGAAATTAACTTTTTATAAGATTGAACAACAGGTGGCCGGTTCAAATCCCGCTGCTGCTCCTTGTGATCTTGGGCAAGTCACTTAACCCTCCATTGCCTCAGGTACAAACTTAGATTGTGAGCCCTCCGGGGACAGAGAAATATCCAGAGTACCTAAATGTAACTCACCTTGAGCTACTGCTGAAAAAGGTGTGAGCAAAATCCAAATTATTTGAGATTCTGTTCCTACTATCTGAGATTCTACATGGAATGTTGCTAGTGGAGGAGTGGCCTAGTGGTTAGAGCACCGGTCTTGAAATCCAGAGGTGGTTGGTTCAAATTCCACTGCTGCTCCTTGTGATCTTGGGAAAATCACTTAACCTTCCATTGCCTCAGGTACAAACTTAGATTGTGAGCCCTCCTGGGACAGAGAAGTATCCAGTGTACCTGAATGTAACTCACCTTGAGCTACTACTGAAAAAAGGTGTGAGCAAAATGGAAATAAATAAATAATTTCAGAATCTACATGGAATGTTTCTACTATTTGAGATTCTACATGGAATGTTGCCTGCACGGTCGCATTGCTGATCTGCAAGGGCAGGCTTCTACATGGAATGTTGCTAGTGGAGGAGTAGCCTAGTGGTTAGTGCAGTGGAACATGGAACGTTGCTACTACTAGAGATTCCGTTGCTACTACTAGAGATTCCGTTGCTACTATTTGAGATTCTACATGGAATGTTGCTGAGTGGAGGAGTGGCCTAGTGGTTAGAGCACAGGTCTTGCAATCCAGAGGTGGCCCGTTCAAATCCCGCTGCTGCTCCTTGTGATCTTGGGCAAGTCACTTAACCCTCCATTGCCTCAGGTACAGACTTAGATTGTGAGCCCTCCTGGGACAGAGAAATATCCAGTGTACCTGAATGTAACTCACCTTGAGCTACTACTGAAAAAGGTGTGAGCAAAATCCAAATTATTTGAGATTCTGTTCCTACTATCTGAGATTCTACATGGAATGTTGCTACTATTCAAAATTCTATATGGAATGTTGATATCTGAGATTCTACATGGAATGTTGCTAGTGGAGGAGTGGCCTAGTGGTTAGAGCACCGGTCTTGAAATCCAGAGGTGGTTGGTTCAAATTCCACTGCTGCTCCTTGTGATCTTGGGAAAATCACTTAACCTTCCATTGCCTCAGGTACAAACTTAGATTGTGAGCCCTCCTGGGACAGAGAAGTATCCAGTGTACCTGAATGTAACTCACCTTGAGCTACTACTGAAAAAAGGTGTGAGCAAAATGGAAATAAAAAAAAACAAAATAAAAAAGATGCTGTGCTGGATTAATGACTCAAGTGCACTCGCATGAGTGACAGTCATAATTTTACTAAAAACAAAGTAACATGCAGTAACAAAGAAAAGCAGAGAGACGCAAGCCTTGACCCTAGCAGGCCTTTAAAAAGATACAAAAAGGTGCGAAATGCAGAAAGTGGGGATTAACTGAAAAGAAAAAAAAAAGTCTCAGGATCCGAGACCGCTTACCATCAAAAATTGCCCATTGCCCGTCTACTTCGGCATGCTTCAAATAGGAGTCTTCAATGGTTGGGTCATAGTCTGGCACAAAGATCTTCTGGAAAAACTGAATGGTGAGTGCACTCTTCCCCACACCACCATCACCAACCACTACAAGCTTATACGTTGGGAGATTTTCACTCAGAACGGCGCTTGTAGCCATGTTTCCAGTATCTCAGATCTAGAGGGGGAAAAACAGGATTTATTGTAACCTAAAATGCATGAAACTCTGGTGTGGTCTTTGGCTTAAAGCAGTGTAAGTCAGGAGAAGCCCTTCCATGTATGCTCTAATCTCTTTTACAAGCAGCATTATTACCTAGGATCACTTAGGGGAGGGACTCTCAACCCAGTCCTCAGGATACAGCAAGCCAGTCAGGTTTTCAGGATACCCGCAAATGAATATGCATGAGATAAGATTTGCAAACAGTGGAAGCAGTGCATGCAAACTTCTTAAGCATATTCACTGTGGACATCTTGAAAACCAGACTGGCTTGGTGTGTCTTGAGGACTGGGTTGAGAACCCTTGAATTTGGGCGACTGTTTTCTACAGTTCCATGTCAACTGGGAGGGGGGGGGGGAGAAACCACGGCCAGTTCTGTTTTTATCTTGCATCACGTCAAAGAACAGCAACCCTTCAAGTCACACAAACAAGTCAAACAGTGCGAAGGTGACAAATGATTGAACAGCAGACGATGTCCAAAATATTGTAGCTTTATTACAACATCCCGAGACGCGACATGAGTCGTGTTTCGGCCACAAGAGGCTTTCCTCAGGAGTCTTCTGTTGGATGTATAGGATTCTTAGCTAGCCTCTATAAAATACACGTGATGTCTAATACCTTGCTCACTCCAGTGAGTTCAAGCATTCCCGATTTTCCGTGAGAAGCGAGCAGCAAGGTATTAGACACCACGTGTATTTTATAGAGGCTAGCTAAGAATCCTATACATCCAATAAAAAGACTCCAGAGGAAGGCCTCTTGTGGCCGAAACATGACTCGTGTTGAGTCTCGGATGTTGTACTAAAGCTACAATACTTTGGACATCGTCTGCTGTTCAATCATTGGTCACCCTCGCTATGTTTGACTTGTTTATCTTGCTTCATGCACGGCCAGTTCCGTTTCTTTTTCCTTAGGCAAAGCAAATAAGAAATCAAGACTACATTGCTGTACATGCTGGACCAGTTCAGCTTGTTCCTACTGATTTGGAGCTATATAGCCATCTTCTAGTCTTTTGGCTCCGTTATGTAGTTGGTTACATTAACACGAAGACCAAAATGTCATCAAATACAACCTTCATCTAACAGCTTACAACTGAGTAATATCCATCATAACATTTTTGCTTTCCTCTCTTCTTCAGAAGCTTTCACTGAGTAGAGGTGCCAAAAATGTGCTTTTAAGCCTCCTACAAAGGCATGCACGCACATCTACATTGAGAGTACTAAATTCGAGTCCTGGTCATGCATTGCTCTGCAGGTTTAGGAAAAAGGAAGCAAGAAATGGATTGCGTGTCTTAGAATGGTGATTTTCAGGAGTACATGGACCCAATCTGACCTTGAACTCTAGAAACAGAAGCCACAGCAGGCGTTCTCTCCCAGAGGTCTACTTGTAGAGATACCAGAAGAATGACTCAGGTCTGAAATGCGACTTAATCTAATAATTTTTCTTATTATCAGAAAAGTTAAAAAAACAAGATTGTAGTTACTCGGCTGTCCATCTATAGGGTCAACAGCTGTTGCATCATGGATAGAAATTCCATATGAGAAGGGAAAAAAGAGAAAGGAGATGGGATTTGATATACTGCCCTTTTGTTACAATCAAAGCAGTTTACATGTTACAGACAGGTACTTATTTTGTACCTGGGGCAATGGAGGGTTAAGTGACTTGCCCGGAGTCACAAGGAGCTGCAGAGAGAATCGAGCCCAGTTACTCCAGTTCGCAGGCCACTGCACTAACCATTAGGCTACTCCTTCACTACATGGAGCAGCTGGTCCAGGAGCTGACAGGGGGAGCTATTTTAGATTAGGTGCAAGAGATAACCATGTTGGGGCTACTTGACAAGAGCGCTCATATAATGATCAAATTTGACTTAATGACTGAAGGGAGGACACTGAAGAAATCTACAGCACTAGCATTTAACTTTTGAAAAGGAAGCCCTGTTTACTAAGCTGCAGGGGCGTGGCCAGACCTCACAGTCGGAGGGGGCCAGAGCCCGAGGTTGGGGGCATATTTTGAATGCCGCCCCGCCACCTCACCTCCTTGCCACTTCCCCTCACCGCATCGTTGCTCCCCGCGCAAAAAAAAGTACCTTTGCTGGTGGGGGTCTCCAATCCCCACCAGCCGAAGCCTTCTTTAGCGCTGGTCTCCGGCGCAGCCACGCTCGCTGCCCTGATGCTAGCATCAGCTTGCACAGGAGGAGCAAGAAGAAAGAAGAGCAGGGCAGCGAATGCGGCTAAACCAGAGACCAGCACTGAAGAAGGCTTTGGCTCTCTCGCCAGCCAAACCAGGAGCTTGGATGAAATTTGCAGGGGCCCAGGCCCCCGTGGCCCCACATAGCTACGCCCCTGCTAAGCCATGCTGTAGGCGCACTAACTTTTTAGTGCGTGCTAAGAATTAGTGCGTGCTAATGCTAGACACTCCCATAGGAATATATGGGTCTCTCTAGCATTAGCAGGCACAGCTTAGTAAATGGGGCCCAAAAGAAAATAAAAACAAAAATTAAAAGGTGCATCTGAAAAACTAAGAATTCAAAACTCTGCTGCACGACTAATATTCCACCAGTGTCGTTATGCTCATATTAGCCCTGTCCTCAAGTCACTTCACTGGCTTCCTATCCGTTTCCACATACAGTTCAAACTCCTCTTATTGACCTATAAGTGCATTCACTCTGCAGCTCCTCAGTACCTCTCCACTCTCATCTCTCCCTACACTCCTCCCTGGAAATCTCTCTTATCTGCACCCTTCTCCTCCACTGCTAACTCCAGACTCCGTTCCTTTTATCTTGCTGCACCATATGCCTGGAATAGACTTCCTGAGCCGGTAGGTCAAGCTCCATCTCTGGCCGCCTTCAAATCTAAGCTAAAAGCTCACCTTTTTGATGCTGCTTTTAACTCCTAACCCTTATTTCACTTGTTCAGAACCCTTATTTTATCATCCTCACTTTAATATTCCCTTATCTCTTGTTTGTCCTGTTTGTCTGTCCTAATTAGATTGTAAGCTCTGTCGAGCAGGGACTGTCTCTTCATGTCCAAGTGTACAGTGCTGCATACGTCTAGTAGTGCTATTGAAATGATAAGTAGTAGTAGTAACTCCTAACCCTTACTCAATTGTTCAGTACTCATGTTTTATCATTCCCACCTTAGTAATTCCCTTATCCCTTATTTGCCTTGTTTGTCTGTCCTAATTAGATTGTAAGCTCTGTCAAGCAGGACTGTCACTTTACTGGCTTCCTATCCATTTCCTTATACAGTTCAAACTCCTCTTATTGACCTATAAGTGCATTCATTCTGCAGCTCTTCAGTATCTCTCCACTCTCATCTCTCCCTACATTCCTCCCCGGGAACTCCGTTCACTGGGCAAATCTCTCTTATCTGCACCCTTCTCCTCCACTGCTAACTCCAGACTCCGTTCCTTTTATCTTGCTGCACCATATGCCTGGAATAGACTTCCTGAGCCGGTAGGTCAAGCTCCATCTCTGACCGTCTTCAAATCTAAGCTACAAGCCCACCTTTTTTATGCTGCTTTTAACTCCTAACCCTTATTCACTTGTTCAGAACCCTTATTTTATCATCCTCACTTTAATATTCCCTTATCTCTTGTTTGTCCTGTTTATCTGTCCTAATTAGATTGTAAGCTCTGTCGAGCAGGAACTGTCTCTTCGTGTTCAAGTGTACAGCGCTGCGTACGTCTAGTAGCGCTATAGAAATGATTAGTAGTAGTCTTTGGGATTCTGGAATCTTGCTACTCTTTGGGATTCCAGAATCTTGTTATTCTTTGGGATTCCAGAATCTTGCTACTCTTTGTCCTTATCCCTTATTTGTCCTGTTTATCTGTCCTAATTAGATTGTAAGCTCTGTCGAGCAGGAACTGTCTCTTCATGTTCAAGTGTACAGCGCTGCGTACGTCTAGTAGCGCTATAGAAATGATAAGTAGTAGTAGTAAATCAGACATGGCCATGGTTTAAAAATAGCACCTTGGAAGCTCAAACCAGATATATTCCCCTTACTAAAAAAGTAAAAGGCAGAAGGAAGGACAAACATCCAGCCTGGTTAAAAAGGGAAGCAGGAACATCTTTTAAAAAATGGGAAAAAAAAAGCATCCAAATAAAGAACAGCATAAGCACCGGTAAATTAGATGCAAAGCACTGATAAGGAAGGCAGTAAGAGAATTTGAAAAGAATCCTGCTGGAGAAACCAACACTCCTACCAAAAACGTTTGCAAGTCTATTTGAAGCAAAGCCACCTACATCTAATTTTTAATTTCTCATAAACCGCCTGCAAGCTTGAAAGCTATTGATAAATGTGATTCTGGAAAGGGGAATGAGCGAGGTTATCACATTTGCAGATGACACCAAATTTTAGGTTGTATGTAAATTGTGAGAAACTGCAGGAAGACCAGGCATTGAAATGGCAGATGAGATCCTGCGCAATGGTGGAAAATGGGCACAAGATTCTGTATAGCTGGTATTACACGCCCAGTTGCCTGGTTAAAATGTTCAAATCGGGCTCGGCCCTGTGCTGGCGGGAATGCGGGATGGAGGGAGACATGCATCGTGTGTGGTGGTCGTGTGCTCATGCACACCAGTTCTGGGAGAGTATTTTTTTTTTTTGTTACATTTGTACCCCGCGCTTTCCCACTCATGGCAGGCTCAATGCGGCAGGCAATGGAGGGTTAAGTGACTTGCCCAGAGTCACAAGGAGCTGCCTGTGCCTGAAGTGGGAATCAAACTCAGTTCCCCAGGACCAAAGTCCACCACCCTAACCACTAGGCCACTCTTCCACTGTTGCTACTATTTGAGATTCTACATGGAATGTTGCTATTCCACTAGCAACATTCCATGTAGAAGTCGGCCCTTGCAGATCACCAATGTGGCCGCGCAGGCTTCTACATGGAATGTTGCTAGTGGAATAGCAACATTCCATGTAGAATCTCCAATAGTAGCAACATTCCATATAGAATCTCCAATAGTATCTATTTTATTTTTGTTACATTTGTACCCTGCGCTTTCCCACTCATGGCAGGCTCAATGCGGCAGGCAATGGAGGGTTAAGTGACTTGCCCAGAGTCACAAGGAGCTGCCTGTGCCGGGAATCGAACTCAGCTCCTCAGGACCAGAGTCCACCACCCTAACCACTAGGCCACTCCATCCCTGCTATTGTAGACTTTGTGTATGTGGTGACTGCTACAAAGTATCAGATGAAAATGGACTATTGTCTCCTACACTTTAGACAGCCAGAAGTTAAAAAAACATGTCCACCAGTTTGCCACACAGGTGTTTGTAGCGGGCAAGTTGGTTTTTGGCGGCGTCCTGGAAAAGACCTCGGCTGCTGGACTTATCGGCTGTGCTGGAAAAATTGAAATATATCCAGCTGATGTCTAAGCTCACCGCGTTGCGTAAAGGACAAATAGCTCAGCATCAGAAGATCTGGGACTTGGTCATCCACTAATGTGAGCTCATAGGTATCTACTGTACAGATAATTACAGGGGTGGGGGGGGGGGGGGGGTTGATGGGGTTTGCCGAACGATCTGCATTTAATGTCATTAGTTATAACAGTTAAAGCTTTATGTAGTGTTACCAAGTTGTATTAGCCAGATGATAGAACTGTATTTGCTGGTATTGGCTTTGCATGGTTATGAATCAATAGAAATCAAACAAAATAAAACATGGAAAAGAAAATAAGATGATACCTTTTTTATTGGACATAACTTAATACATTTCTTGATTAGCTTTCGAAGGTTGCCCTTCTTCCTCAGATCGGAAATAAGCAAATGTGCTAGCTGACAGTGTATATAAGTGAAAACATTCAAGCATTACTATGACAGTAAAATAGATACCATTGGAGATTCTACATGGAATGTTGCTACTATTGAGATTCTGTTGCTACTATTTGAGATTCTACATGGAATGTTGCTACTACTGGAGATTCTACATGGAATGTTGCTATTCCACTAGCAACATTCCATGTAGAAGCCTGCGCGGCCACATTGGTGATCCGCAAGGGCCGACTTCTACATGGAATGTTGCTAGTGGAATAGCAACATTCCATGTAGAATCTATAGAAATCAAACAAAATAAAACATGGAAAAGAAAATAAGATGATTCCTTTTTCATTGGACATAACTTAATACATTTCTTGATTAGCTTTCGAAGGTTGCCCTTCTTCCTCAGATCGGAAATAAGCAAAATGTGCTAGCTGACAGTGTATATAAGTGAAAACATTCAAGCATTACTATGACAGTAAAATAGATACCATTGGAGATTCTACATGGAATGTTGCTACTATTGGAGATTCTACATGGAATGTTGCTATTCCACTAGCAACATTCCATGTAGAAGCCTGCGCGGCCACATTGGTGATCTACAAAGGCCGACTTCTACATGGAATGTTGCTAGTGGAATAGCAACATTCCATGTAGAATCTATAGAAATCAAACAAAATAAAACATGGAAAAGAAAATAAGATGATACCTTTTTTATTGGACATAACTTAATACATTTCTTGATTAGCTTTCGAAGGTTGCCCTTCTTCATCAGATCGGAAATAAGCAAATGTGCTAGCTGACAGTGTATATAAGTGAAAACATTCAAGCATTACTATGACAGTCTGACAGGGTGGGAGGATGGGGGTGGGTAGGAGGTATGCATGGGGCCATCAAAGCATATCATTGATATTCTAACAGGATGGGTGTGGATAGGTGAGGGGAGGGTGATCAACAGAGACATAACTTTATGGTTTATTTTTATTTTTTTTTTTATTATTTTTTTAATTGAATTTACTTTATACAACTCAAAAGAGATAATGAAATACATATAGCAATTACAATTTCCCTTATACAAACTAATGCCTTAATAGAGACATGATTAAAGAAAAAACTATATTATATTACTTCGACCAAAAGAAATTATAGTAATATGATCCAAGAGAAAGAAAATTACATTTAACAATCAAGGAAGAAAAAATAATTAATACTGCTCCCCAGCGTTTCCTGTCAAGCCTATCTTATGCAGTGTGCGTCTGTGATTCAACTATTACCACTGCTTCCTCTCTATGTAATAAAAACTCCTCCAGTTGTTTTGGCTCAAAAAATTGGAAAATGATTAGATTGATATAATATACAACAAGTACAGGGAAATTTCAAAACAAAATTAGCTCCAAGAGCCAGAGTCCTCGCCCGAAGGGCCAGGAATGCCCTGCGCCTCTTCTGAGTTTCCTTAGAGAGATCAGGGTAGACTCTAATTTTAGAGCCAAAAAATAAGGAGTCCAAATGTCTAAAGGAAAGTTTTCAACACTGCGTTCCTGTCCATTTCAAAGGCAAAGGTTACCACCACTGTAGATTTTTTGAGTAATTACTTCCAACGATGACTCTAGGAACTCTGTTAAGTTCATACCCTCTCCTGTTTGAGCAGGCAAAATATCTCCATCTCTCTTTTTATTAAACTGCAAATATTGTGCTCGCACTATAGGAGGAAGAGATTCACTTGCCATTCCCAGTGTTTCCACCAGATATATTTCTTCACCATCTATATATATAAAAGGCAACCCCAACGTTCTGAAGCCTCCACGGAAGTTGAGGCGCCCGAGATATCCGGTGTGCCCTGAAGAGTCTGCACCGCCCTCGCGTCAAAACGTCATGACGCGTCAAAACGTCATGACGTCGAGGGCGGAGCTATTGACACTCGAGGGCTGAAACGGCCCACAGCGAACAAGGCAAGTAGCTTCGAGGGACGGAGGGAGGGGGCCCCTTGCTAGCGGCCGTTTCATTCCACTCAGAAACGGGCATTTTTTCCTAGTTTCAACAGAAGATATTAATGGGGAACGTGGAAAATTAGTTAACCTTAAGTTTAACTTTCTTACTTGATTTTCCAGGTATTCTAAACGACGGAACGTATAGTTCCGATCTCTTATTGAAGTTTGACTTAAGGTTTCTAAAGTTTGTAACTTTGTGCCCATTTGATTTAATTGGGAAACTTGTTGAGTGAGACTATGAAAGAACAGCTTCCGAAAGAACTTTTATTTCAAGAGCATTCTTTTCAATTATTGTTGATAGAGAGGAATGCAGAGAATAAGCTAAGTCCCAGAGAGGGGCATAGTCGAACGAAAACGTCTATCTCCATGGGCGTTTATCTCCGAGAACGGGTCCGTGAAGGGGCGGACTGAACTGTATTTTCGCAAAAAAAATAGACGTCCATGTTTTATTCGACAATTTGTGAGCTGGGCGTTTTTGTTTTTCAGTGATAATGGAAAATGAAAGCGCCCAGCTCAAAAACGAATAAATCCAAGGCATTTGTTCGTGGGAGGGGCCAGGAGTCGTAGTGCACTGGTCCCCCTCACATGCCAGGACACCAACCGGGCACCCTAGGGGGCACTTTTACAAAAACAAAAAAAAAAGGTAAAAGAGCTCCCAGGTGCATAGCACCCTTCCCTTGTGTGTTGAGCCCCCCCAAATCCCCCTCAAAACCCACTGCCCACAAGTCTACACCATTACTATAGCCCTAAGGGGTGAAGGGGGGCACCTACATGTGGGTACAGTGGGTTTGGGGGGTTGGACGACTAAGCATTAAGCAGCACAATTGTAACAGGTAGGGGGGGATGGGCCTGGGTCCACCTGTCTGAAGTCCACTGCACCCCCTAACAACTGCTCCAGGGTCCTGCATACTGCTGCCAGGGAGGTGGGTATGACATTTGAGGGTGAAAATAAAAAGTTGTGAAACATCATTTTTTGTGGTGGGAGGGGGTTAGTGACCACTGGGGGAGTCAGGGGAGGTCATCCCCGATTCCCTCCGTTGGTCATCTGGTCATTTAGAGCACTTTTTTGGGACCTGTTCGTGTGAAAAAAGGGTCCAAAAGTGTCCTAAATGTTCGCTAAAAACGCCTTTATTTTTTCGATTATCGCCCTAATGCGTACATCTCTCCTCGGCCGATAACCACGCCCCAGTTCCACCTTCGCCACACCTCTGACACGCCCCCATCAACTTTGTCCGCATTTGCGACGGAGTGCAGTTGAAAACGTCCAAAATCGGCTTTCGATTATACCGATTTATTCGTTTTTGTGAGATAAACATCTATCTCCCGATTTGGGTCGAAATCTTGGCGTTTTTCTCTTTCGATTATAAGGTGGAGAGTGATTCATTCGTCACCACTGCAGGTCTCTCCATAGCACCCACAGAAAACACAGGAGGTGGGGCAGTCAGAATTTGGTTCAATGTACTTACAATTTGTGGTGGCAAAATTTGAGAAGGCAATTGTTCCGACATTGATACCGTTCTGAATGCTCCCTGTAGAGCGGGCTGGTTCCCTCCCTGTGCTTCGGCAATGCCCTGTGGGCTCCGTGCTACAGGACCTCTCTCCGTTCGACTTCCTCCTGGTTGCGGGGGGGGGGGGGGCAGTGCGCTGCACGGGGCTTAGGGAAACCCCGTTACTACTGCCGTCTAACGCCTCCGCGTTAGCTCCGATAGAAGGAGATGAAGTCTGCCTGGGGGTTGAGATCAGCCCGAACTGTTCCAGCGTCGGCTGTCGTGGAGGAATCGGCCCAGTGCTGGTTGAGGGAATTTCCCGCACTTTACCTCTCCGCTTCCCCATTTTCGGAGGACCCACGGAGAACCTCGCAGCCAAAATTAAGGAAGAGTTCAAGGTGCGTCCAAAGCAGTATACACCTACGCAGCCATCTTGGATCAGCTTTATGGTTTATAATGGACTAGGAACCCCAGATCCTTGTTAAGTCCTTTCTGTTGGGTGTTAAAATATTCAATCATTCTGACTTCAAAGGTCTTACGTTCTTGTATGGTTTTAAAGTTACCTTTCAGGATTCTCACTGTGAAGTCACTGGTTCAGTGTCCTGGTCCTGTAAAATGCTGACCAACAGGGGTGGGAGCCCTACTGGCACCAGTATTGTTCATATGATGTCTATGTAAATTGAATCTTGTCTTAAGCATCTGGCCTGTTTCTCCAATATAGCATCCTTCGTTACATTTTTTACACTGAATGATATATACCACATTGGAAGATGAGCAAGTGAAAGATCCCTTTATGTTGAATATCTTTCCTTTGTGGATGACTTTGGGGTCCTGTGAAATATTTTGGCATAGTTTGCAACTGGATAAATCACAGGGAAGTGTGCCCTTCTGTTCCTTTTCAGTCTGTGATGGAAGTTTACTTCTGATTAGCTTGTGTTTTAAGTTGGGTGGTTGTCGGAAGGCCAGTACTGGTGGGGATGGTTATGAAAAAAGCACAAATAAAAAAAAAATGGCAGATGAGATTGAATGTGCACAAGTGCAAAGCAATGCACAAAGGGAAGAATAGCCCAAATTAAAGCTACATGAAGCTACATTCCACATTAGGAGTCACCGTCCAGGAAACGGATTTAAGTGTCATTGTGACTAATACGTTGAAAACTTCTGCTCAGAATGTGGTGGCAGCCAAAAAAAGTAACAATCATGAATTCTTAGGAATAGAGAGTAAAACAAAGAATAGCATAATGCCGCTATATCGCTCCATAATGCGATCACACCTAGAGCATCGTGCGCAACTCTAAGTACCTAAGTATTGCCATACTGGGACAGACCAAAGTTCCATCAAGCCCAGCACCCTGCTTCCAATAGTGGCCTATTCAGGTTACAAGTGCCTCGCAAGATCCCAAAACAGTACAATACATTTTATGCTGCTTACCCTAGAAATAAGCAGTGGATTTTCCCCAAGTCTATTTTAATAATGGCTTTTGGACTTTTCTTTTAGGAAGCTATCCCAACCTTTTTAAAACCCCACCAACTGCTTTTAGTACATTCTCTGGCAACGAATTCCAGAGTTTAATTAAACGCTGAGTGAAGAAATATTTTCTCCGATTCGTTTTAAATGTACTACTTTCTAGCTTCATTGCGTGCCCCCTAGTCCTAGTATTTTTGGAAAAAGAGTAAACAAGCGATTCACATATACCCGTTTCACTCATTATTTTATAGACTTCTATCATATCTCCCCTCAGCCGTCTTTTCTCCAAGCTGAAGAGCCCTAGCCACTTTAGCCTTTCTTCATAGGGAAGTCGTCCCATCCCCTTTATCATTTCTGTCGCTCTTCTCTGTACCTTTTCTAATTTCACTATATCTTTTTTGAGGTGCGGTGACCAGAAGTCTACTGCACTTAACTGTAGTTGACGCATCTCAAAAAAAGATGCAGTGGTATTAAAAAAGGTACAGAGACCAAAATGATGAGAGTCATTCCATCCCCTTTATATGTGAAAAAGCTGAAGAGGTTAAGGGCTTTTAAGTTTGGAGAAGAGTTGGTTGAGGGGAGATGATATACCGTATTTTTCGGACTATAAGACACACCGGACCATAAGACGCACCTAGGTTTTAGAGGAGGGAAATAGGAAAAAAATTTTTTCCTTTTTCCCTCCTCTAAAACCTAGGTCCTCCGGTGCGTCTTGTCCGAGTTTTGGACCTCCGTCCCGTACTTACACGATTCCATGTTCCCTGGTGGTCTAGTGACGTCGGGGCAGGAAAGAGCCCCCTCTTTCCTGCCCATCGCGCTGCTCTCCTTGCTCCTCAATGCTTTCTGACGGTCTCGGCGAGATTCAAAATGGCCGCCGAGAATCTCGGCGGCCATTTTGAATCTCGCCGAGACCGTCAGAAAGCATTGAGAGCACGGAGAGCAGCGCGATGGGCAGGAAAGAGGGGGCTCTTTCCTGCCCCGACGTCACTAGACCACCAGGGAACATGGAATCGTGTAAGTACGGGACGGAGGTCCAAAAACGCTACCTTCGGACTATAAGACGCACCCCCCATTTTCCTCCCAAATTTTGGGGGAAAAAAGTGCGTCTTATAGTCCGAAAAATACGGTAGTTCTATAAAATCTTGCATGGGGTTAAACAGGTAAACACAAATCCATTGTTTACTCTTTCCAAAAATAAAAAGAGCCTAGGAGACACCATGAGGTTACAAAGTAGTACAGTTAAAATAGAAGGGAGAAAAAGAATATTTCCATTCAATACATAGTTAAGGTTTGGACCTTGTTGCCAGCGAATGTGGTAAAAGCAGTTAGCATAGCAGGGTTTTAACAAGTTTGGACAAATTCCTGGAGAAAAATTCTATAGACTGTTAGTACAGTAGACCAGAGAAAAGCTACTGTTTACCCACAGTAAATGATTGCAGTTAAAGACTTGGGAGTAAAAGCAGTTAGCATAGCAGAGTTTTAACAAGTTTGGACAAATTCCTGGAGAAACATTCTATAGACTGTTACTACAGTAGACCAGAGAAAAGCTACTGTTTACCCACAGTAAATGATTGCAGTTAAAGACTTGGGAGTAAATAGCATGAAATCTTGCTTCTTTTTGGGATCCTGCTAGGTACTTGTAACCTGGATTGGCCACTGCTGGAAACGGAGTACTAGGCTTGATGGACCTTTGGTCTGTCCCTGTATGGCAATTCTTATACTTTTATGTACCCTGTTGTAAGGAGGAGGGAGGAAAACTGTTCTGTACTCAGCTGGGATGCATGTCAGGTAAGAATACAGCAAGAAAGGCAGTGATGCGGCCTGTAGATGGAACACACAAGTCGGAGAACAATATCTAAGCCACAAACTTCAATGAATCTTCAAATAAGTGTTTGAGCTTGCTTGCGTGTTTTTATCGTTCCGGTAAGGGTCTACACAGCATTGATCGAAGTTTGTGGTTTAGAGTTCTGCGAGGAGTTATCCATTAGAAATGCTGTTCTGCATTATAATATCCTAATCGCAAAATCAATGTAGGAAGCCTTATACACCCAAGACTACCATTTGACCCCCGAAGCAGCCAACATGCCGAAACACAGGCCATGTTGGATCTCAATGAAAGTTGATTCCTTGAACGTTAGTCTCTCCCTTGTGTGTTACTTCACTGCCTTTCTGTGCACATTCTTCTTGTGTTGCCGTTTCCTTCAGGTGGGAATATTTATTTAAACAAACATTTTTAATCTACCTACAACTAGGCGGAGTGAAAGAAAAACGTACATAATCATACAGTACACAAAGTCGATGAGCACATAATAATAATATTTATTCTTATATTCTCCATATTTCAAATGAAATTAGTTCAACACGGATTACAATGAATAAGATACTGGAAAATCTAAAAATAGATATTACTACATTTATCTTGTATTCAATATACAAGGTATACAATAATCATACAAATCTTTCAAATAAAACTATATCAGCACAATTTTTGCTGTAAAACAAATCTTTCAAATAAAACTGTTTCTAAAATATTTTGTAATCGTGATCAACCATAAATTGTAACAAAGATTTCCTAAGTACATTACAGGACTACACTAGATATAGCTCAAAACTAATATAATTTAAGCACCGATTAATCCAAATTCAAGAATTAGGCTAATTTCCAACTGAAAGATATGGGTTATGTTTAATGAATAAAATAATCCAATTTTTTGTTCAAACACCCGAGTCAGATTTCCTACATAATTTGGAGATGTGTAAATGCCTTTTACATGACATTTTAGACTGGTACCTGCTTTGGAATAGAATTATACATTGTCAAATTCCATCTTGGAGTAGGCTACTGTTTAGATTACTAGGCTAGCCAACCCTACCGATCCAACGTAAATCCCCGCACCCGGCAAAACCAATGATCGTACTGGACAACGTACAACCTTTCTTCCTTCCGACCCTCTTGGTGTCTGAAACACACGACCTTTAACTACAATATAACCTTATATCTGCTCTCTACCGGACTGGGCGAACACCTGTATGGTACTATGTAAGCCACATTGAGCCTGCAAATAGGTGGGAAAATGTGGGATACAAATGTAACAAACAAATAAATAAATAAATAAATGTGTAGTTGCTTGAAAAGAGAAAGAGGTATCAAACAGGTGAGAATGACTCATCTTAAGGTTGGGAAAAAGCAAAAGGATTAAGCTGTCTTAATACCCACGGACTTGCAGAAGATATAAATGTAAACAAAGGATATATGTAAGATGGGGCCAACCCACTGAAAATTTTGAACAAAATATAATTAAAAAAACAAACAAACTTGAAAACCACTCTTGCCTCATCAGAAGCCAATAGAGGCGTAAATAAGATTGAGAAACATGGTCAAATTTTGAGTGTGAAAAAAACAAAACAAAAACAAAAAATCAGCCTGACTGCTGTATTCTGGATTGTCTGCAGTTTTTTCTAAAGAATACCCTTAGAGCAGTTGATGTAAATCAGGTTACAATAGAAGACGAGACTGGACCAAGAGTCTGAAATGAGCAAAGTCAAAATATTTACGAATCCGTCAAAGTTTTCTGAGCAACAAAAAGGGCCTTTTGATAACAGCATTGATTTGAACATCTAGAGATAATGACCGATCAATCAATACAAACCAGTTAATTTTACATGGACCTGCTTGGGTTTAGATGACATGTATGCTTTTAAGTACCAGTATTCTAGTCATTTATAGGTATTCGTGAACACACGCGAGTGTAAGTGACAATTCGGCCACATGCTATTCCGTAAGTATGTGCCCGTCTTCAATGGGGTGCAATTTACAGGAGGGCTCACACTTATGCATGTAATTCATACAATACTATTAAGTTACGTTTTTTTTTCATCAGATCGTCTTATTTTTATTTACATGATTTGCAGAAATTGATTGAAGCTTAGATTTTTTTTCTTGCTTAGGTTGCAGTGTTCTTTATGTAGGGTTACCGCAAAATTCACCATCTCATTTACAACTAATTCAAAACAGTGCTGCAAGAATAATTCTGTTCAAACAGAAATGTGACTGAATTATTCCATTACTGGTTAAGTCATGATTCGAGGAACGCGAGCCCTTGGGCCGTAGCGAGGTTGGCTCCACCTGTCTTCGCTGACGGCTGCTGACAAAGACACTTGAAAAAAATCTAGGACGCTGTAGTGGGCACTGCAACGAACCCAAGCTAAAAGGATGGAAAGTAGTACGATTCCTTAATTAGGTTGTTTAGATATATGACGGTCAAACAAGTTGCAGGTGAAATCTTGTAAATATGATAACGGTATGCTGTGATGAGCTTCAGGGCGGCACACACCCTTCTTCAGGTTGGCTTGTTGGAGTAGTCTAGTCATTAGTGCAGTGGACTTTGATCCTGCTGAACTGAGTTCAATTTCCACTGCAACTCCTTGTGACTCTGGGCAAGTCACTTAACCCTCCATTGCCCCTGGTACAAAATAAGTACCTGAATATATGTAAACCGCTTTGAATGTAGTTGCAAAAACCTCAGGAAGGCGGTATATCAAGTTCCATTTCCCTTATCATGGCCCAAAAGTCCAGGGAATGAATTAAGCCTTTCAACTTTGGATTGTAGCTCATGGTGCATTACATTCAGGTACATTGGGTATTTCTCTGTCCCAGGAGGGCTCACAATCTAAGTTTGTACCTGAGGCAATGGAGGGTTAAGTGACTTGCCCAAGATCACAAGGAGCAGCAGTGGGATTTGAACTGGCCACCTCTGGATTGCAAGACTGGTGCTGTAACCACTAGGCCACTCCTCCACTCAGCAACATTCCACGTAGAAGCCTGCCCTTGCAGATCAGCAATGTGGCTGCACAGGCTTCTGTTTCTGTGAGTCTGACGTCCTGCATATATATGCATATATATGCAGGACGCCAGACTCACAGAAACAGAAGCCTGTGCGGCCGCGTTGCTGATCTGCAAGGGCAGGCTTCTACATGGAATGTTGCTAGTGGAATAGCAACATTCCATGTAGAATCTCAAATAGGAAAAGGGAAACGGGACTTGATATACTGCCTTTCTGAGGTTTTTGCAACTACATTCAAAGTGGTTTACATATATTCAGGTACTTATTTTGTACCAGGGGCAATGGAGGATTAAATGACTTGCCCAAGATCACAAGGAGCAGCAGTGGGATTTGAACCAGCCACCGCTGGATTGCAAGACTGGTGCTCTAACCACTAGGCCACTCCTCCACTCCATTAGCATGCAATCAGTTTGTTAGTGCTTAAATGTAGTGCACACTTCATTGATTTCACTTACAAAATTAAACACATTACATTTTTTAAAAGAAAAACAAAATGTGTGAAATGGAAAAAAAAAGTCTAAAAATCCAGAAGAAAGTGTCCAAACTGAAAAGGTTTGTCCTATGCACATCCCCAGTATGTATTTTGTTGACATGGCTTAGGCCAGTGGTTCCCAAACCTGGTTCTGGAGGCACCCCAGCCAGTCAGGTTTTCAGGATACAATGAATATTCATGAGAAATTTGCGTGCAGTGGAAGTAGTACATGCAAATCTCTCTCCTTTTACGTGGAGGGGCATAATCGAACGGGGCGTCCTCGCAGGACGGCCCCGTACAGGGGCGGGGCAACCTGTATTATTGAAACAAGATGGGCGTCCAATAATACGGTCGGGGACGCCCAAATCATGAAATTTAGGTCGACCTTAGAGATGGTCATCCTTAGGTCGTTTTTGAGATGGTTGTCCCCAGTTTTTGGCGATAATGGAAACCGAGGACGCCCATCTCAAAAACGACCAAATCCAAGCCATTTGGTCGTGGGAGGAGCCAGCATTCGTAGTGCACTGGTCCCCCTCACATGCCAGGATACCAACCGGGCACCCTAGGGGGCACTTCAGTGGACTTCACAAATTGCTCCCAGGTGTATAGCTCCTTTACCTTGGGTGCTGAGCCCCCCCCAAAACCCACTCCCCACAACTATACAACACTACCATAGCCCTAAGGGGTGAAGGGGGCATCTAGATGTGGGTACAGTGGGTTTGTGGTGGGTTTTGAAGGGCTTACATTTACCACCACAAGTGTAACAGGTAGGGGGGATGGGCCTGGGCCCGCCTGCCTGAAGTACACTGCACCCACTAAAACTGCTCCAAGGGCTTGCATACTGCTGTCATAGAGCTTGGTATGACATTTGAGGCTGGCAAAAAATATTTTTAAAGTTTTTTTTTAGGGTGGGAGGGGGTTAGTGACCACTGGGGGAGTAAGGGGAGGTGATCCCCGATTCCCTCTGGTGGTCATCTGGTCAGCTCGGGCACCTTTTTGATGCTTGGTTGTGAAACAAAATGGACCAAGTTGCCCAAGTGTTCGTCAGGGACACTCTTCTTTTTTCCGTTATCGGCCGAGGATGCCCATCTCCTAAGCACGCCCCAGTCCCGCCTTCGCTACACTGCTGGCATGCCTCTGTGAACTTTCGTCGTCCCCGTGATGGAAAGCAGTTGAGGGCGGCGCCCAAAATCGGCTTTTGATTATGCCGATTTGGGCGACCTTGCGAGAAGGACACCCATCTCCTGATTTGTGTTGGAAGATGGCGCCCTTCTCTTTCGAAAATTCACCTGATAGTGTGATAGCACCAGTGCAATTTTTCTAGCAAAAAAGGTGCTGGTACTCAAATGCCAGGCCACCCTTCAGGGGTGGGGTGATCACTGAGGGACTCACCCCACAATAGCCAGGCCCCCTGCAGCCAGTCACAGAATCTATGACAAGGCAGAATTGGTGTGTAGAGCCTGAGCTCTTTCATTAAAACTTGTGGTCTATGGGTCAATTTTAGAAGACACTGGAAAAGGTGCCGGTACTCAGTATCTCCGAGTACCCCCTCAAAAAAAGCCCTGGATAGCACCTAAATGTTTCTATGTAAATGACACCTCATGTTCTGTTCTATAATAGAATCTCAATCCCCCCCCCCCCCCCACCAAACTAAACTGCCAGAAATTTCTGAATTTCTAGTCACATTTTTTTCTTTTTGTAACACCCCCCACCCCACACCTCTTGGCTCCTCAGCAGTCTTTTCCATCAGACCCATGCTTCAACCACACCCCATCAGTGCCAGAGAAGATTTGTTTTACTGTACAAACACTGTGTTGAGACATTCCAGAGCAGTGTCAGAGCACTGGCCTTCTGGGTCTTTCAGGGTTCACTTTCTCTCTGATGTGGTTCCCAAACTCTAGTAAAATTCATCTTTTTATCTTTGTTTGTTTGACAAAAGCCGGCCTGCAGCAGGGCAGGTCTACCTATAAAATCCTATTTCTAATGTGTTCAAACTACAAAGAAGGCAGATAGAAAGAACTTGGCATGTTTTATCCAAGGATGTTCACATTATAGCTCCGTGTATATTTTTCCAGGCCTCAAAATATTTTTTAGTTTAGCCGCATGTGCCTGAGAGTACCCCAACTAGCGCAGACTGAGCCCTCATCCCATTGCACAACACTTCTGCTGATACAGGATTTTCTGTGTGCATACAGCAATTTTGCAAACCTGTAAAGGTGGAAAAATAAATTTTAAAAAATATATAGCAGTATGAACTGCCTGGGATTGAAGGCCCTGCTTATTTCGGAAATCCTAGGTGCAGCAAATACAGAGCAGGGGCGCAGCCAGACCTCGGCGGGAGGGAAGGCCAGAGCCCTAAGTGGGAGGGGCCACATTTTAGCCCGCTTCCCCCAGCCGCCGCTTCCAACCCCCCGCTGCTGCTTCCGAGAGCGTGTACGGTGCCACTGGAAACAGGAGAGGAGGCAAGTGCGAGACCAGCATGGGACAGATAAACGATTCAGCTGGTTGGGGACCCCCGCCACCCAAACCAGGGCCTCCAGAGCCAATTTGGGGGGGGGGGGGGAGGCCCTAGTGGCCCCCCTAGCTACGCCACTGCTAAATAGTTTTTTTTTTTTTGTGTGCGTTTCAGGTATCAAGAGCCAGGCACATAGTTCACTCAGGTTTTAGTTTAAGTGATGCAACATTTACAGAGCTCAACCAAAGAATCGTTTGGAGCCACGTAGTTAAGGTCTTCTCCATCTGGGTTTGTTAAGTTAGGGAGACAAAAGCCCTGCACAGGTCAAGTGGCAGGAGAAGAGCTAATGTAGAGGAGCCACTGCTGCATCCGGAAGGACCAGGAGTCACCTCTGTTTCAGTACTGCATCAAAGAGCCCCAACAAAGTGTAAACTCGCCACTTTGCAACCACGACTACATACATATGTGCAGTTCTGGTTACATCTCAAAAAAAGATATAGCGGAATTAGAAAAGGTACAAAGAAGGGTGACAAGAATGATAAAGGGTAGAGGACAACTTCCCCATGAGGAAAGGCTAAAGTGGTTAGGGTTCTTCGGCTTAAGTACATAAGTAATGCCACACTGGGAAAAGACCAAGGGTCCATCGAGCCCAGCATCCTATCCATGCCAGCGGCCAATCCAGGCCAAGGGCACCTGGCAAGCTTCCCAAACGTACAAACATTCTATACATGTTATTCCTTGGAGAAGAGATGGCTGAGAGGAGTGGAACGGGTAGACGTGAATTGCTCGTTTACTCTTTCCAAAAATACTAGGACTAGGGGGCACGCAATGAAGCTACGAAGTAGTAAATTTAAAACAAATCAGAGAAACTATTTTTTCACCCAACGTGTAATTCATGTGTAACTCTGGAATTCATTGCCAGAGAATGTGGTAAAAGCAGTTAGCTTAGCAGGGTTTAAAAAAAAAAGTTTGGATAACTTCCTAAAAGAAAAGTCCATTATTAATATGTACTTGGGAAAAATCTACTGCTTATTTCTAGGATACGCAACATAAAATCTGTTTTACTGTTCTGGGATCTTGCCAGGTACTTGTAACCTGGATAGGCCACTGTAGGATACAGGATACTGGGCTTGATGGACCTTTGATCTGTCCCAGTATGGCAATGCTCATGTTGTTATGTACACTTTGGGATACCCAATGCACTCACATTTTGGTATTACATTCCAGAGCACTGGTAAATAAGCAGACTGATCATATCAGTCTTTTGCTGTGTCCTCATGATTGATACCAAATAAAATTGTGTAACCACCTAGGGATGCAGAATAATGATGCACCTATGGAGAGCCTACCTAGGTCATGACCCCATTTGGGTCCCGACTCACAGTTTGGGAAGCTCTGGATTACACTTACCCTGTAAAAATGGAAGGGATACAGAATAAAGAATTTGTGTAACTCGTATTTGACTGGTGAGCATAAAAGCAGGTTACTTTTAGTACATTTTCACAGTCTGTAGTTGGGTCGGGGCCGGGAGATAGATGGCACTCTAATCTACTCATACAGCACTCTCCTGTCATCCAATAAGTCAGTTCAGGCCTGAGTCAGTACGTGAAGCTCCATCTCTAGCCGTCTTCAGATCTAGGCTAAAAATCCACTTTTTTGAGGCTGCTTTTAACTCTTAACATCTATTGACTTGTTCAGTACCCATGTCTGTTTTTTCATTCCCACCCCAAGTAATTCCCTTATTTGTCCTGCTGTCTGTCCTGATTAGATTGTAAGCTCTGTCGAGCAGGGACCATCTCTTACATGTTCAAGTGTACAGCACTGTGTACGTCTAAGTAGCGCTATAGAAATAAGTAGTAGTAGTAATAGTAAGTTTTAGTTTTGAACCTAAGGGTTTACTTAAACTTGGATGTTTCAGGCAAAGAGAGAAATGCTCAGTAGCAGCTACTCACTAATGGTAAAGGTCCTTGGTAAGTCTTTTTTAGAGCATTATTCCCTCTGGGCACCCCGAGAGAAGCTGCCCTGTAAATGTCTTCTTATCAGGTTAAGCTAACATAGTAAATGACGGCAGATAAAGACCTCTATAGTCCATCCAGTCTGCCCAACAAGATAAACTCATTTTTCTTGGTATGTGATACTTTATATGTATACCCGAGTTTGATTTGTCCTTGCCTTTCTCAGGGCACAGACCGTAGAAGTCTGCCCAGTACTGTTCTTGTACTAAAAGTTCTGAAGCTAATGTCATAGCCCATCCATATCTATTCAATCACGATCAGGGCATAGACCGTAAAAGTCTGCCCAGCACTGGTTTTGCTTCCCAATTACCAGTGTTGCCACCCAATCTCCACTAAGATTCCGTGGATCCATTCCTTCTAAACAGGATTCCTTTGTGTTTATACCACGCACGTTTGAATTCCATTACCATTTTCATCTCCACCACCTCCCGCGGGAGGGCATTCTACATATCCACCATCCTCTCCGTGAAAAAAATACTTCTTGACGTTACTCCTGAGTCTGCCCCCTTCAACCTCAATTCATGTCCTCTAGTTCTACTACCTTCCTGTCTCCGGAAAAGGTTTGTTTGCGGATTAATACCTTTCAAATATTTGAACGTTTGTATCATGTCACCACTGTTTTTCCTTTCCTCCAAGGTATACATGTTCTGGTCGGCAAGTCTCTCCTCGTACGGTTTGCAAAGCAAATCCTGTACCATTTTTGTTGCTTTTCTTTGCACTGCTTCCAGTCTTTTTACATCTTTAGCAAGGTAAGCCTCTCTGAGCCTCTGTTCACAATGCCCTTAGCTGGTGGTTCCTCCCCTTATGGAACTAGCTTCCAACTTTGTGGATTTTCCTGGGACTCTTTCCTAGTCCCTTATAATCCGACTTGATCTTCCATTTTTCAATTCCTTCTTTCAGTATGAATGTAGTTGAAGGCTGGTTCCTTGTTCCAACTCTTACACCTCCTCCCTCCTGGTGCAGTGGCGGTGTTAGCCAGAGACCCTCTTCCCTGGTCAGTAGATAAACATTTGCTGGGAGACAAGAGCCAAGCTTCTTCCCTTTGTTTCATGGTGCGATGGCCAAGGAAGCTGGAGTCAAAGGCAAGGATACTTCCATTGAGCTTGGTATTATGCTAGCAAAGACTTTCCCTCCAATAGGTGTCTCTTCCTACCATGGCCAATCACAAGTAGGTTAGCGAATCTGTTGCCAGAAACTGGGGGGGGGGGGGGGGGGGGGTATTCTAAAGCCAAAAACTTAACATGCAGTATTATGGTACAGCCACTAGAAGTTTCTGCGATCCCCAAGAGAGCACAAATCTGAAGAGTTCAGATTCCAGAAAGAGGAATTATAAATTGTAACGCAAAAGTTAAAATTTGTATCTATTGAACCCAGTTCTTTTGGATCAAAAGGTACCTAGTTGAGTTTATACCTTGTCAGGAAAATGTTTTATGTGCTGTTCTAACCAGATCAAAGTCAGAGATATTATCGACACTGTAAATTCTACTTCCGATTGTCTTTTTAAAGAATGATGCACTGGCAATCATGTCTTCCGAGCATTGTTTTCTATTTTGTTTGAAGAATCTTGCAGATAAAAGTGTGTCTTTTTGTATCTGGTTGATTGTATTTGTATTTCTAATGAAGTCTCATCCTCTTGGGAGAGGTTTTCATTTTGTTTCCATTCCAGCCCAGCTTCTTGTCCACATGATGCTATGGCTAGGTGGGATTAGTTATTGCTCCAGTTATCTAGAAGGGGTTGGGATTGTGGGAAAGGGAGTAGACCTCCCCCCCCCCCCCCCCCCGTGTGTTGGTGTTCCTTGGGTAAGAAGAGCTACAATACCATAATTTTCCAAAAGCCACCATGGATATCGAGATAAGCGGGGATGCTGTGGCTCACCTGAGAGGACAGCTCACACCTGTTTACATTTTCATACATTGAATTTCCAATACCTTTCGATACCTAATACAATCAATGGTCCTAAGTCATGCAGATTACTGTAACAGAATCTACGCGGGATGCAAAGAACAACTAACAAAAAAAACCCTCCAGACTGTCCAAAATACAGCAGCCAGGTTGATATTCAGCAAAACACGCTTTGACAGTGCCAAACCTCTTCGAGAAAAATTGCACTGGATCCCAATCAAAGAACGGATCATCTTCAAAATTTCTACTCTAGTCCCTCACCTATCCACACCCATCCTGTTAGAATATCAATGATATGCTTTGATGTCCCCATGCATACCTCCTACCCACCCCCATCCTCCTACCCTGTCAGACTGTCATAGTAATGCTTGAATGTTTTCACTTATATACACTGTCAGCTAGCACATTCGCTTATTTCCGATCTGACGAAGAAGGGCAACCTTCGAAAGCTAATCAAGAAATGTATTAAGTTATGTCCAATAAAAAAGGTATCATCTTATTTTCTTTTCCATCTTTTATTTTGTTTGATTTCTATTGATACTCTAGTCCACAAAATCATATATGGTGTAGTCACAGGATACATGATAAACCTCATAGATCTACCAACAAGAAACAGATTCGGTTCTGCTAGATCATACCTAAACCTACACTACCCAAATTGCAAAGGATTGAAATACAAAACAACTTACGCTTCCGGCTTCTCCTACATAAGCGCACAACTATGGAATGGGCTCCCAAAAGCTGTGAAATCAATCTACGACCACTTGAACTTCAGGAAATCACTAAAAACCAACCTCTTCAAAAAGGCCTACCCCAACAACCCTACATAAACCCTTCACCCAAAGCATAGCATGCCTAACGAGTGCACTGGACAACACACAACCTTCATCCCTTCCGACCCTCCACACATACCTCACTCAACCACTACACAACCTTGTATTTGTTATCAACCGACTGGGCAAACGCCCAACGGTACTATGAAAGCCACGTTGAGCCTGAAAATAGGTGGGAAAATGTGGGATGCAAATGCAACAAATAAAATAAAAATAAAAATATCTCAAGCATACTCATTGTGATAATCCTGAAGCTCCAAACTGGTTTAAGCATGCCTCCAGGAAGAGGGTTGGAAAACACTAACTTACACCCAGAGACAACATTCTCACAGCACAATTAACACTGAAGGGTGAGATTTTGCTATTTGGCCAACACTCCCTATAGCTGGGATGCAGGAGTTCAAGCCTCAAGCACGGCAAACAGTTTTGATAAATGTTATGGCACATTATTCTTTTCTTAAGAGGAAGAGGAGAATTGCATGAAATGGAGGCAGTATCCATGCAGATCTCTCTCATTAGGAATATTCTGAAAACCTATCTGCAGAACTCAAACACCTACTACTACTATTTAACATTTCTAAAGCGCTACCAGGGTTGCGCAGCGCTGTACAATTAACAAAGCAGGACAGTCCCTGCTCAAAGGAGCTTACAATCTAAAGGACAAAAAGTGCGGTCAATCAAATTGGGGGCAGTCTAGATTTCCTGGATAGAGGTACAATGGTTAGGTGCCGAAGGCGACATTGAAGAGGTGGGCTTTGAGCAAGGATTTGAAGATGGGTAGGGAGGGGGCCTGGCGAATGGGCTCAGGGAGTTTATTCCAAGCATAGGGTGAGGCGAGGCAGAAAGGGCGGAGCCTAGAGTTGGCGGTGGTGGAGAAGGGTACTGAGAGGAGGGATTTGTCTTGAGAGCGGAGGTTACGGGTAGGAACATAGGGGGAGATGAGGGTAGGGAGGGGCTGCAGATCGAGTGCAGTTGTAGGTTAGTAGGAGAAGCTTGAACTGTATGCGGTACCCGATCGGACGCCAGTGAAATGACTTGAGGAGAGGGAAGTAGTAGTAGTGACATGAGCACAGTTAGCGTATGCACAGGCTTCTGTAGGCCTCTTGGTAAAAATATCCCCGTCGTGTGGTTCAGAGAGCATGAGGGAACCTGGGTTTTTCTGTGGCAGCAGCATTGAATTTATCTGGATTTGGCTCTGGCTCATTCCTTTTTCAGCAGTAGCTTAAAGTGAGTTACATACAAGTACAATAGGTATTTTCCTGTCCCTGGAGGGCTTACAATCTAAGGGGTCCTTTTACTAAGCTGTGGTAAAAACAGGCCTTACTGCCAGCAGCGTAGCAAAGGTGGGGGCGGTCCGCCCCGGGTGCACGCTGCTGGAGGGTGCAGAGAGCAGCTGTGCGCCTGTCGGCTCCGCTGGTTCCCTGCTCCCTCTGCCTCGGAACAGGTTACTTTCTGTTCCGGGGCAGAGGGAGCAGGGAGCCAGCGGAGCTGACAGGCGCGCGGCTGCTCTCTGCACCCTCCAGGAGCCAAGAATGCACCTGGGGGAGGGGGGGGGGGGGGTGTCGTGCTGCACCCTGGGGGGACGGACGCCACTGCATCCTGGGGGGGGGGGGGGTGCAGCGGCGATCGTGGCAGCCGACCTAGGATCGCCACTGCTTACTGCACCCTTACACAGGTCTTTTCCATGTGCTAAGACCATTCATATTACAGCCGTAAGAATACTTTTTTTTTCTATCTTTTGCATTAATGGCTGAGCGCTAAAGTCATTGGTGTGTGGCCATTAAAAAAAAAAAAAAAAATTATCGCTCAAGTGCTTACCGCCACCTATCCTGTAGGCAGTAAGGGCTCATCAAGTATCACATCTACATTACTACATGCTAACTGGTTAGCACAGGAGCTCCACTCTGCCCATGACATGCTCCTCAAAAAAAAAAAAAAAAAAAAAAAAAGTTAGCATGCACAGATTTCTAAATTACCACAGGATGCTCTAGTGTCCCCCACAATACTTTAAATCTAGATTGAAAGCCCACCTCTTTAACATTGCTTTTGACTCGTAACCACTCGCCTCCACCTACCCTCCTCTCTTCCTTCCCGTTCACATTAATTGATTTGATTTGCTTACTTTATTGTAAGCTCTTTGAGCAGGGACTGTCTTTCTTCTATGTTTGTGCAGCGCTGCGTACGCCTTGTAGCGCTATAGAAATGCTAAATAGTAGTAGTAGTAGAGGAGTAGCCTATTGGTTAGTGCAGTGCAGCTCCTTGTGACTCTGGGTAAGTCACTAAACCCTCCATTGCCCCTGGTACAAAATAAGTACCTGAATATATGTAAACCGCTTTGAATGTAGTTGCAAAAACCTCAGAAAGACGGTATATCAAGTCCCATTTCCCTTTCCCCCTTTCCCTTATGATATCACAATATCAGAAGTGAGCCAAGTATCAGGCAATCAAGCCATTGTGACATCACTGATGAGGCTGGTTCTTATTGGTGGACTGAGCCTCCACCTACCCTCCTCTCCTCCTTCCCATTCACATTAATTGATTTGATTTGCTTACTTTATTTATTTTTTGTCTATTAGATTGTAAGCTCTTTGAGCAGGGACTGTCTTTCTTTTATGTTTGTGCAGCGCTGCGTACGCTTTGTAGCGCTATAGAAATGCTAAATAGTAGTAGTAGTACTCCCTTTTTACTGTATTAGTCAAGCGTTAGCTCTTTATGCATCTTAGTAAAAAGGTCCCTAACTTTGTACCTGAGGCAATAGAGTTAAGTGACTTGCCCAAGGTCAACAAGGAGCCACAGTGGAATTTGAACTGAGCTTCCAAGGTTCTCAATCCGCTGCTCTAACCATTAGGTTACTCCTCCAGTCTCTAATGGCTGCCCTTGAACTTGTACGACCAGGTTCCTGCCAGTGCAAAACACTATCTTGCCTCCACCTAACCAGCCCAACAGCAGAAGCAAACCTTTGAGTAGGCAAGAAATGGCAGGATGCAAATTTACTGTCATACAGAAAAGAAAAAATAAACCAACAACCCACACACATTTCAGGAGAAGGGCTTATGGTATCCGTGGTAACATGCAATGTTTAAGTTGCTTAATCAATCCCGTTACGGAAACGCAGAGGAAAAAAAACGCAGCTGTAGTGTTCTGTAATCCTTTTGTTTTGATCAGATTTCCTGACGACTCTGCTCAGTTCACTGAAGGTCGGAGAGGTATTGCCAGGCAACCCCCTTCCTCAGCTTACAAAGGTCTTTGTGAACCTGCATAAAATCACAAAGAAATCCCCCCACCAGGAAGCATAGTTGGTTTTTCTGTCCTGCTTGGAAAAAAAAGACATTAAGTGCCTTCCATTTACCGAATCATTTTGACCGATACAGAACATGCTTTTCAAGCTGCAAACCTGTTCCTTCCTGTAATGAAGATATTTTCATAACAGGACCATTTACCTTGCTTGGGACTTTTAATCCATTCCAGACATTTATGTTTGAGAAATCCACTGTATTTTTTTTTTTTTTAGGGATCACCTTCGGCCCCCTTTCATCACCAAAGGCCCAATGTAGCTGATAGTCCAATGTGCAGTTTAAGAGCGACATTCCAAGCTATAAACCTACCCTCCCATCTCAAAAAGAGTCAGGCACTTTGCCAAAAGTTACCACCAAATCAAAAGCACCGAGCTGTGAAAAGGCAAGAAGACACTTACTACTCTCTTTTGAAGCCATGCAACAACCTACAACCAAAATCTCAGTAAGTATTTTTTCATGGAGAGAGCCGTGGATACTTGGAATGCCCTCCCGCGGGAGGTGGTGGAGATGAAAAACGGTAACGGAATTCAAAAATCGTGGGATAAACATAAAGGAATCCTGTTCAGAAGGAATGGATCCTCAGCAGCTTAGCGGAGATTGGGTGGCAGCGCCGGTGGTTAGGAGGCGAGGCTAGTACTGGGCAGACTTCTACGGTCTGTGCCCTGAAAATGGCAGATACAAATCAAGGTCAGGTATACATATAAAGTAGCACATATGTGTTTATCTTGTTGGGCAGACTGGATGGACCGTACAGGTCTTTTTCTGCCGTCACCTACTATGTTACTATTAGCCCTTCTGTTTGTATTAAAAATCTGCGGTGAAGACGACTAATGCTTCATGGGCTCCGCCATAATCCATAGGCGGATCAAATCTCATCAAGTGAAGACATTATCCACATGTCGCATGGGAAATCAGGAGGTGGAGTGGAGGAGTAGCCTAATGGATAGAGCAGTGGGCTTAAAACCAGGCTCCTAGTGACCCTGGGCAAGTCACATAAACCCTCCGTTGTCTCAGGTACAAAAACTTAATGTACCTGGATTTAACTAACCTTGAGCTATAGCTGAAAAAGGTGCAAGTTGTATTCATAGGTGTTTGGTGTGGCATTTATTTGGATTCATCTTCCCATTCATCAATATTCCAACTCAGCTCTTCAAATTATAAGAAGTTAATGCATTAAGTTATATGCATTTTTTAAACTAGAAGAGGAGAGTAGTCTTGAAGGGTAAAGATGTTATCCCATTTTGTGTCATGGGGAACAAAAACTTAATATACAGGACCCTTAATTTGCCCTCTGCCCCTTCCCATTTGTAAGTAAGACAGGCATCCGTTTCATTTATGTTCAAATCAACTTCAACTTTGAATCATTAGTGTAAATAATTCCTATAAAAACATCAATTCAAACCTGGCCTGTGCCCAGGCCCTTTGTTACCATTTCCATTAGTCTCAAAGTCCTCACCACCACGTGGGTATGACCAGTGGCATAGCTAGGAGGAGGAGGTGGGAGAGTTCATGGCCCCATGCGTATGGTCAAGAACCTATGGCATCTTCCCGCTTGGAAAGGAGGAGACTGTGTTTTGGGAGGGTTAGAGGAGGGAGGAAGCAGGGGGAGTTTGCAGGGTCTTGAGCACACACATGGGTTCACAGACTCATGCTTTCATTTTTAGAGCTGGCATTGCAGTCTGTATAGGGTTATCATTTTTTTTTTTTTTTTTTTTAAGGACAAAAAGAGGACACTTGCCCCGCCCATACCCCGCCCTATTTCACGCCCTCGCCCCACCCCTTTCCACACCTCACCCCTTGTTGCGCCTCACCCCGCCCCCCTGTCGCATTTTCCCCTCCCCCTGGTCACCCCCTCACCTCACCTCCCCTCTCCCCATCACCACCTCCCCTTACTCACGATCTTCCCTGGTGGTCTAGTGACTTCGGGGCAGGAAAGAGCCCCCTCTTTCCTGCCCGGCGCGCTGCTCTGCATCCTGTATGCTGCCTTTGACGGTCTCGGCGAGATTCAAAATGGCCGCCGAGAATTGAAGTCTTGCGAGGCCACTTCAATTCTCGGCGGCCATTTTGAATCTCGCCGAGACCGTCACAGGCAGCATACAGGATGCAGAGCAGCGCGCCGGGCAGGAAAGAGGGGGCTCTTTCCTGCCCCGAAGTCACTAGACTACCAGGGAAGATCGTGAGTAAGGGGAGGGGAGGTCAGCCGCACGTCAGCGTCAGCCTAGAAATCCGGACAAATGGGCAGGCTGGCCAAAACCCGTCCGGACATGTCCTCAAAAAGAGGACATGTCCGGGTAAATCCAGACGTATGGTAACCCTAAGTCTGTAGGTAGATGATGTGGCAATAGCAGCAGTAGAGAATGGGAACATTCCCAACAGGGGTAAGGGGAAGAGGGAGAGATGCTGGGTATGTTGGAAACATGCGAGGGGCTATAAGGTTGGGGAGGGTAGGAAAGGAAATGAATGTATGTAGGGTGAAAATAGAGCACAGTGGTAGTGAAAGGGGGTTATCAGACACTGAGTGGAGGTAAGTGACTTTCTAACTCTTCTTACTCTCTTACCTATCTATGTTCCATCTTTGCTTTAACCTTCACTATCAATTATGTTTCAAGTCTTTTTATTAAACACTGAATAGGTATATAACACCACTTGAAACTTCAATACACTTATGCATACAATTTTCTTTCCCTAACCCTCTCTGGAATCTATCAGAGACTGAGAAGCCTGTAATTTATTAAAGAACATGAGCCTGTGTAAACTTAGGCATTTATACCCTTAGGAGGCAAAGCAGGCCTTGGGAAATAAAGTAGTATAAACAGAAGAGTGTGATTTAGTAACTTAAGCAAAAATATATGGTGAGAACAGAGAACAGAATGATCTCTCAGGAAGATAAGTGCTGAAGTATGTCAAGCCCTGCTTAACACAAAAGGTATATAAACAATTGTATCAGAGCATTACCTTGGAGAGGCAGAGGCAGACCACATGTTTGTGTCCCCTGCTCTCCACATGAGAAACTAGCATTTGTAATTGTAACTTTATCTTGGTAAGAAATTAAAGAATTGCTTGTCTCATATGCTGGCCTTCCTAATCTTTTCTCTCTCTAAATTGCGGGTGGTTGGGGAGTACTAATTTGGGAGGTGATACAAGCAGCCTAAAAACACCTCTTACTCTCCTCTCCTGTAAATCATTCAAGAAAAATTATGAGTTTTTAATCCTCCTCTAGACACTAGTAAATAGTCTCTATATATTCAGCAATTGTCCTCTTGCAGCAGGTGTCAAGGTTTGCCAGAATGGAGTCCATCGATACTGAAATTTCAAACCTTGAACTGATGTTAAGTTATCTACTCCCAATCTTTCCAGTCTCATCAGAAACAGCATTTGGGCCCGCCCTTGGTACAGCGAGAGGTCTTTAGCAGAGAGCCACTCTAATAAAATAGGGGTTTTTTTTGCAATAATTGTGGATCTTATTATGAACTCTTTGAACCCCCTTGGCACTGGTATGCCCAAACTGGGGTGACCAAATAATAGCCTGGGATCATAATGCCAACCCGCTTTCTACACAGAAGACCCCTGTTTAAGAAGAGGTTTCCAAAAGTTTCTGATTCTGGGGCAAGACCAAAACATATGCCCCAAAGTAGCCCCCTCTTCACCGCATTTTGGACACTCTCCAGCCGGCGAAAGTCCCATATGGAAGGCTCTTCTAGGGGGAATATAAAGTCATGGGAGGAAATCCAAGATGTTCTCCTCAGAGCTATAACATGTGCCTTATACATTCCAACGGGCATGTTTATTCCCAAGTCCTCATTCCATTGATCGGTAGGTATATAGACCGTTATTGCTTGTTCTCCTGCACATCTGCTTCTTCTACAAGAACGTCTCATTTCACAAACTACTTCGCTGCTTCAGGAAGGAGACCTGAGTACAAGATTCTCGAAACGAGACGTTCTTGTAGAAGGAGCAGATGTGCATGAGAACAAACAATAACAGTGTATATACCTACCGAAGGAGGAATCGGCACTGGGAGACTGCTAGGAGGCGCTAAACAGACTGCAAAGGACAACGTAGGACAGAGCAGCGCAAATTTAAGCAGAGCAAGAGACAAGTACGGGGCCGACGGTGGGCAGTTGAAGTGCAGGGATCCCCCGGGAAGTTGTCACTGTTGGTGTATTTGAAGAATCGTTTAAGATAGAGTTCACAATCCTAATGTAGTTCCACTATTCATGATGTACTGTAAGCCACATTGAGCCCGCAAAGAGGTGGGAAAATGTGGGATACAAATGCAATAAATAAAATAAATAAATAAATAAAAAAAATCATTAACGTGTGTTCTCACAGCGAGTGGTTATTTGAACAGAGACTGATAGAGGGATATCCAGTGCTTTTTCTCGGTAGTATAGGAGTTTTTTTTACATGGGTATCTACATAGTAAATGATGGCAGATAAAGACCTGTACGGTCCATCCAGTCTGCCCAACAAGATACACAGACTATTAATATGAGAAAAGCTAAGGATATAATGCCTCACAGACAGTTTATATGGTATTATTAGGGCTATCCAATGCCACAAGAGATACACAATACAAGTTTCAGTGCAGAAGCACAAAAACCAATCAAATGTGCATTTACATTTCTGCTCTACACAATCGGCTCTGTTTTCTACATAGAGGGTAAAACAAGAGGGTGTCCTCTACATAGAAAGGTTAAGATGAATTCTCCTCACTGACCTGTCTGTCTAGATAAAAAAAAAGAACCAGTGAAAGGATCAGCTCCATTGATAACTTTGGCGTTCTTTTGTAATGAAAGGGCTTATTCACCTGACGGTGAAATGCCAAGGGTGGATGCGTTGAGGTCCGTTTAAAAGAAGTTTCAACATTAAGGCCAACCACACGCTGGAGAACAACATTTGAGTTCCTCTTGGCGTAACGTAAATCCCCACACCAAGCAACACAACACAACCAAAGACCGTACTGGACAACTTACTATCCCTTTCCCCCCCCCTCGACCCCATGTCGCTTGATTCACTCCTACCTCATGCAACCGCTACACAATCTGGTATTTGTTATCAACCGTAATGGCAAACGCCTTTACGATACCTTGTAAGCCACATTGAGCCTGCAAACAGGTGGGAAAATGTGGGGTATAAATGTAACAAACAAATAAATAAATAACGTTATAGAAGTAGTACACTACGCCATACTTTGTATTGTTATTTGAATATTTTGACTGCTGTAATTGCCGATTGCTCATGTTTGATCTATTCTTACTGTACACCGCCTTGAGTGAATTCCTTCAAAAAGGCAGTAAATAAATCCTAATAAATAAATAAAAAGATATGATGCTAATGCATATTATATGAGAGAGGATTTTGTTGGGATTTGTCCTATAATACAATAAAACATCTTATGTAGCTGAGGGGCCAAGTACAGATATATAGATGGGGACAAGATGGGTAGTACAAAGCCAACAGGGATAAATAGATGGGTGACTAAACTTTAATAAGGCATACTACAATGCTACATCCTAAACACCAGACAATGAAACCTACACCAGATCTGACAAAATCGAACTCTTTATACCTGATTGAATCAGGTACTTCGACATGAATGAACTTTGACGCACCACCTCTTTGTTTCTCTTCCCGAAAATGAATTCTCTATACTTGACTGCTTAATCCACTCTTTCACCTATGATCTGTAATGCAATACCAACTTGTATTTCTCAGGCCGGGAATGGTGATCGCCATCACGGAACAATGTAAGCCACATTGAGCCTGCAAACAGGTGGGAAAATGTGGGGTATAAATGTAACAAATAAATAACGTTACAGAAGTAGTATACCATGCCATACTTTCTATTGTTATTTGAATATTTTGACTGCTGTAATTGCCGATTGCTCATGTTTGATCTATTCTTACTGTACACCGCCTTGAGTGAATTCCTTCAAAAAGGCAGTAAATAAATCCTAATAAATAAATAAATAAATAAATAAATAAATAGAAGAAAGAGACTAAGGAAAGGAGCTGAGGCTGGTGGTGGTGGAGAGGATGAGAGTCAGAGGAAAGTAGAAGCTATGGAAATGGATTAAAAGGGAGAGAAAGTGAAAGAAGGGCATAACGAAAACCAATTTAATAATAGAGAACCACTCTTAAAACTGCTTTAATTACTGCTTCTATCACCAGGTGTCCATTTGAAGGTCTTAGGAAGTTACCTACTCTTCTTCTTAAAAAAAAAAAAGAAAAGTATTATTATTATTATTAATTGCATTTGTACCCCACATTATCCCACCTTTTTTGCAGGCTCAATGTGGCTTACAGAGTGTTATTATGAAGTAGTCATTACAAGATCTTAAATATAAATCGATAATAGGCTAAAGGTGAATGGGGATAAGGACATCCTAATATTTATTCAAAACTTCTTAATCCTGTATTAGGGTATTACAGCCAGAGTTGCCAAAAAAAAAAAAAAAAAAAAAAAATTCCCACACAAAACCGCCCCAAACCCGCCCAAAAACCGCACACACCCCACCCCCGCCGTCATCAACCCCGCCCCTTCCATCATCACCCCACCCCTTCAGTCATCACCCCCGCCCCCGCCGTCATCAGCCCCACCCAATACGTCAGCAAACCCCGCCCAAAACGTCACAAACCCCGCCTCTGTCGCCATTAGCCTCACCCCCCGCCGGCCGAAAAACCGCCCCAAAACCCGCACAGAAAAAACAAAACGAGCCCAAAAAACCGCAACCCGCCGCGGGCAAAAGTTTCCCACGGCGGGTTGCGGAAAACCGCCCATCTGGCAACCGTGATTACAGCTTCTACAATAAAATTACACACGACTGGAAAACTGATTCTGATGAGATGCTTTAACCAGGGAAGGAAAATTCAAAAATCCATTACTACACTCTTCCATGAACCCATACATAATCCCATTAATTCCAAGACCAATTCCAGGCACCGCTCGCTCTCCCACTGCCCCCACCTGCCCTACCTGACTGACCAGAGAAATGCTTATTACGAAGCCTGGGCCTTTCGGAGGTGCTCAGCAGCAGGAATGTTGAGGAAAGAACAGATTCACAACTGTTCAGGCTAAGGGATGCTTTAGAAGCGGTAAAGATTTTGCCATCAACCTACTTTATTGGCCTAAAAGACATTTTTGCTTAGTGGGAATCGTGCCAGAAAAAAAAAATAAACGTAAAAGCTGTATTAAAACAATGTTATTGTACTCAAAGTAGATCCACACTTTTGTTTTCTTTGGGGGCGGGGTTGTAGCCTTAAACACACAGTTACATGCAAATGCATGTTTTTAAAAGCCCCCAAACTGATTAGTTCAAAAAATTAATTAAAAATTGGCCATTTTAGTGCGATACAGTCTCTGAACACTAGACAGAGTGTGAGTAACATAGTAGATGACGGCAGAAAAAGACCTGCACGGTCCATCCAGTCTGCCCAACAAGATAAACTCATATGTGCTAGTTTTTTGTGTATACCTTACCTTGATCTGTACCTGTCTTTTTCAGGGCACTGACCGTATAAGTCCGCCCAGTATTATCCCCACCTCCCAACCACCGGCTCTGGCACAGACCGTATAAGTCTGCTGGTCAGGGTGGTGGACTCTGGTCCTGGGGAACTGAGGAACTGAGTTCCATTCCCACTTCAGGCACAGGCAGCTCCTTGTGACTCTGGGCAAGTCACTTAACCCTCCATTGCCCCATGTAAGCCACATTGAGCCTGCCATGAGTGGGAAAGTGCAGGGTACAAATGTAACCAAAATAAAATAGATACTACTGGAGATTCTACATGGAATGTTGCTACTACTGGAGATTCTACATGGAATGTTGCTATTCGACTAGCAACATTCCATGTAGAAGGCTGCGCAGGCTTCTGTTTCTGTGAGTCTGACGTCCTGCACGTACGTGCAGGACGTCAGACTCACAGAAGCAGAAGCCTGCGCGGCCACATTGGTGATCTGCAAGGGCCGACTTCTACATGGAATGTTGCTAGTGGGACTCCGGGCAAGTCACTTAACCCTCCATTGCCCCATGTAAGCCGCATTGAGCCTGCCATGAGTGGGAAAGCGCGGGGTACAAATTTAACAAAAACAAAAAAAAAGGTATCCAGAAGACCATGCAACTGTACTGAGATCCAACAGCAGGGACACCAGCAGACAACTCATTCTTACTGGGTATGAACCCTACCCTGACCACGGTCTGCAGCTAGAGGGCGCTCTTCTTTTGCCCTCTATAGAGCTTAAATTCTCAAAAGGCAGCATGTTGTCATATGATTGTTGCCAAGTTTTTTTTTGTTTTTTTTTTTGGGGGGGTTGTTTGTATATTGAAATCACTGACTGAGATTGTTAAATCACTGGCTACATCAGTGGGTAAGTTTGGCAGGCGGTCGAGTTTGCGAAAATGCCGAACACATAGCTTGCGCAGATTACTAAACAGAAGGGCTTATACAGCTGAACTTGAAGTTAAGAGATCCAAGTGGCCAATCCAGGTTACAAGTACCTGGCAAGATCCCAAAACAGTACAATACATTTTATGCTGCTTATCCTAGAACTAAGCAGTGGATTTTCTCCAAGTCCATCTTAATAATGGCTTATGGACTTCTTTTTTTTTTTTTTAAAAGAAAGTTATCCAAACCTTTAAACTCCGCTAAGCTAACTGCTTTTACCACATTCTCTGGCAACAAATTCCAGAGTTCAATTACACACTGAGTGAAGAAATATTTTCTCTGTTTTAAAATGTACTACTTTGTAGCTTCATCCTGTGCCCCCTAGTCCTAGTATTGGACATCAACAAAAAAACAAGAGACAGCCCTGCTTCTACAACGGGGAGGCTGCTTTTCTGTAATACCAGATGCTCTCCTGCAAATCACTATAGAACAGACTCAGAATGTATCAGATGAAGGGGAATATGCCACTGGTTTGTTCAGTTTTAAAAGATGACTCCATGAGAAAACAAGGAACCTGGCCAGTTAATAAAATGCTTGACAGACCCCTGGCTTAAAAACCTCCCCTTTAAAAAAACAAAACAATAAAACATACACAGCCACCAGTTTTACCTTGGTTCATTTTAAGTACGGCTTCCTGCAGCAAACCATAAAGGATTCCGCCCTACGAGTGCGGTTAGCTCTTAGCCGTTGTGTGGGCTGAAGTCATTTTTCTCACTGCCTGGCAAAACATTTCTCCAGCATGCAGAAGAAAAACAAAATAATAGCATTGCAAAAGAAAATTCATGAAGTGTTGGCCCAGAACACGATGGCAGCTTGCCCTGCATTTCACAAAACAAAGCCTTCTCAGTCAGCATTCCCCGGGAGGGAGTCTGTTTCACCCTCCAAAGTGAGCTGATTGCAGAAAGAGAGGCCTGTTAGGATTTAAGCCAGGCATTTCATGGTTTTTCTTAGGTTAGACACTGAAAGAATTGTGGTTTAATGCCCATGGTAAAATCTTATTCTCTGAGCAATCTTTGGAACGTGGGCAACATTATTATTATCTTTCAACCGCTCTCCCCCATAATCTACCCTGCCACCCTAGAAGTCAAGGCGGCATTGGCCCTACCCTCACTCAACAATCTCTATGTAGGCTGGCAGGGATCCCTACCGCTAACTCCAGACTCCGTCCCTTCTATCTTGCTGCACCGTATGCCTGGAATAAACTTCCTGAGCCGGTACGCCAAGCCTCATCTCTGGCCATCTTCAAATCTAGGCTAAAAACCCACCTCTTCGATGCTGCTTTTAACTCCTAAACCTTCAACTGTCCCCTATCCCTGATATGTCCTGTCTGTCCTAACCCTTATCCCTTACTTGTCCTGTTTGTCTGTCATAATTAGATTGTAAGCTCTATTGAGCAGGGACTGTCTCTCCATGTTCAAGTGTGAAGCGCTGCGCACGTCCGGTAGTGCTATAGAAATGATAAGTAGTAGTAGTAGTACAAGGGTAGCTGCCATCTTCTCTCTCGCTCTCCTGTTGCTGCTGGACAGATCAGAACAGTGACCCAAGCTTGATTCCACTGTAGCACTGGGCATACGGGCCCTGCTAGAGCTACTCTTTAAAAGCCCCCAAAAGATTTCTAAGAGCACTTTTGACCCCGGTACAGTTCTTCTGAAAACATAAGCACAGCCAACAGCCAATTTTTGCCCAAGAGCTTTGACAAAGGTTACAGCCATGGATATTTAGATGGAGGGGGAGAGAGGAAACCTTGTCTAAAAGGGCAGTATGTGAACCCAGGAGACCCAGAGGTCATTGTGCAACTTTACCCAGGGATGCCTCTATTATTTCATTGCTTTTCTTGTTTACTCATCTCTGAAACACCCAGAATAAAAACCAAAACAAACCAGGAAGGAAGCAGGCTGACTGGAAGTTTTGAAACAAAAAAAACATATACATACATACATATATCTGTGCGGGGGCCGGTGGTTGGGCGGCGGGGATAGTGCTGGGCAGACTTATAGGGTCTGTGCGAGAGCCGGTGGTGGGAGGCAGGGATAGTGCTGGGCAGACTTATACGGTCTGTGCCAGAGCCGGTGGTGGGAGGCAGGGATAGTGCAGGGTAGACTTATAGGGTCTGTGCCAGAGCCGGTGGTGGGAGGCAGGGATAGTGCTGGGCAGACTTATAGGGTCTGTGCGAGAGCCGGTGGTGGGAGGCAGGGATAGTGCTGGGCAGACTTATAGGGTCTGTGCGAGAGCCGGTGGTGGGAGGCAGGGATAGTGCTGGGCAGACTTATACGGTCTGTGCCAGAGCCGGTGGTGGGAGGCAGGGATAGTGCAGGGCAGACTTATAGGGTCTGTGGCAGAGCTGGTGGTTGGGAGGCGGGGTTGGTGGTTGGGAGGCGGGGATAGGGCTGGCCAGACTTATACAGTCTGTGCCAGAGCCGGTGGTGGGAGGCAGGGATAGTGCTGGACAGACTTATACGGTCTGTGCCAGAGCTGGTGGTGGGAGGCGGGACTGGTAGTTGGGAGGCGGGGATAGTGCTGGACAGACTTATACGGTCTGTGCCAGAGCTGGTGGTGGGAGGCGGGACTGGTAGTTGGGAGGCGGGGATAGTGCTGGGCAGACTTATACGGTCTGTGCCCTGAAGAGGACAGTAGAAATAAAAAAGTAGCACATATGAATTTATCTTCTTGGGCAGACTGGATGGACCGTGCAGGTCTTTTTCTGCCGTCATCTGCTATGTTTACTATGTATCTGCTTTGGTTCCTTTCAAAAGGAAGAAAATGGAATGAATTTCTCTAACAACCTTTTATAGGTCACCTGTTTGTCAATCAAATAGCAAACCTATTTAGTCAGTAACTGCCAGAAGGAGGGGAAAATGCATGTAAAATGTAGATCCACTGTACCAGTGGCCCTCTCACTGTTGCAAAAAAAAAAAAATAAAAAATAATAAATAAATATTTAGAATGAGGGTTTTCTCCCAGGGGTTGACTACTCCAGAAGACTAGACTGAGTAACTAAATTATGGTCCTTGTGTTCCAGATATGTATTGTAGCAGAACTCTATAATGTTCCTTTCTATATAGTAAAACAAAATGGGGTTCACAATTTCCGCAAAAGTCCAACGACACAGAAAGGGGTGGGAAAAAAGGAACAACTCCAAGAGATCAAACAGAATACCAGGATAAGATGCTCCAAAACACAAAACTTTATTCAGACCCTACACGGTCCGTGTTTCGGCTTTTAAAAAAGCCTTCCTCAGGGGTCGATCAGTGAGTGCACAGTAGTATATTGATTGAAAGAGGAGCACATAAATTGGTGTCTCGAAATGTGCGAGACAATATATCTTTTTTCATTTCAGTTCCTGTTCCGGGGCAGAGGGAGCTGCAGCGAACAAACGAAGTTTAGCGAACTCGGAGGAGCAGGCGCGCACCGCGGCACCCACCCCAGCGGCATGCACCCGGGGGGGGAGGATCGGCGCTCTGCCCCGGGTGCCATCCAGGCCAGGAACGCCACTGCAACCAGTACAGATATTAAACAGAATAAGTGTAATGAAGGTATACCGGCAGCAGATCTGAGGAAAAGATGGGGAGACTATAGTGGGGAAACAGTTGGGGGGGGGGGGAGGTCACACTTACGGGGGAAGCCACTAGCTCCCAGCCTTGAAATGAAGAACACTGCTTTTCAGGGTTACTCTTATTTGTCCAAAAGCATTTAGGGCCAGATTCTATATAAGGCACCTAAAAAATCCACATGGTAAACATTTCCACCTAAGCGTATTCTATAAGCGATGCCTAGATTTAGGCGCAGTATATGAAATACGCTTCGTTGATACCTCAGCGCCTAAAAAAAACAAAACCTTACACGTCTCCATTTACACCAATGAAAACGTGATGTAAATCCCTGTAAGCGGATTTACACGCACTGGACTACATTCTATAACTACACATCCAAACTTTTGAACTGCCAATGAAACACCCTTTTCCACGCCCATAGCCACACCCCTTTTGAACTGCGTGTTATTTAGGCGCAGTTTGTTACAGAATATGCTTACCAAGTTGTGTGCGTAAATTCTAATTATTACCAATTAGTGCTTGATAAGTGCTGCTTTCAACGCTGATTAGCTTGTTAAGCCAATTAAGTTATGCACGCAGTTATAGAATACGCTTGGATTTCGGCACGGATCTCTAGGCACACTATATAGAAAGGGACTTAATTTTTGACAATTTGGTAAAAAAAAGCTCAGCTTCTCTTATTGGAACCACAACCCATGTTTCAATTCAGTTTTCAACTGACTCTGTACTCCTTAGAGTGGATGTATGAAGTCACAATGAGAATATATTTCAAACAGCCAGATAAGGTCTGTAGTAGGGATTTTTGAATAAACTTCAAACTGTATTGAACATCCAGGAAACACTCTTAAGAAAATGGGGATTCTGAATAACTAAATTTAATCACTGTTGGAAAGGAGATTGTAACCACAGAAAGGATCCTATCAAAGCAGTTTTTTTTAATAAGTACATAATTATTGCCACACTGGGACAGACCAAAGGTCCATCAAGCCCAGCATCCAGGTTACAAACCTGGCAAGATCCCAAAAAAGTTCAATACATTTTATGCTGGTCATCCCAAAAAGAAGCAGTGGATTTTCCCCAAGTCAATTTAATAATGGTCTATGGACTTTTCCTTTAGGAAGCCATCCAAACCTTTTTTTAAACCCCGCTAAGCTAACCGCCTTTACCACATTCTCTGGCAGCAAATGCCAGAGTTCAATTACACGTTGAGTGAAGAAACATTTTCTCCGATTCGTATTAAATTTACTACTTTGTAGCTTCATCGTATGCCCCCTAGTCCTAGTATTTTTGGAAAGAGTAAACAAACGATTCACGTCTACCTATTCCACTCCACTCATTATTTTATAGACCTCTATCATATCTCCCCTCAGCCATCTTTTCTCCAAGCTGAAGAGCCCTACACACTTCAGCCTTTCCTCATAGGGGAGTCGGCCCATCCCTTTTATCATTTTCATCGCCCTTCTCTGTACCTTTTCTAATTTCACTATATCTTTTTTGAGACGTGGCGACCGGAATTGAACACAATATTTGAGGTGTGGTCACACCATGGACTGATGCAAAGGCATAATAATGTCCTCATTTTTGTTTTCCTTTCCTAATAATACATATAGGTATTTTTGTACCTGGGTCAATGGAGGGTTAAGTGACTTGCCAGAGTCACAAGTAGCTGAAGTGGGAATCGAACCCGGTTCCCGTGGTTTTATCCTATGTTTTGAAATCACTTGTATGTTCTCTAGTTTATTAAAAAACTTTTTCTTAAAAATACATATGAGAGAGAGTGTCCAAGGTCACTTAAAAGGTGCTGGGATGATGCACGCTAAGGGCTAGATTAATTTAAAGCGCTATTCTATAAGCCATGCTTAAGCCTGGGAATCGTACCTAACTTTAGCCACAAAAGCAAAAAAAGTGCTAGGAGCCTTTACAAGCGGGACAAATCCTTTAATCGCAAAACATGCGTCTTGTACATCAATCTCATACCACTGACCTGACATGGACCATGTTTTGGCGCAAAGCGCCTGCATCAGGGATATATATTAAACATAAATAAATATAATTAAGATATTAGTAGCAAACTTATGAAAATACTATAACGAAAAATGGTTTTAGTTCATCAAATCTCCCAAGTTTAATGTAATACGAGGAATGTCGCTCAGAGTACAATTTTGGCGCCATTTTCTCACTTGCGAAGGCTGCTAGTACTTTGTGTATCCCCGTTATTCTATAACACAAGTTAATTTTAGAAATGCCCCCATTCCATCCATGACCCTCCCATTTCTGCACCTCCTTTTTCGAATCCTGCAGCTAAATTTATATGCTTAAAGTTCAATAAAAATGTACTTAGTGCCAAAAATGGCTTGTTAAAAAGTCAATTATTGCTTCTAATTAGCTTGTAATTATATTGCGTGTGTAAATTTTGGCAACTTTTGCTGAATCAGGGGCAACTGCCGTTACCGAATACTAGCATATGCCCACAGTTACGTTATCTTTAGGCGGGAGCACCTATGCCAGGTCAATGGCTGATGTAAATGCTTGCACTTAACTGTAAACCAAAGATCTGATGCTACTTATGCAGACAAATAGTACCGTACTGAACAATAGACCCCCTTCTTTTTTTATATTGTTATTTTAAAAAAAAATTATTTAAAAAGAGAGCCCTCAGACAAACCACCGCTTTTAAGGCAAACTCATTTCTTTCTGCCCGGTGGCATAGCACTTCTTTCATAGGGCGGTCTCTTCTAACTGAATGTACGTGCTATTACATCAATGCAAAAGTGCTCACGAGTGCAATGTGCTCAAAAAGTAAAAATAAGTACATAAGTAATGCCACACTGGGAAAAGACCAAGGGTCCATCGAGCCCAGCATCCTGTCCACGACAGCGGCCAATCCAGGCCAAGGGCACCTGGCGAGCTTCCCAAACGTACAAACATTCTATACAATCAAGCCATTGTGACATCACTAATGAGGTTGGCTCTTATTGGTGGAATGAGCCACTATGACATCACAATAGGTTAAATCACTGCTCTATGTAATAAAAGTGAGCCAAGTAGAGGACATAAGTACATAAGTAATGCCACACTGGGAAAAGCCCAAGGGTCCATCGAGCCCAGCATCCTGTCCACGACAGCGGCCAATCCAGCCAAGGGCACCTGGCAAGCTTCCCAAACGTACAAACATTCTATACATGTTATTCCTGGAATTGTAGGTTTTTCCCAAGTCCATTTAGTAGTGGTTTATGGACTTGTCCTTTAGGAAACCGTCTAACCCCTTTTTAAACTCTGCTAAGCTAACCGCCTTCACCACGTTCTCCGGCAACGAATTCCAGAGTTTAATTACGCGTTGGGTGAAGAAATATTTTCTCCGATTTGTTTTAAATTTACTACACTGTAGTTTCATCGCATGCCCCCTAGTCCTAGTATTTTTGGAATGTGAACTTATTTTTAGTCATTTTTTTTTAATTCTTTTTTTCATTTCTCCATGTTTCTTTGTATTTGCTTATTCTCCACTCCACTCTCAGTCCAAAGATAAATAATCCACAAGGCTTCCCCCAGATCTTTGGTTGAGTAGTTTTGGTGGTTACATGTACCAAGGATTGAGGGGAGTATTTAGTGTTTCATTTCCATTTTCGCACTTAATTGTAGGCAGTTAGGTGTGTAATTACTAGTGTTCCATAATCTGAATGCAGAAATGCTGGGCACACCCCTGACCTGACCATGCCCCTCCTAGATCCACACCCCCTTGTAGTTGTCTGCTATAGATTCTGCAAGCGCCACTTGCAAAATCCTGGACGAAGGGCAGTTAAGCAATGTAACCGTTATTGCCAATTAGCAGCAATAATTTGTCATTAATGCCAATTAGCAGCTAATTACATTAAGCTAAGCACATAACTGACATTCTCTATGTTTACCATGTGCAAAGGAGTGCGCCACGTGGTGGTATTTGCTAGGGTAAAAAGCAACAAGAATAGCTGTGGACTTATCACACGGTAATGAAAACTTGGATAGTCTCACTACATTCCTGTATAGTGAAATTATTACATAGTAACATAGTAGATGACGGCAGAAAAAGACCTGCACGGTCCATCCAATCTGCCCAACAAGATAAACTCATATGTGCTACTTTTTGTGTATACCTCACCTTGATATGTTTCTGCCATTTTCAGGGCACAGACCGTAGAAGTCTGCCCAGGGCATCACATTTATTTTAATCACCTGATCTCATGGGAACAATGAAGCGGAATTAGACTCGCAGTCTAACTTCTAACCAGGAATCTATCCTCGATGCTCAAGTGAAGAGTGTAATTTTTTTTGTTGTTGTTAAAACAGAACTCTAGGAAGCAAATGAAATGCAAAAAAAAGTCTCCTGCCAGCACAATTACCGGAAATGGACCGTTTCCCCTGTCTGCCGATAAGTCATACACACACATTAAAACCCTTTAGAAATGGTGCCACCACTTTCATGACATGCAAACAAGATACACAAGTGTGCAATTCTCATATCTGTAATGGCTTTTATTAACTGCTTTACAGTCTTCTTTTCTAGTTTTCTACATCGTAATATCCAAAATCTTTATGTGGCTCACATCGTTGCATACATAACACCTGACAAATAAACTCTAAACTGCTCACAAAACAGCAAACAGAAAAACATACATTGTTTCTCATTTTAAGACATTATTATTATTATTACTACATTTGTACCCTGCGCTTTCCCACTCAAAGCAGGTTCAATGCGGCTTACATAATAATATGGATTACAGAGAATTGATAAAGAGAAAATAAGTTAATTAAAGCAGAATAATAAAAGGGATAGGTAGGTAGAGATGGGCAAGGGTGAAGGGAGTAGGAGAGGTATGAGCAAGGGGTAGGTGAGCATTAGAAGGGGGTAGAGGAGGCGTAAGGGAGGGGGGAAGGGACAGGGGCTAAGCATAAGGAAATTGGTGGGAGATGTAGTCTGGGTCATTGTCGTTGGCTCCTGGATGTGTTGGGTAGATGGGTTCATAGGATTAAATTGGGTTATAGGTGTAGGCTTGCTTGAACAGATGGGTTTTTAATGATTTCCGGAATGGTAGATAGTCACTGATTGATCAAATAGGTCTGGGGAGGGCATTCCAGAGTTGGCTGCCTAAGAAGGAGAAGTTGCATAACCATCAATAGACAGCTACAAGGTATTACTTGTTACGTCACTGCGCTCACACATGGGCATCAAGATAGACTTGGTGGCTCATCTATTTGGCCGGCGCCGCAAAGAGCAGTCCCGAACCGTATTATCGAAAAAGATGGCCGGCCATCTTTCGTTTCGCTAATACAGTTCGGGCCGGCCAAATGTCAGAGATGGCCGGAATCGGTTTTCGCCGATAATGGAAACTAATGCCGGCGATCTCAAACCCGGCCAAATCCAAGGCATTTGGTCATGGGAGGAGCCAGAATTCGTAGTGCACTGGTCCCCCTGACATGCCAAGACACTAACTGGGCACCCTAGGGGGCACTGCAGTGGACATCAAAAATTGCTCCCAGGTGCATACCTCCCTTACCTTGTGTGCTGAGCCCCCCAAAACCACCCCAAAACCCACTACCCACATCTCTACACCACTACCATAGCCATTATGGGTGAAGGGGGGCACCTACATGTGGGTACAGTGCGTTTTGGGGGGGGGGGGCCTGGATCCACCTGTCTGAAGTGCACTGCACCCACTAAATACTGCTCCAGGGACCTGCATACTGCTGTCAGGGAGCTGGGTATGACATTTGAGGCTGGCAAAAAAATATCTATTTGGCTGGCGCCGTTCGATTATGCCCCTCCACTTGAATAAGGCTGGACACAATTGGGTTCAGAGACTTTCTCCTTTGTACAAAGATTTGTTTGAGGTTTATTCTTTATTTTATTTAATATTATGTAGCCATATTGGGCTAGATTCTATATAAGGCGCTGTAAAAATCAGCGCTTAAAAAATACGCCTAGTTATATTCTATAAGCTGAGCCTAAACTTAGGTGTGGTTTATAGAATATGCCTAGAGCCCAACTGAGCGACTACGTGTACTTGCGGGAATTTATGCCAACTAGAACTTGCTGTAAATGTCGGCGACTAAGGTTCGGAGCAGGTGTATTCTACTACAGCGCGAGTAATTTTTAGAGACCTCCACGATCTGTCCATTCCACGCCCATGCCCCCTTTCCAGCAGCACGCATTAGAATTTATGTGCACCACTTTAGATTGTAAGCTCTTTGAGCAGGGACTGTCTTTCTTCTATGTTTGTGCAGCGCTGCGTATGCCTTGTAGTGCTATAGAAGTGATAAATAGTAGTAGTAGTAGTAGTCTCTTGTAACCAGAGCTAATATTGTGATGTCATAATGCCTCAGGCCACCAATAAGAGCCAACATCATCAGTGATGTCACAATGGCTTGATTGTCCTATACTTGGCTCACTTTTATTACATAGCTCTTTGAGCAGGGACTGTCTTTCTTCTATGTTTGTGCAGCGCTGCGTACGCCTTGTAGCGCTATAGAAATGCTAAATAGTAGTAGTAGTAGTATAGGATACGCTTAGTAAGTTGTGCACATAAATTCTAATTAAAGCCAATTTAGTTTCGCCACAGCTTCTTCAGGGGACTGAGAAGTGCTAATCCAAACTCAGTATTGCTGCAGCTTCGTGTATCTCAGGCAGCTTCGCTGTGGTGAAACGGAGGTGCCCGTTGGTATTAGCTATAAATGTGAGCGTCTTTCAGGGGAAGGAGATGACTAGGCGACTCCCAGGGGCCCCCAAAGGACAGAAGAGTTGGTGGCTTAAAAGGAGAAGTTGAACAAATCTTGAGGACGTACATCAGCCTATCTAAAGGCTGGAGCAGAGTAGCAGGAGTTACACCACTTGAAAAGGTGAACACTTTAGCGCTATTGGAATGTCAGATGGTTCCTGAAGAAGCAGAACAGTGAAATGGAGAAGCTCCGTAGAGCCTTGCCGACAAAAGCTAAAAAAAAAGTTACCTCTACTGTTTGAAATGCTAAACATAGTAACATAGTAGATGACGGCAGAAAAAGACCTGCACGGTCCATCCAGTCTGCCCAACAAGATAACTCATATTTGCTACTTTTTGTGTATATCCTACTTTGATTTGTACCTGTGCTCTTCAGGGCACAGACCGTATAAGTCTGCCCAGCACTATCCCCGCCTCCCAACCACCTGCCCCTCCTCCCAACCACCGGCTCTGGCACAGACCATATAAGTCTGCCCAGCACTATCCTCACCTCCCAACCATCAGCCCTGCCTCCCAACCACCGGCTCTGGCACAGGCCATATAAGTCTGCCCAGCACTATCCTCACCTCCCAACCACCAGGCCCGCCTCCCACCACCGGCTCTGGCACAGACCGTATAAGTCTGCCCAGCACTATCCTCGCCTCCCAACCACCGGCTCTGGCACAGACCGTACAAGTCTGTATAAACCGCAATTCCAGTTTGAAATGAATTATAAAATCAGATAAAGAAAGGAAAAAAGTAGCATAATTCCTCTTATTATTTTTTTAGTTTTTGAATTTTTCTTGATGTTTCTCTATTTTCTATGGCAAAATTATGAATAAGCAAATAAAATTAATAAAAAAAAAACAAAAACAAAAACCATACAGGGAGGTGGAGGTTTTTGACTAGTGATGTCAGTGGCCAACAGAACTGTTTTCAAAAGACAGATAAGGCAGTGTTAAAACTGAATTCTTTTCCTCCGTATTCCCCTATATTTTAATGTGAAAATTCAGTAGGAAAGATTTAAATTAAGCTTACCATTTAGTTTTGCTGAAACTAAATAAATCGGATTCAGTATGCAACGATTGATACAGAATTCCAAAACGATATGGCCTGCCAAACAAAAAACAAAGCAGAAAGACCTTGCTCTACGTTCATTTCTACACTAGATGAAACTATCTCTTTGGAAACGCTCGATAAGCTTATTCATTTGGAGAAAATGTAAACCACATTGTGTTAATGTATTTGCCAGTATCCTTGTTTCTTGGTGATGAAAGATACGAGCAACATTTTTATTAATTAATTTAATTAAACATTTTTATACCAACACAGCATGACTATGATCGAACAGGACAACACGCAATCTTCATCCATTCCGACCCTCCACTTATACCTCATACGATCACTATACAACTTTGTATTTGTTATCCGCCGACTGGGCAAACGCCTTTGACGGTACTATGTAAGCCACATTGAGCCTGCAAATAGGTGGGAAAATGTGGGGTACAAATGCAATAAATAAATACATAAATAAATCTTCCAAATACCCATTTGTCTGCACTTCACAGCTTCCAGTCTTTATGGGCATAGCTTAAAGCCATTTTTAGACACTGCACAAACTACATGGCTTATGGAATCTTATAGGGTGCATGATGACTGATGTATAAAGTGTAGCACCTTCCTACCATAACCTATTGTGCAGCCACCCCATGCTTTCATGGCTGTCAAGATACAGTCAGCCCCTGGTGGAAACATCCCCCCCCCCCCTCCATATTCAGTGCTATTTAACCAGCCAAAATGGCTGCTGACCGGTTAAATAGCACTTAACCGGCTATCCACCACTGAATATCCCCCAGTTATAAGTACAAAAGTACATAAGCATCGCCATGCTGGGACAGACCAAGGGTCCATCGAGCCCAGCACCCTGTCACCGACAGCGGCCAAAAGAACAAGCAATTTGCCCGCCCATCCTAGAAATACTGTATTATTCCCTCGTCCATTCAATAACATTCTATGGCTTTTTCCTTTAGGAAGCTGTCCAACCCTTTTTTGAAGTCCGCTAAGTTAACCGCCTTAACCACCTTTTCCGGTAGCGAATTCCAGAGTTTAACTATGCGTTGACTGAAGAAATATTTCCTCCGATTCATTTTAAATTTACCACACTGTGTTGGGCAGACTGGATGGACCGTGCAGGTCTTTTTCTGCTGTCATCTACTATGCTGCTTCATCTCATGCCCCCTTGTCCTAGTATTTTTGGAAAGCGTAAACAGACGCTCCACATCGACCCGTTCCATTCCACTCATTATCTTTTAGACCTCTATCATAACTCCCCTCAGCCGCCTTTTCTCCAAGCTGAAGAGCCTCAGCCTCTTCAGCCTATCCTGATAGGGAAGCCGTCCCATCCCCTGTATCATCTTTGTCACCCTTCTCTGCACCTTTTCCAATTCCACTATGTCTTTTTTGATGTGCGGCGACCAGAACTGAACACAATACTCGAGGTGCGGTCACACAATAGAGCGATACAATGGCAGAATAATATCCTTATTTTTGATAGCAGGTTATATCAACCAATATAACCATCTATCCGCCGATTTTTAAACCTGGGATGAAATTTGTTGGACTCTTGTGCCGGTCAATGGGTCCTCATACTTACTCCATTAAAAGGAGTACTTCTATAAACAGAGAACCTGGGAGAGTGACTGGAAGGAACTCATCCAATAAAGGAATGTAGGCACCCACTTTAGTAGAATACCAGTCTAATTGGGTCTATACCATCTATTCTCATGGTTCCCAGACCTGGTCCTTGAGGCACCCCAGCCACTCAGGTTTACAGGATACCCACAATGAATATTCATGAGACATTTGCATTCATGGCCTCCACTGCATGCAAATAACTCATGAATACTCCTTGTGGGTATCCTGAAAACCTGACTGGCTGGGGTGCCTCCAGGACCAGGTTTGGGAACCACTAGTCTATTCGATTAGTCCCTGGTCTCTGTGCATACCTTCCTTGCACAAAAGCTGCAAGAAGGTAGGAAGGCACATACGATATAACATGCATGTAAAATGTTAGTATTTATGTTCTAGATTGCCCTCAAATTCCTTTATTAATCTAAAAAAATGAATTAATGTTACTCCGCTGTTTTCTAAGGGAGCTTGTTGAATACAACTAGTTGCAAGTGCTGGGTTGACTCCCCGGTCCTATCACCATACCCCAGGGGGAGAAAGGGTCTCCTGTTGCACTTTGATTCAGCAGTTGATTTCGAGGGACCCGGGGTTAGGAGTATTTGTCCATACCTACTGGGCCCGGGTCAGAGGAAATATGTATCCGCAAGTGTTATAGTGAGCTCATTGGCGATTCAGTATCAGTAAATAAGGTCATAATTATATATTTCTACTTTTTTTTTTTTTTTTTTTAAATTGTACAGGCAGAGTTGCTGAAACTGGTTGAGAGTGTATGGTTCCATTTGCTTGTGGTTTACTTTTCACGTGCAGCTTCCCGAGATATTTTGCTTCCGGTCGATGTATTCACTATACGAGTCATGCTCCAAGGCGAGACACGTGTATGGGGTCAGCCAGGGTGTGTATTTAAGGCAGTCTCCGCATTTGTGGCTCAATGTTCTCTTTTTCACCCCTCTCCCCCCTTGCGTCTGCGCTTCCTTTTCTCCTCTCCCTCCCTTTTCGACCTTGTGTCCCCGCTCCCTTTTCTCTTTCTTTCCTCCACCCCCAATCATGCTTCCTCTAGCTTCTATTTGTCCGGTTAGCTACTGAGTCTGCTTATCCACATCCTCTTGTGCAAGCTGAAGCTGAATTCTCACTGGGGCACTGAAGACTGTGCTGCTGTAGGTTCTTCCCCCCCACACACACACTTTTTTTTGTGCCATTAGGTTTCTGGATCCCTGTGGCACCAACTTTGCCACCTTTCTTGCTCATTTTTAGTGGGGAGCCTTGACTTCCCTGTCACCCCACTGCTTTCTGCGCCCAGCTGTGCCTTTATCCATAAGCGTAGGTTTGCATTCGCAAATAAACCTGTGTATATGGATGAAAGAATGGAAGAATAGATAAATGTAGTTTAAGAAGTCACCCCAAGTTGTCAGAAGTTCAGTCTAAAAACCCCCCCAAACATCTCCGGGTTATGTGCTTCTGGGTCTTTTGATTAATAGAAACATAGAAACATGACGGCAGATAAAGGCCATATGACCCATCCAGTCTGCTCATCCTCTGTAACCCCCAATTCTTCCTGTTCTTAAGCGATCCCACATGCTTATCCCATGCCTTTTTAAATTCTGGAACAGTCCTCGACTCCACCACCTCCACCGGGAGGCCATTCCATGCCTCCACCACCCTTTCTGTGAAATAATACTTCCTTAGGTTACTCCTAAGCCTATTCCCTCTTAACTTTGTCATATGCCCCCTCATTCCAGAGCTCTCCTTCATTTGGAAAAGGCTCTCTTCCTGTACATAAATGCCCTTGAGCTATTTAAACGTTTCTATCATGTCTCCTCTCTCCCTCCTCTCTTCCAGCGTATACATGTTGAGGTTCATAAGCCTGTCCCTATAATTTTTGCATTCGAGACCGCTTACTAATTTCGTAGCCGCCCTCTGGACCGACTCCATCCTGTTTATATCTTTCCATAGGTGTGGTCTCCAGAACTGCACGCAATACTCCAAATGAGGCCTCACCAGAGACTTATCCAACGGCACTATCACCTCCTTTTTCCTGCTGGTCATGTCTCTCTTTATGCACCCAAGCATCCTTCTGGCTTTGGCCGTCGCTTTTTCTGTTTGGAAGCTTTAAGGTCATCAGACAAAATCACCCCAAGTCCTGCTCTTTCTTCGCACACTGAAGCACTACACCCCCTATACTGTACTGTTCCCTCGGATTCTTGCGACCTAAGTGCATGCAATAATAGCATTTTTGGCTGAGGGATGGAACTAGGCAGGGCATGAAGAGGTCGTAGCACTTACAACACTAGGCTGCCACCTCCTAAGTAGGAGGCACTAAATGGTTCTCTGTTAACTAATACCTCAGTACCACATGCTAAAGGCAGTGGTGGGCAACTTGCTGCCCACGGACCAAACGCAGCCTGCCATTGAATTTTATGCTGCCCCTGAGACCATGGGAAGTATACACAGAAAGTGTCAATTCACTATAATTGCAGAGATTTTAAATACTTTCTCTTGCAAATGTGTTCAGAACAGCCACTCTTAATCCATCATTTGTATTTCAATTTTTACTTATCACCTTCTGCTCAGTGTGCTGCTGCGGATAAGAAAGCAAATAGTATGTTAGGTATAATTAGGAAAGGAATGGAAAACAAAAATGAGGATGCTATAATGCCTTTGTATCCTCCATATTTGAGGAAATATTGTGTTCAATTCTGGTCGCCGCATCTCAAAAAAGATATAGTGGAATTAGAAAAGGTGCAGAGAAGGGCGACGAAAAAGGTAAAGGGGATGTGATGACTTCCCTAAGAGGAAAGGCTAAAGTGGCTAGGGCTCTTCAGCTTGGAGAAAAGGCAGCTGAGAGGAGATATGATAGAGGTCTCTAAAATAATGAGTGGAGTTGAATGGGTAGATGTGAAGCGTCTGTTTACGCTTTCCAAAAATACTAGGACTAGGGGGCATGCGATGAAGCTACAATGTAGTCAATTTAAAACGAATCAGAGAAAATCTTTCTTCACTCAACATGTAATTAAACTCTGGAATTCGTTGCCAGAGAATGTGGTAAAGGCGGTTAGCTTAGCGGAGCTTAAAAAAAGGTTTGGACGGCTTCCTAAAGCAAGAGTCCATAGACCTGTTATTAAATGGACTTGGGGAAAATCCACTATTTCTGGAAGAAGCAGTATAAAATGTTTTGTACATTTTTGGGATCCTGCCAGGTATTTGTGACCTAGATTGGCCACTGTTGGAAACAGGATGCTGGGCTCGATGGACCTTTGGTCTTTCCCAGTATGGCAATACTTATGTACAGGTCTACGGAGCTTTGTGCATTTCCAGTTCTGACATTACGGAATGTTGTGGCCCACCAGGGGGTATCACTGACATTCGTGCGGTTCTGTGTGTATAAAAGTTGCCCAACCCTGTGCTGCTAAGGGAACTGCTAATGCAGGAACACCGCCAATCGTTATCACATTAAATTTAGCATTTACTGCATATCAATTTCCCTCATTAAGCCTCAGTAACTGAACTAGAAAGAGGCCCCGTACTTCTACTACTACTTATCATTTCTCAAGCGCTACTAGACGTACGCAGCGCTGTACACTTGAACATGAAGAGACAGTCCCTGCTCGACAGAGCTTACAATCTAATTAGGACAGACAAACAGGACAAATAAGAGATAAGGACAAAGAGTAGCAAGATTCCGGAATCCCGAAGAGTAGCAAGATTCTGTGCAGAATTTCAAAGAGTAACAAGATTCCGGAATCCCAAAGACTACTACTACTACTTATTTCTATAGCGCTACTAGACGTATGCAGCGCTGTACACTTGAACATGAAGAGACAGTCCCTGCTCGACAGAGCTTACAATCTAATTAGGCCAGACAAACAGGACAAACAAGAGATAAGGGAATATTAAAAGTGAGGATGATAAAATAAGTGTTCTGAACAAGTGAATAAGGGTTAGGAGTTAAAAGCAGCATCAAAAAGATGGGCTTTTAGCTTAGATTTGAAGACGGTCAGAGATGGAGCTTGACGTATCTGCTCAGGAAGTCTATTCCAGGCATGCTAATCTGGCTCAGACAAATGGTCCATCCAGCCTAACATCCCCTCTGAGGAGAGGCCAGTCTAGGTCATTAGGAAGTACATGGCAGATCCAAAAAAAAAAAAAAAAGGAAAAGTCCTTTTCATATTGTTATCTAACATATCCCAAAACATTTTAAAACTCTGCTCATTTACTAGCCTTGAACATCATCTGGCAGCAAAACTCCTGAGCTCAAATTATACTGACTGAAAACAAAACAAAACAAAACCCCCCAAGCCCCAAACTTCGATTCATTTCAGATATGCTCCCGTCAGTCCCGTGGAATGTGACCTAACCCTTGCACTGTGGAAAACAGTAAATAACCATTTCCTATCACGGTTTTATGAAACTCTCTCATCTCCTGTTAATCTCAAATGCGGTGCTTTCCAATCTTTTTGTGCTTGCGATCCCACCATTGCAGTCAAAACTGTGCAAGCCCCCCGGAGATAATGATGTACTTATAGCCGCCTCCACCAGTTTGGAAAGCTCTGTTCTAAGCAAAAAAGGTTCCTGGCCTGCTGGGCTACTCATAAGAGCTGTTCCATCCTCTGCCGTCCTTTACACCTTTCTAGTTCCGCTACATTTTTACAGAATATACATACAAGGGAAAATATTCCTTTTGACAGGGTATGGAAGCCTTTAAATTTTTGAAAGATGCTGGAGGTCTGTGCCAGTGATCATATGGTCAACTGGGTAGTTTTTGCACAAATAAATGGATGACACACAGTAATCTAGTTCATGATGACAGATAGGTCTAATCTGCCTAGTAAAGTGGTCAGGATGGTAGCCTGCCAATCTGGGCAGATTCTCATTTCAGAAAAGCACAGAGGAAAAAGTTAAGTCCTTCATGTTTTGATCTGAGTGGTAATGCTCTGTCCTCTTGATGTATAGGGGTCCTCTGTGTTTATCCCATGCCTTTTTGAATTTCATCACCATTTTTGTCCCTACCCACCTTTCCCAAGAAAAAATATTTCCCAATATTGCTTTTAATTTTTTTTCTCTTTCAGCTTTTTCAAGTCTTCTGGTTCTACAGTTTTCCCTCATCGTTGGGGAAAAGGTTTATTTGACTATTAATACCTTTCAAGTATTTAAACATCTATATAAAAAGTCTCCCTTGTCCCTCTCCCCCCCTCTTGGTATATATTTAAAGTCTCTTCTCATAAATCTTCTGGTGCAGAACCCATACCATTTTGGGTTTTTTTTTCTCTCCCCAATCCCCATGGCAGTTCCCAACTCTCAAATGAAGGCACAGGGATGGGAGAAGGCACTTGTTGCTATACTTAGCATTTTACTGGGCAGACTGGACAGGCCATTTTGGACTTTATCTGCCATCATTTACTACATTACTAAACAATCCTGAACGTTGAACTTCATAGCATGCCCTGAACTTTTCTCAAAAGGGTGTCTGTACAAGTGCAGTGATCATTTTCTGCTGGGTCAGACTGGGGGGGGGGGGGTCTACTCTGACCCACATCCTTTTTGAACTGGATCAAATTCATTGTGTATGAATTTGTCACAGTTCAAAGTTCAGGAGAGCAGGGAAGAGTAACATACTTAAAACCACCATGAGTGTGTTTAAAGCTCACAGACTGACGTTTCCTGGTTGCTGGATCTTGTGATAGCAGCAGCTCGGAAGCGCTGGTGCCTGGTCTGTGGGTTTTAAAAATGCTCAATGTGTGCAGGGATGGGACCTGCACAGTCACCGAACGTGACCCATATTGTGGCAGCTGGCAAACTCATCTCAGCTGCTTAAGACAGGAGGTTATCACCCACCTAATCCCGATTGTAGTCGCTGGAGGTAGGTAGGGACTGGGAGATCACTAACCTGTTACCCCTATCTTTTTCTAATTGTAAAATTACACATATTTATATGAGGGGTGTGTGGGGGGTGGGGGGGGCAGCATATGTCATGGATGTGCTAAACTGAAAAGAATACAGTTTAACAAAATGATCTCACCCATGAGGTCTGTTCTCCAGTACTACCATCTCCTCCTTTAAAATGCAACCTTTGGAATAAATCAGAGCATCTCCCCTTTCCACTGTAGACTTTTAGGAGAACAAAAAATCAATGACTATTTTGTGACAAGATCTCCGATTGCACATGTCAGAACAAGGTTACCATTTTCTGGCTGCAGACAGCTGTTTTCTCCAGGAGTGACCCCTGACCCCTAGCATGCTACATTCTGATCAATAGGGGTTGCTGACCTTGCTTCTCCCATAGCAGATGTACCACCATGGTGGTGATAATCCCAGTCCACCCTCAACAATCTTCATTCTGAAGAGTATCATTAGCAAAGTCTGTGCCACGCTTCCTCAGAATGCCCTCTCATCTGTTCTCCTCTGACATTACCTTCTGCTGGTTAAACGGGACACTGTGTCAGTTACCTCAAATACGCCATGCCCTCCAAGAAACCCCACCCAGCCAGCACGGCAGAAGAAAGAGCCACCCTTCTACGGTGTAAAAATATATATTGCAAAAACCTCTAGGACACTCCAGCCATATAATAAATTCCCCCCAAAAGTTATACTATTCAAAATGATGATAACATTCATACGAATATTGTTCACCTTTCAGCACCAAATGAAATTGCTGTGTTTCTTGGGCATGACTTACTGCCCTTTATATGATAGTCAACCATACTACAAAAATAAAAATAAAAGTCATATGAATTATCATCATTAGGAGTATTTTGACTAGTACAAGTTTTTTTTTCTTCTTTTAGTTCCATGTTAGAGTGTTTTAGGGGGTTTTTGTGACATTTACACCTTCACTTCTCAGAGATACACCTGTCTTTTAGATTGTAAGCTCCTTGAGCAGGGACTGTCCTTCCATGTTAAATTGTACAGCGCTGCGTAACCCTAGTAGCGCTTTAGAAATGTTAAGTAGTAGTAGTAGTTAGTGATAGTAATTGGTCTTTTAAAATAGACAAAATGGCTTCTCATTCCACATGCAATCCGGATACGTACTGTTCTAGGCAAAACGTAGTGTAGCTTAAACTGCCAGCATAGACCATCCCCAAGCAGAAGCTTTACTAGTAGACTCAATTCTTAAGCAAACCTTCTTTATTGTATACTCAGAATAAACAAAGAAAATCTAAAGTTCGGTTGCTTGAACAAGAATTGTGGCCTTTTGCACACAGAGTCTGTATCTAACCACCCCAGAGGCAAGGAGTTGGCTAGAACCTCAGCAAAGCTGAGAGGAAAAGCTGTAACACTCAAAAGAAAATAAGGGGGAGAAACTCAAGGAAAATAAATAGGAAATTGGGGAGATGGTGAAAAATCTTGCTGGAAAGAAGGGATCAGCTCCTAATCACAAAGCATGCTAGCAAGACTAAGCTCTCTCTCTCTCACCAGTGTTGCCAAATGGCAAAACTTTTTCCAGCTCAAAACCAGCCCAATATTAATATAAATAAGGTAATATGAATATCATATTAAATATTATGAATAAAATTATAAATGATGAATATTAATAAAGTAACCACAACCATAAATGGACCCCCCACGAAGAAAAAAACTTACTGAACTCACCGCATATGGCAGACTGAAGAGGTAGAGAGAGAGAGAGACTCTGAAAGGCTTCCCACCGCCGCATAGGCACACTCAGGCATTTAAAAGAAGCCTACAGCCTGCATCTGCGGGGCTTCTATTGGTCCGTGGGAAAAAAACAGCCAAGCCACAACCGCTGTGGCAAAAAAAGCCGCCCAATATCCCGCAACCCTCGTCTTTCAAAGAAAACCTCGGCGGTCGCACAAAACCTGCCCAATTATGCAGCCGAACCGCGGAATTGGCAGCTTTGTCTCTCACACAGGTCGCAGGGGCAGAGAGGGAGGGCTGACCCTAGCTCCGAACTAAGAGCCAATAGGGAAAGCTCACAAGGAGTCAATCACAGGATACTGCAAACTATAGGAAAAGCAGTCAATACACAGTGCTAACTATACACAGACAATGTAATTGAATACAAATACCATCCATATTAAATATTGGAACTGATTCACATTTTTCTGAGCACTGACAGGTCAGTTATGACCCATGACCTACATAGCTAAAGGCTCAAACTGCATTTTCTGTATTTTTGCTGAGCGCTGTGGAAGCTGTGAATACAAGGTCATGTTGATTCAGCAAGGAGTGCTCTTCCCCACCCTGACAGAGTTGACTGACTCAGACAAGGACACAAAGAATATGTAAACAGTTTGAGAGAGAAGATGTGTTGAGGTTCCTAGAAAAAATAGAGATACGACCTGGGTCTTGGAGAGATTCCTGTAGCAAGGTGGCGACTATAATCTCCTGTGAAAGAAACCTTGGACTTCTTTTTTTTTTTTTTATAAACATTTTAGATATTGTGTTCTGTATTCCATAACATTCAGATAGTATTTTTCCATTTTATGTAAACAATAAAGTAAGACAGAGATTAGCTGGAGTAAGACCGAAAATAGCTGAAATTGCAAGGTTGTATGATTTGGGAAGGAATTCCATTGTGCAAACGAGTATATAAGTGGCTGTCCTATATAATAATTCTCACCTCCAACATTCTGTGCCTGGGACCGTGGCTCCCTAGGCTGGAGGTGGTCTGCTAGGCAGACACGCACTGACGTCACTGACGTCATGACAGCTGATTCCAAGGCAAGGGGAGGAATGCAGAGGAACGTAATAAAAGTGAGCCAAGTAGAGGACATAAGTAATGGCACACTGGGAAAAGACCAAGGGTCCATCGAGCCCAGCATCCTGTCCACAACAGCAGCCAATCCAAGCCAAGGGCACCTGGCGAGCTTCCCAAACGTACAAACATTCTATACATGTTATTCCTGGAATTGTGGATTTTTCCCAAGTCCATTTAGTAGTGGTTTATGGACTTGTCCTTTAGGAAACTGTCTAACCCCTTTTTAAACTCTGCCAAGCTAACCGTCTTCACCATGTTCTCCGGCAACGAATTCCAGAGTTTAATTATGTGTTGGGTGAAGAAATATTTTCTCCGATTTGTTTTAAATTTACTACACTGTAGTTTCATCGCATGCCCCCTAGTCCTAGTATTTTTGGAAAGCGTGAACAGACGCTTCACATCCACCTGTTCCACTCCACTCGTTATTTTATATACCTCTATCATGTCTCCCCTCAGCCGTCTCTTCTCCAAGCTGAAAAGCCCTAGCCTCCTTAGTCTTTCTTCATAGGGAAGTCGTCCCATCCCCGCTATCATTTTAGTTGCCCTTCGCTGCACCTTTTCCAATTCCACTACATCTTTGGTATATCTTAGGTATACAAAAGTGTACAAAAATCTCTTTGGTCCATCAGGCATTTGTTGATGAATGGATCACAATTTTGAATAAACATGCTAGTGATTTATTGATCTTGACGATAGTAGAAACCACAATTCAAGTGGAAGAACAGATCAAGCTTGAAATAGATAATGACTGTTTTAAAGCCTCAACTTGTTCATCTGATTTTGATCAACAATGTACAGTCATGCAATCGTGGATGACTCAATTTAAGGCATCTTTCAAACAACCAGAAACTGGCTCCTGATGAGAAAGATCTTCCAACAGGGCAGAGTTTATGCATGGAATGTTTGCCAACCTCCCCCTAAATCTCAAATGAACGTCCTTCCTTTTGCTCATTGGTCCAGTGATTCTGACTCTAGTGGTGAGGATGGAGAGATTGCATGCTATCAACCACAGGGGGCTTTTACAATGCAGTGGATGTGAAGGGCATAGCAAGCAGGGTCAGAGAGAATTAGGGCAATATTTTAAATTATATATACATCTTACAGTACCACAATCACCATTTACCTCATAGTGAAAAGGAAATAAAATACATTTCAGAACCGACTACTGTTGCTGTGAGACACTTCTGTTTCAGTCAGATCACTATTTATGTTTGCCACTACACGTTATTATCGCTGACGCGGAATTGGGGCATTGAGCATCTGCACATGCTGGAAGCCTTCTGGTTCCTGCGTCAGCGATGGCAGAACCCAGGAGGGAGCGGTAAGACATGACAGTTTGGGGGGGGGGGGGGAACAAGAGAGAAGTGCCAGTCACCGCAGGGGGAGAGGGAGGGAGGGAGCTCAGAAATTTCTTGACTCGGCTATAAGCTGAGACCCCCAAATTATGGGCTTTTTCTTGGGCCCAAAAATCTCAGTTTATAGTCAAGTATATACGGTAATCTGTGCTTTAAACATGGATTTTGGAATCCAGTATCATGCCCCAAACTTTTGACTGATTCAATATGGAGTGAAACGCGTTGTGATTGGCTCAGAGACGTCCAGGTCTCTCAGCTGAGTGAGGAACCCGAGCAGGCCGTGGAGGGGGTGAGCGGCGGCATAGCGAAGAAGTTTAACCTTTATTATGAGCGCTGCACTTATTTGATGGAATTATTGGCGGTTCGTTGCAAGTGTGTGTGGGTGCATTTACCAGCGGTCTCAAAAGATGACTTTTATTATGCTTTCCGTCTCATTTTGAGAACTTTCCTGCCACAGGGGCGAACTTCAGAATCGTTATAAACTTTGCTCTCCTCCCAAACTCCGACTGTTTAACGATGGAATAGAGAATGCAAGTGAGCTACAACGAGCAGCTCATTTGCATTCCCTTTCCTTAATGCATGCCCGTTCCTTACCGATTCGCTAAGGGAATCGGTAAGCGAAGGGCTCTAACGATTTTTTTAGTGCATCTTGGCCTTTGTCAGGTTCGATTCCCTCTTTAATATACAGCGCTACCCCCCCCCCCAATTCGATCCAACTCATCATTGTGATATAATTTGTACCCTGGTAACAAAGGGGCCCTCTTACTAAGCCGTGGCAAAAAAAGTGGCCTGTGGCAGTGCAAGCGCGTCTTTTGGGCACGCACTGGGCCAGTTTTTACTGCGTCCTGGAAAAAAGGCCTTTTTTAAGGGGCCAGAAAATAGACGTGCAGCAAAACAAAAACCAGTGCCTGTCCATTTTTGTCCTGAGACCTTACCATCACCCATTGACTTAGCGGTAAGGTCTCACGCCGCTACCCAGGCGGTAAGCATGCAGCACATGCCCACTGCCGTTTACCGCTGGGTAAGGACCACATAGTAGAAAATATTTTCTATCGTGTGTTTTTGGCATGCGCCAAATTCAGAATTACCACCTCAGGCATGCAGTAGCAGGGCCGCCGAGAGACTGAGCCAGGCCTGGGGCAAGGCTGCCCCCATCCCCCCTCCACCTCCCCCCCAATCGCTACTGCTGTCACTTCCCTCTCCTGCTCCCAGGAAGCCGGCGCTGCAGTCCCCTGTCTCCACCTACCTTCCCTCAGCTTCCTTCTGTCTGCCACCCGACCCCCTTCATTTAAAAAAAATAAATCTCAAAATCAGACGCGCAACGCCTTCTGTATGAAAGTGGCAGTTTGCCTCGGGTGGGCTTTTCCTCACTGCGTCCCGCCCTCGCAAAAATAGGAAGTTACATCAGAGGAGGGCGGGACACAGTGAGGGAAGGCCCACCCGAGGCGATCTGCTGTTTTCACACAGAAGGCGCTGCGCTGCCGAATGAGATTTTTTTTTTTTTAATGCAGGGAACCGGGTGGTAGACAGAAGGGAGCTGAGGGTAGGCAGGTGGAGACGGGATTGCGGCACCAGCGGCCTGGGAGCAGGAGAGGGCAAGATACCCCAGCGCTGGGCCCTCCTTGGAGTCCCTGGGAATTCCCCCCCCTCTTGGCAGCCCTGTGCGGTAGCTTTGTGGTAATGCCGATTTGGCACATGCTGGATGTGTGTAGGGCCTTACGCACCTTTGTAAAAGGCTTTACTCCTATCACTTGGTCTTTGAGATGTTTTATTATATCCTACCTCTTCATTTAGGGCTATGTACTTTAACTTTCCCATCTTATTTTTTTTAGTTTTCTACCGTTTGTATACAGGCATTTCAAAGTGAGTTGTTTGTACCTTGGAGCTGCTTCTCAGTTAACAAGGACAATTTGCAATCTTATTTATTTATTGCATTTGTATCCCACATTTTCCCACCTATTTGCGGGTTCAGTGTGGCTTACAATACATTGTGAATGGTGGAAATACAATTTGTTACAACTCGGTTATGGATTACATTATGAGGAGTTATGCAAAAACAAAGTCAAAGTATCGTTAAGGGAACAGAACAATGGAGAAGAACAATGGAAAGAAACAACGGGAAACTGATAGGGCAACTAAACAATAGTAGGAGAACAATTCGGTATAACATTTTATTTATTTATATTTATTTTATTGCCAGTGGCGTAGTTACGAGTGGGCACAGGCCCACCCATTCTTGGCTCAGGCCCACCCAGCAGCGGCACCCCACAACATCTCTCCTCCTCCACGGCATCCCAGCATCTGCCCGCCTGTCGCTGAGCCCCGTCCCTTCCTGGTGTACCTTACAGGCTTTCCCGGCGCCTGCAGCGATTCAATTATTGCTGCCTGCGCCGGCCCTGCAGGCTTCCGCCGGCCGCTTTCATCATTTCCTGTCTGGCGGGACCCAGCCCATGGATGCCTGCAGGGCTGGCGCAGGCGCAATAATCAAATCACTGCAGGTGCTGGGGATACCTGTTAAGTACAGCAGGGAGTGATGAGGCTCAGCGCTGGGAGGGTAGATGCCAGGACGCGGTGACGGCGAAGAGATTTATTTGTTACATTTGTATCCCACATTTTCCCACTTATTTGCAGGCTCAATGTGGCTTACATAGTATCGTAAAGGCGTTCGCCAATTCCGGTATGAACAAATACAAAGTGATATTATGGTAGAATAAGGTTCATATGTGACAGACACATTAGGGATCTTAGAGTGGAAGAGTTATTTTATGTCCATTACGAGCTTTGGTTTCGTTGTGTTGCAGGGATTCAGGTTTTTAAGTTGGGTCAGTGGGTAGTGATTTCCGGACGTTTAGGTGGTCATAAGTTGTTTTTACGACTTTTGGCAGTGCGTTCCATATTTGTGCCGTCATATAGGAAAGGTTGGATGCATAAGTTGATTTGTATTTGAGTCCTTCGCAGCTTGGGTTGCGGAGATTTAGGTACGTTCGTGTTGATCCTGTTGTGTTTCTGGTTGGTAGGTCTATGAGGTCTGTCATATATCCCGGGGCTTCGCTGTAGATAATTTTATGAACCAGGGTGCAGATTTTGAAAGCAATACGTTCTTTGATTGGGAGCCAGTGATCTGGGGTCTATAATTTTGTATATCTCGGGGGGGGGGGGGGGGCTGTGGAGTGCTGTGCCGTGGAAGGGCTCATTTAAGTTAGCTCTGGGTCCATCCAAAATACTGGGTCTGGCTACGCCACTGATCTTTGCTCTTCCATTAAAAGGCACTTGACTTAATTTTTGCTATTGCCGCAACCCTTAAGAGCTATAAAGAACAGCATTTTTACTGTTCGGCCGAATAATATTTTTCATTATTAGCATTCAGCTGAATAGGAATTACCAAAGAAGAATAATGGTCATTGAACTTTAACGTAACAGATAATAAAAAGCAGCACCATGAAATCAAAGACCAAATGTTTATTTCAGTAGGATTTAGCACAGTGGAGCCCCAGATTATTCGCATTTGAATTTAAACTAGTTGGACAAACACAAACAATGTATTCAGGGCACTATTTGGGGCCAAATCAAATAATCTTATCTGTTTAATCTACCAGGTCATCAATATTCTTTAGGTAATGTAAATTGTCTCTTTTACTCTGTAATGACGATCCATTATGTTATTCACTTAATTATGTCATCCTGTTCTCTATTTAATATCAACTGTACCTTTCTACTCTGGAGTGGCAAATGCCATGAAGGAAAATTGTAAGCCACATTGAGCCTGCAAATAGGTGGGAAAATGTGGGATACAAGTGCAATAAATGATAATAATAATATCAGCTAGGTTATTGTCCTTTGCTGAGTGGTCTCCTTGGAGTTTATGTATTAATTTTTAGGTTGTTTTGTGCCTTTCTAATATAGTGTTGGTTTCACATTTGTGGCCATGAGTGTGTCACGTTCTTGAACCAAAGAGCCCATGAAATGTTTGTGAGGGGGGAGTGAATAAATGAAGGTTAATTGGAGTATCGTGTCGGTATAGTGAAAATTCACTTGCACTGATGCCGTCCTGTACTTCTAGGTAGGGAAAAAAATGTGAGTGACAGACTCCCTCTGATCCAGATGTGTGCGTTGTAAGTATGATAGTTATATCTTTTTTTTGTTACATTTGTACCCCGCGCTTTCCCACTCATGGCAGGCTCAATGCGGCTTACATGGGGCAATGGAGGGTTAAGTGACTTGCCTGGAGTCACAAGGAGCTGCCTGTGCCTGAAGTGGGAATCCAACTCAGTTCCACCACCCTAACCACTAGGCCACTCCTCCACTGTTGCTACTATTTGAGATTCTACATGGAATGTTGCTATTCCACTAGCAACATTCCATGTAGAGGTCGGCCCTTGCAGATCACCAATGTGGCCGCGCAGGCTTCTGCTTCTGTGAGTCTGACGTCCTGCACGTACGTGCAGGACGTCAGACTTACAGAAACAGAAGCCTGCGCAGCCTTCTACATGGAATGTTGCTAGTGGAATAGCAACATTCCATGTAGAATCTCAAATAGTAGCAACATTCCATGTAGAATCTCCAATAATAGCAACATTCCATGTAGAATCTCCAATAGTATCTATTTTATTTTTGTTACATTTGTACCCTGCGCTTTCCCACTCATAGCAGGCTCAATGCGGCTTACATGGGGCAATGGAGGGTTAAGTGACCTGCCCAGAGTCACAAGGAGCTGCCTGTGCCTGAAGTGGGAATTGAACTCAGTTCCTCAGTTCCCCAGGACCAAAGTCCACCACCCTAACCACTGGGCCACTCCTCCACTCCAAAATCCCTTTACTTAACTTGTTTACATCACTAATTGTATCTGATATCCTGGAATGACATTGCCATAACAGGACTCTGTAAGCCACATTGAGCCTGCAAATAGGTGGGAAAATGTGGGATACAAGTGCAGCAAATAAATAAATAAATAATCGATACAGCTCTAATAGGGTTGCTCCTCCTTGTTTTGAAAGTATCCATCAAAAAATACCTCACTCCGAACCGTGCGCTCTCTCGCTCTTTTCGAAACGTTCGCACCGGCAGCATAGTTCCACTGTGGAGCCCGCTTTTTGAAATAGGCGTCCCCTTCCCCAGACATCAAAAAGTTCATCACGTACCTTCTTAAACCTCCACTACCCCAATTGTAGAGGGCTCAAATACAAATCACTACACGCATCTACCTTCACATACCTCTGCACAAAATCATGGAATAAACTACCGAATGCTATAAAAACAACGCATGACTTGACAACCTTCCAGAAGTTATTGAAGACGCACCTGTTCGAAGAGACTTACAATAAAAATCCTCCTTAAAGACTTGATTCCATTCTACATCTAAACCAACTAATACTGATCCCTTCTAATTTGATTATGTTCATCACATTATCACTATTGGTCATTATATCTTACCTGTTTTATTTTGTGTTATGTAAATAATTCTACTGACCTATCTACCTAATTTCTTACACAGTAATATGTTAAATTAGACCAAACCTCTTACTCTGTTTATGATTATACCTTTTGCAACATAGTGTAAGCCACATTGAGCCTGCAAATAGGTGGGGAAATGTGGGGTACAAATGCAGTAAATAAATAAAGAAAGAATGTTGCCCGGTCCCTAACCATTCTAAAGCCCTCTTCCCTGCACTGAGACTCGGGAGCTCCGACTGCCTTTTGGGTTCTGCACATGGAATGGGGAGTATTTCAGAAAATACAGAAATACAGGGACTCTGGGGCCCTCATGATCAAAAGCAAACTCCGGCGCTAGAGGCTGTTAACACTGTCCCGGCGCTATTTTTAGGGCGCTGTTTGGAACAGTGCGGGGTTTTTGATCATCTGGGCCTGGGAGTTCTGAGGTAGAAATCCTGAAGGAGAAACTTACAAAGATGTTGTCAGGAAGTATTTTTTCACGGAGAGAGTAGTGGATGCTTGGAATGCCCTCCCGCGGGAGGTGGTGGAAATGAAAACGGTAACGGAATTCAAACATGCGTGGGATAAGCATAAAGGAATTCTGTGCCGAAGGAATGGATCCTCAGGAGCTTAGTCAAGATCGGGAGGCGGGGCTGGTGGTTGGGAGGCGGGGATAGTGCTGGGCAGACTTGTACGGTCTGTGCCAGGGCCGGTGGTGGGCAGCGGGACTGGTGGTTGGGAGGCGGGGATAGTGCTGGACAGACTTGTACGGTCTGTGCCAGAGCCGGTGGTGGGAGGCAGGGATAGTGCTGGGCAGACTTATATGGTCTGTGCCAGAGCCGGTGGTTGGGAGGCGGGGCAGACTTATACAGGTCTGTGCCCTGAAGTAGGGTATACACAAAAAGCAGCAAATATGAATTATCTTGTTGGGCAGACTGGATGGACCGTACAGGTCTTTTTCTGCCGTCATCTACTATGTTACTATGTTTAGAGACAAAAAGTCATCTCAGAACACTTGATCTTACTTAAGAAAAAAAATCAAGAGTAAAGTATATTGGTCAGACCCTGAAAACAAAATGTATCTGAATTATACACACAAATCAACAGTCTAGATTCCTTTCTCTGCAGAGGCCATTAGAAGAATACGAAAATATTTAAACAGAAGCTTTACTGGTAAATCCTTAATGGCCACCCTCCAACAGCAAATCTCAACAGGGTACTAAATCTAAGTCAGCGCTCAAAAAACAAAACAAAACAAAAAATGTCGAAACTCATCAGGGCTAGTGAAGTAAAGAGTTGTTACACGTTCACCTACTTTTGAAGCAACTTTGGTCATAAGCACGCGATTGTTTATTTAAAACACTGACCATCCCACACAATAAATGACTTGAACATTCCATCAGTAAAAAAAAAAAAAAAAAAAAAAACCCGCTAACAATCCTTTCAGATCATCAAACTCGAAATCACAACTAGCTTAGGAGCCAAAGGACATCTATATGTATAATCCACACTTGAAATACCTGTAGATACTGCCAAATTACACACTATTTTTACAGGTACTTTTCTGTCCCTAATGAGCTCAGAATACAAGATACCTCCATAGGAGCCAACTCTGTGGGTGCTTGAGCACCCCCAATATTGAGAAAATTCCTTGTATGTGTCCAGGGAGGGGTTACTTCCACTGGGCTTAGCACCCCCAATGATTTTGAAAAGTTGGCTCCTATGCCTGGGCCAATGGAGGGTTAAGTGACTTGCCCAGGGTCACAAGGATTTTAGCCCTCTGCCCCCCTCCCCCTCCCAGCTCTGGCATCCTCAAACCAGAGCCGGCACACGAGCATTGATCAGATAAAAGAAATAACCACAAAACAGCGTGACAGGTTAAAGCATGGTTGGCTACTGTTCTCGCCCTGTGGCGATCAGGCAAGGCAAGCGCCCCACTCACCGGAGTGCGGGTAGGAATTCTTTTCTGCAGGTCCCCTGGAGTCTTTGGAGAGTCTTCTTTCAGGAGAGGGCTTCCCTGACTCGTGTGTGCTCAGCGTTTGCTCGCGTAGAGAGAAAAACCGGCTCTGTTATTATTATTATTATTATTTTTTTAGAAAAATATGATCCCTCCCCCTCCAGGGGGCAAGCTTAAACCCCGGCTATGCCCTCTCCGCCTTCTCTTCACACCATTCTTTAGACGGTGACAGCTGATGCTATAAATAGAAGCTCCCGGGGGCAGGGACTCAGGGAGGCGCTCGCCTTCTGCCGGGCTCAGGCGTCCAGCCGAAACAAAGAAAAACTTGCGGGGGGTGACCAAAAGTCAGGGCTGAATCTCCAGCTCAAAGCGAGAGAGAGAGAGAGCCACAAGCTCCAGAGACGACCGATACACTCTTCCTGCCCAGCTTTCACTTTTAAGGTGGAGGGAGAGAGCGACTCCGACGTGGGAAGGGTTTTTTCTTAAGGTGGACCGTCATCAAGGCACAATCCCAAATCTGGCTTTAACAGTATTATCTCCGGGTAATTCTATTTTGTGCTGATGGGTTGGGTAGGTTTTGTATTCCTTTTGTTGTTGCTGGTGGGTTTTTTTATTCTTTTTAAGCTTTTACTCATGGTTTTCCAGCCTGGTACTATCAAGGTTTTACCTTTAGCCAATCTAGGCGAGTGACTGCTTTGAATACCGTGGGCAATGGACATGTTTTTGCTCTGAGATTTACGTGTTGAGTAAAATGCAAGCAGGCAGCGAGCAATTTACACATTTGGTGTTATTAAGGAGTTTACGATTAAAGATTAAGGCGAACTAGTTTGAGCGGCACAAGAAGCAGCAAAATAGAAAAAGCACTTATTGACTGACTGACGGACTGTCTGATTTCTACACTTAAGGCTCAGTGGATTAGTTCCACAGAGTTTTCACCAGCTAGTTCTAACTCCATATTTAAAATGCAATAAGGAAAGAAAATACTTTCTAGCGGGTGAGAGAAGGGGATTCTTTTGGATTAGGAGTGGCCTAGTGGTTAGGGTGGTGGACTTTGGTCCTGAGGAACTCAGTTCGATTCCCACTTCAGGCACAGGCAGCTCCTTGTGACTCTGGGCAAGTCACTTAACCCTCCATTGCCCCATATAAGCCTGCTATGAGTGGGAAAGCGCGGAGTACAAATGTAACAAAAAAAATAAAATAGATACTATTGGAGATTCTACATGGAATGTTGCTATTCCACTAGCAACATTCCATGTAGAAGGCTGCGCATGTTTCTGTGAGTCAGAAGCCTACGCGGCCACATTGGTGATCTGCAAGGGCCGACGTCTACATGGAATGTTGCTAGTGGAATAGCAACATTCCATGTAGAATCTCCAATAGTAGCAACAGTGGAGGAGTGGCCTAGTGGTTAGGGTGGTGGACTTTGGTCCTGAGGAACTCAGTTCGATTCCCACTTCAGGCACAGGCAGCTCCTTGTGACTTGCATGTAAGCTGCATTGAGCCTGCCATGAGTGGGAAAGCGCAGGGTACAAATGTAACAAAAATAAAAATTAATTCCCAGTCATCAGTTTTGTATTCCTGCTTTAGAATTGTACACCCTAAACATACCTCCTGCTTTAAATATAGTGTAGTTTTAACTTTCAAACAGAAAACAAATTCTGCTATTGTATCGGTGGGTGACTCAGGGGCGTAGCCAGACACCCAATTTTAGGTGGGCAGAAGAACTCCACCTTGTCCCACAAGTGATTTGGTCTCTCCCTCTCTGGCCTGCTGCATTCCATATGGTCTTTCAAACATCCCCCTCCCCCGCATAGCTTTTAAATAGCTGATTTCCACCTGCAGCGAGCAGCAACTAATACACACTGCTCATGTTGGCCCCACGGCCTTCCCTCTAATGTGGGAATACATCAGAGAGAAGGCTAACCCCACAAGCAGTATCTATCAGTCGCTGCTCCCTGCAGGTGAAGATCTGCTATTTACAAGGTATGCAGGAGGGGCAGTTGTTGGGTGTTTTCAGCTGGTGGGGCTTGGGGATCCCTGCCAGCCACATCATAGATGAGCTGCTACTGGGTGGGCCTGGGCCCACCCTTGTCTACGCCACTGGCGGGAGTCCGTGAAAGGTTACCACAAAGCACAAAATGGTACTTTCTATCCTGGCTGTTTCCCACCAGAGAGGCCAAGTTACCCAGTTCCAGGCTGGAGATTTGGGGACAGAACCCTTATTTTATCATCCTCACTTTAATTTATTTATTTATGTATTGAGAACATTTATATCCCACATATTCCCACTAGGGCAGGCTCGATGTGGCTTACAACATGTTATGAAAAGACCATCATAGTAAATCTAGTTCAAAACAGAGAATAAGGTACATGAAGGGGAGGGAGGGAAACAACCGGAGAAACGAATGAGGGACTGCAAGAAGTTAAGCAGCAGAGGAGTAAGATCTACCACATAGATAGTCTTTAGGGATGTCTTGAACAGATTGTGATCGGCAGTCTCTTTTAATGTTGATGGTAGACAGTGCCGTAGCGAGGGTGCCTGACACCCGGGGTGGGTCGCCGCTGCGCACCCCCCCCCCCAGGGTGCAGCACGGGCACGGCGCACCCCCCCTCCGGAGCGTACCCTCCACCCCGAAACGCACCCTTACCTTACAGCGGGGGGCAGGCGGGAGGGCCGATCCGCCCCCTGTGCACATCACTGGAAGCTGCGTCGGCTCTGCTGCTTTCTCTGCCCCGGAACAGGAAGTAACCTGTTCCGGGGCAGAAAGAGCAGGGAACCAGCGAGCCGACACCCCCCCCCCCCCCAGTAGCATGCACCCGGGGCGGATTGCCCCACCGCCCCCCTTCCTGATGGTAGAACATTCCAGTAACGAGGACACATAAAGCAAAAAGAGGAGGCCAAGGGTAGTTTGTATCTTAGGTTCCTGCAATTAGGATAGTGGAGATTGAGATAGGAGCGGGAGGGCTTCTTGGAATTTCTGGGAGGTAGGTCAATCAGGCTGAACATATAAGCTGGAGCGTCCCCGTATACGATCTTGTGGGTAGGAGCACAGATTTTGAATTCGATACGTTCTTTAATATTCCCTTATCTCTTGTTTGTCCTGTTTGTCTGTCCTAATTAGATTATAAGCTCTGTGGAGCAGGGACTGTCTCTTCATGTTCAAGTGTACAGCGCTGCGTACGTCTAGTAGTGCTATAGAAATGATAAGTAGTAGTAGTAGTAGGTTGGATTTCTGGCCACCCCACCCTCGAACTTGCAGCTCTGCCTTCAATGGGCAAGAAAGGGAAATGGGACTTGATATACTGCCTTTCTGAGGTTTTTTGCAACTACATTCAAAGCGGTTTACAAATATTCAGGTACTTATTTTGTACCAGGGGCAATGGAGGGTTAAGTGACTTGCCCAGAGTCACAAGGAACTGCAGTGGGAATTGAAGTAGGTTCCCCAGGATCAAAGTCCACTGCACTAACCACTAGGCTACTCCTCCAACAGGCACTACAAATCCCACACTGCTTTGGGGTGTACCAGGCCTGCCCAACATCTCTAGCCTGAAACTGGGTAACTTGGTATCTCCGTTCCCATAGGGTTGTGCATTTGATTTGCGCTTTCAACTCAGAAAGTTATCAACATGGGCTACTATTAAAAAACTACTACTACTACTTATCATTTCTATAGCGCTACTAGACATACGCAGCGCTGTACACTTGAACATGAAGAGACAGTCCCTGCTCGACAGAGCTTACAATCTAATTAGGACAGACAAACAGGACAAACAAGAGATAAGGACAAAGAGTAGCAAGATTCCGGAATCCCAAAGAGTAGCAAGATTCCGCGCAGAATCCCAACAGTAGAAAGATTCCGGAATCTCAAACACTACTACTACTTATAATTTCTATAGCGCTACTAGACGTACGCAGTGCTGTACACTTGAACATGAAGAGACAGTCCCTGCTCGACAGAGCTTACAATCTAATTAGGACAGACAAACAGGACAAACAAGAGATAAGGGAATATTAATGTGAGGATGATAAAATAAGGGTTCTGAACAAGTGAATAAGGGTTAGGAGCAGTGGTGTGCTGGAGCCTCCCTCCCTCCCGCCCGCTACAGGACCCCATACCTGAAGAAGGCAACTGGTTGTCCAGTGGATGCTTCGGGGCAGGCAGGAAAGATCCCCAGTCTTGCCTGCCCACTGCCGGCGCTGACCCTCCCCCGCTGCCGGATCGCTCTTTAAAAATGGCTGCCGAGACTTCCAGCGGCGGCTTCGCAAGACTTCTGCTGAAGTCTTGGAGGCTGCCCTTGTAAGTCTCGGTGGCCATTTTGAAGAGCAATCCGGCAGCGCCGTGGGGGAGTCAGCGGCAGCAGCGGGCAGGAAAGACTGGGGATCTTTCCTGTCTGCCCCGAAGCATCCACTGGACAACCTGGGTGGCTGGAGGGGAGAGGAGGGTTGCTGCTGGACATGGGTGGATGGAGGGGAGGGCAGGGCAGGGCAGGAGGAGAGGAGGTTTGCTTCTGGACATGGGTGGAGGGAGGGGAGGGCAGGAAGAGAGGAGGGTTGCTTGACGGGTGGCTGGAGGTGGGCAGGGGAAAGAGAATCGCTAGGTATGGGTGGATGGAGGGGAGGGCAGGGGGAGAGGAGGTTTGCTGGACATGGGTGGATGGAGGGGAGGGGAGGGAAGAGAGAGGAAGGAGAGGAGATGAGAGGGAAAAGGAAGAGAGGAGAAAAACTGAACTTGGATGAAGAAAATAGGCAGAAGCTTGATCCACTGGACAGTCAAGTCTGCGGAGGACCCAACTTTTACTTATGGATGTAGGGCAAGAAATGAAGAAGAAAGGCAGAAAGGGCAGGGGGGAGAGGAAGGTTGCTGGACATGGGTGTTTGGAATATGTCCACTTTGAGAATCAGGTGCTCAACATTATAAGTTTATATTTATTTACTTATTTATGGCATTTTATCCCACTTTAAACATGAATTAGATTGGAACCTGGGATCATATAAATTTCTTTTTCCTGGAGTAATGCATCGCCCCACCACCCCAGGCTCACTCCCCGGCTATAGCCAGCTCTGCAATTTGGGGGGGGGGGGTGGGGGGGGCGCAGAGGTGGACCGGGGAGAGAGCCTGTTGTTAAACATTTACCAGCACACCACTGCATTTAACCCTCCATTGTCCCAAGTACAAAAACTTAGATTGTGAGCCCTCTCGGGACTACTATTACTATTAAACATTTCTATAGCGCTACTAGACTTACGCAGCGCTGTACAAATGAACATGAAAAGTACCTACACATACAGCACTGCATATGTCTAGTAGAGCTATAGAAATGATTAGTAGTGGATTAAAGGTTTTGATGCCCATAGGCAAGACCTGACAGGAGATCCCAGAGAGAGGGCAGTGGAACGTGACAGAGATCCCAAAGAATGAGACCCAGAAGAGGAGCTGAGGAAGGCCACAGTGGCACTTGCACATGGCCTTGGTATTTGTGCTTTCAAAACCTGACAGCCTAGGCAGTTGCCTGTATTGCCTATGTGTAAATCCAGGCCTATCACTGAGGCAGGTCTTCAGGGTTCCCCTTCTGACCTGGGTCCCGGTATTTCTAGTAGGGCTGCTGGGGGGGGGGGGGGGGGGCAAAATTCCCCAGGCCCGGGCCACCAAGGAGGGCCGAGTGCCGGAGTCTCTTGCCCTCTCCTGCTCCCAGGCTGCTGGCGCCACAGTCCTATCTCCACCTGCCTACCCTCAGCTCCCTTCTGTCTGTTGTCCGACCCCTGCATTTAAAAAAAATCTCTAAAGCAGTGGTGCAGTGCCATCTCTGTGAAAGCGGTAGATTGCTTCAGGCGGGCTTTCCCTCAGTGTGTCCCGCCCTCCTCTGATGTAACTTCCTATTTCCACGAGGGTGGGACACAGTGAGGGAAGGCCCACCTGAAGCGATCTGCCGCTTTCACAGAGACGGTGCTGCGCTGCTGGTTTAGAGATTTTTTTTTTAAATTTAAATGAAGGGGGTCGGATGGCAGGCAGAAGGGAGCAGAGGGTAGGTAGGTGGAAATTGGGAACAGCGGCGCTGACGGCCTGGGAGCAGGATAAGGAGGCGACAGCAGTAGCGATTGCGGGGTGGGAGGGAGGCAATCCTGGGGGGAGCACGGCCTTGCCCCGGGCCCAGCTCAGTCTCTCGGCGGCCCTGATTTCTAGTGCTAGCCTTGCATGCCAACCCTTACTCAAAAGCAGATTATGGAAAGCGTGAAAAAGATAGAAACCAGGTTCAGGATTGTGGAGACGTCTGACCAGAAGGAGAAACTGCTAAGGATGTGCTCAAGCCCACACCGTACATTTGTTGAACGTAGTGGGTTATAAGTCTTTGAATTCAATGAAATGAAACTGGCAAAAACGTTTGTGTTTGTTTTCAGAATTTTTGGAAATTTTCTCAGTTCCTGGGTGTCTTTTTATCCCAGTTCATTTCAGACATCTGGTTTAATAAGAATTGTTTTTAACACACATTAAGGCTTTTTCATGCACGCAAATCGATTGTACATAGGCTGAAGCACATTAAATCAATTTTGCCCAGAATAAACGATTTAAGGCATGCTAAAGAATGTACATCCCTGGAAGCTGCCCCTTGAAACTTTACGTTTAAATCAGCCCTGGTGATGCTGATGCAATCTTTACACACACTAGGCAGTTGCCTAGGACAGCAGCTACTGGGGAGTAAACACAAGAAACTGGAGTCAAAGCAAACCAACTGATCCTGACAGTGAACACTAATTCAGAGAACCATGGAGGGGGTAGTTTTCAATCTTGTGCAGTAGCAGGAAGATCTTTCTGGGTCCCTGCTCCAGAACAGTGCCAACCAATTTAATGAGATGATGAGCTAGTCGGAGAAAATCCTGACTGACCATTCGGGCAACCGGACAGTGCCCGAGGGCCCAGAGGCTCTGTCCGGATGCCTGCCCCCACTGTCTTGGTCCTACCTTAAAAAGCACCGCTGGTGATCTAGTGGCCTTTGTGGGGGGAGGGGGGGCATGCTCTTTCCTGCCCGTTGTGTTGCCGTTATTCACCCTGTATGGCACTGCCGTATTTTAAGAATGGCGGCCGAGACTCCCTGCGGAAGTCTCGCGACACTATCGAGAACCACGAGATTACCGCGGGAAGTCTCAGCTGCCATTTTGAAAACATGGCAGCGCCGGCAGGTGGGGGAATAGCGGCAGCACAGTGGGCAGGAATTAACATGTTCCACCCCCCCCCCCCCCCGCAGAGACTACCAGACCACCAGGGCCCTTTAGGTAGGACTGGGACAGTGGGGGCGTTGTCTGCGGTGGTAGAGGGGGCAGCAGCGCAGCAGTAGGGGGGGGGTGTCGGGCAGCGTCTAGGCGGGGGGCCCAGACCACTCTCAGTCCGTTCCTGCCAGGGATCATCCTTCCTACAAATGGGACCGGTATCACAGGCAGCAGAATAGGCGACTTCCTGCCTATCAGGGCCAGCATAACCTATGGACCGGGTGAGGCTCTGGCCCAGGGCACGGGAGATAAAGGGTGCCAAAAGGCTGAGCCTGTGATGTCACTGGCCCTATAGGTTAAGCTAGCCTAGGGTTTACCCGGCGGCATTGGGTGTGCAGGGAAAAAAGAGCCGGCAACCCCCTTCCTCTTTCTGTCTCAGGCACCTCCCCCCCCCCCCCCCGTTTACCTTTAAAGGCAGTTTTCCCCTCCCAAACGCAGAGTTTCACCTGACACTACCCGCATCAGTGCCCCAGTGTTATCTTTCTGCTGTACGCTGGCCCCTCCTTTCCAATCAAATAGGAAGCACTGAACAGCAGAAGAGGAGCTGAGCGGGGTGTAGGACCCATCCCAGGAGAGGTGCAGAGTGGAGTGATAACACCCAATGGAGACCAAGCGACACTAACGTAGTAACATAGTAGGTGATGGCAGAAAAAGACCTGTACGGTCCATCCAGTCTGCCCAACAAGATAAACTCATATGTGCTACTTTATACGTATACCTGACTTTGATTTGTATCTGCCATTTTCAGGGCACAGGCCGTAGAAGTTTGCCCAGCACTAGCCCCGCCTCCCAACCACTAGCCCCGCCTCCCAGCCACCGGTGCTGCCACCCAATCTCTGCTAAACTTCTGAGGATCCATTCCTTCGGAACAGGATTCCTTTATGTTTATCCCAAGTTTTTTTGAATTCCGTTTTCATCTCCACTAGAACTCCAAAGATTGGAACCTTTTGTCATCATTTTGCTTTAGTTTTGGGAACAGATGCCTTATGATTTTCATTGCTCTGCTTTTGTACTTTTCAGTCCAATAAATGGATATTTTTACATAAACCCCTACCATGTGCACAATCCTCCCGCACTTTCCTCCGATGATCAACGCTAATAATGCGCCTAAATTTGCATGTTATCAGCGTTGATCATTGGGAAGTTAATTCACCGTGCTGTTCTGGTGCTATTTTGGAAGAGCACAGGGAATTGATCATTGGGTCCCTAACTGGTTAGTGCAGCTGACTATCACCACAGACTGCTAAACTAAAAGCCAAGTATTTTACGGGTGGTCTGGGGCAGAGCCAGCACTTAGTTAAGTGCTGATATTCAGCACTTAACTACTACTACTACTACTTATCACTTCTATAGCGCTACAAGGCTGTACACCATACATGAAGAGACAGTCCCTGCTCAAAGAGCTCACAATCTAAAAATGGAATGTTGCTAGTGGAATAGCAACATTCCATGTAGAATCTCAAATAGTAGCAACAGCATCTCCAATAGTAGCAACATTCCATGTAGAATCTCAAATAGTAGCAACAGAATCTCCAATAGTAGCAACATTCCATGTAGAATCTCAAGTAATAACAACATTCCAGAATCTCAAATAGTAACAACATCCCATGTTCCACTGCACTAACCACTAGGCTACTCCTCCACTAGCAACATTCCATCTAGAAGCCTGCCCTTGCAGATCAGTAACGTGGCCGCGCAGGCTTCTGTTTCTGTGAGTCTGACGTCTTACTACTGCTTATCACACTATAGCGCTACAAGGCTTACGCAGCGCTGTACACCATACATGAAGAGACAGTCCCTGCTCAAAGAGCTCACAATCTAAATAGGACAAACAGACAGAACAACTAAGAGGTAAGGGAATTAAAGAGGTGGGGATAAAAGGGTACAGGGCAAGTGAGTAGTGGTTAGGAGTCAAAAGAAGCGATAAAGAGGTGGGCTTTTAGCCTGGATTTGAAAACGGCCAAAGACGGGGCTAGACGTACAGGCTCGGGAAGCCTATTCCAGGCGTGAGGTGCAGCGAGATAAAAGGAATGGAGTCTGGAATTAGCAGTAGAGGAGAAGGGGACAGACAAGAGAGATTTATCCACAGAACGGAGTACCCGAGGGGGGGGGGGCGTAGGGAGAGACAAGAGTGGATAGGTACTGGGGAGCGGCAGAGTGAATGCACTTATAGGTCAGTAAGAGAAGTTTGAATTGAATGCGGAAACGGATAGGGAGCCAGTGAAGTGACTTGAGGATAGTAACATAGAGGGGCATAATTGAACGAAAACGCCTATCTCCATGGGCGTTTATCTCCGAGAACGGGTCCGTGAAGGGGTGGACCGAACCGTATTTTGGGAAAAAATAGACGCCCATGTTTTATTCAACAATGTGTGAGCTGGGCGTTTTTGTTTTTCAGCGATAATGGAAAATGAAAGCGTCCAGCTCAAAAACGAATAAATCCAAGACATTTATTCGTGGGAGGGGCCAGGATTCGTAGTGCACTGGTCCCCCTCACATGCCAGGACATCAACCGGGCACCCTAGGGGGCACTTTTACAAAACCAAAAAAAAAGGTAAAAGAGCTCCCAGGTGCATAGCACCCTTCCCTTGTGTGTTGAGCCCCCCAAATCCCCCTCAAAACCCACTGCCCACAAGTCTACACCATTACTATAGCCCTAAGGGGTGAAGGGGGGCACCTACATGTGGGTACAGTGGGTTTGGGGGGGTTGGACGACTAATAAGCATTAAGCAGCACAATTGTAACAGGTAGGGGGGATGGGCCTGGGTCCACCTGCCTGAAGTCCACTGCACCCCCTAACAACTGCTCCAGTGACCTGCATACTGCTGCCAGGGAGCTGGGTATGACATTTGAGGGTGAAAATTAAAAGTTGTGAAACATCATTTTTTTGTGGTGGGAGGGGGTTAGTGACCACTGGGGAGTCAGGGGAGGTCATCCCCGATTCCCTCCAGTGGTCATCTGGTCATTTAGGGCACTTTTTGGGGCCTTATTCGTGAAAAAACAGGGTCCAGGAAAAGTGTCCTAAATTCTAGCTAAAAACGCATACTTTTTTCCCATTATCGGTGAAATGCACCCATCTTTGTTCGGCAGATAACCACGCCCCAGTTCCGCCTTCGCCACACCTCTGACACGCCCCCATCAACTTTGTCCGCATCCGCGACGGAGTGCAGTTGAAAACGTCCAAAAATCGGCTTTCGATTATACCGCTTTATTCGTTTTTGTGAGATAAACGTCCATCTCCCGATTTAGGTCGGAACTTGGGCGTTTTTCTCGTTCGATTATAAGCAGGATAGTAACATAGTAGATGACGGCAGAAAAAGACCTGCACGGTCCATCCTGTCTGCCCAACAAGATAACTCATATGTGCTACTTTTTGTGTATACCTTACCTTGATTTGTATCTGTCTTTTTCAGGGCACAGACCATAGAAGTCTGCCCAGCACTAGCCCTGCCTCCCAACCACCAGTCCCTTGATTTGAGGAGAGGGCTATAATGATCCCTACTATGGCAACTGCAACGCAGCCCATTGCATTTGCCATGCGGGAATCATTAGCATGGTGCTAAGTTAAGTGGACTTATTGAATCACATAAAAGTCGGTTCTATCTTTACGCAGTGCCGCTTATGCGGTTAAATGCTGAATATGGCACTGAACCGCATAAGAGATAGCTGGACGCATAAACCTGGATATTTGAAGCCAGTGATCGGACAAGACCTGGCCATGAATGTATTGGAATAATGCCGGTGATGGCTAAAAAAAAAAAGCTCGATCTGACCCCTCTGTTTTTGCTAGATTTCCTGGGCTATTACGTGATATTTGCTTTTCTACTACGTGGTTTTATCACACATTAGAGCTTCTTTTCTTAGGTATCTATAAATTGTAAATTTAGAAGTTTATTTTCTGACTAATGAGTAATTTCAGAGTAAAAAAAATATTTTTTTTATTGCTATTTTCAAAGCATAGATATCATTGCTGGTAATTTAATCTGAGACATACATTTGTGCAGCTGAGCAGGCTTCAGCGGGAAGCAAGCCTCAAGACACCCTAGCCATTATTTTTTATTTCTTTGATTTGATTGGTACAGTGCTGTGCTAATAGGTTGTAGTTCAGCGAAATGAGCTTTGGAAATCTGCCTCCAGCGACAAAGACATTCTCCAAAGAGAAACTCACAGATACACCGAACATAATGACGGATAAAAAACCCTACAGTCCCTCTGGTCTGGAGTGATGCCTTGGACCCCAGTTGATCTCTGAGGTTTCCTTTCACTTCTCCACTATTACAGATCTCGTTATGCATGTCCCCTGGCTCCTTCTGTCCCTAGGGGGGGTCTCGCTGAGATCAGATGTGAGCAGCTGCTCAGTGGCACATTCTGATTCTCTAATGGCCTCCAAAGAAGCCTGAATGATATCTGGGGGTGAAGAGGGTGGGGGAAGACAGTGCTTCTAGCAAGGAAGTAGAAACAATGCCAGTGCATAACACACTATATCATGAAATGAATGCAGTAGGATGAATGCAACAGTTTAAATATAAGGAGGAAGATAGATCGCAGTGATCACAATCCCACGATTATATAATAAAATAATGAAAATGTACACAAAGGTTTTTGTTTTTGTTTTCTTTCATAGCAGGGCATTAGAGTAAGCACACTCCCTGCTAAAAGTCACAAATGGTGATTATGCTGACAAAATGCAGAAATGTATTGTCACAGGATCATGAAAATGACTTCTAATTGGGAATTCTGTTCTCTGTTCTTTGGAATAATTAGCGTGGTTTCATTGCTTACGGACTGTTGTGGTAAGCAAGTCATGTTTCATCAGAATAAAGGTGGGCTCTTGGATTATGATTGTCATTTGTTGGGGGGGGGGGGGGGGCTGTCCTAAAGATGAAAATTGTGGAACAAATAAAGAAATGGGGATCTTGTTTTCTGGACATTTATATGATATATCCTGGGGTTAAATGGATAGATTCTTCTGAATATCATGTTTATAAGGCAACTTGCTAATCCGCATTTCTGTTTATGAAGCTACAAAGTAGTAATTTTAAAACGAATCAGAGAACATTTTTCTTCATTCAGCGTGTAATTAAACTCTGGAATGCGTTGCCAGAGAATGTGGTAAAGGTAGTTAGCTTAGCGGGGTTTAAAAAAAAGGTTTGGATGGCTTCCTAAAGGAAAAGTCCATAGACCATTATTAAAATGGACTTGTGGAAAATCTCTCTCTCCTCCCCATACACACACTAGGGTTAGCAGATGTCCTTGCTATTTGGAGATTGTCCCCGATTTCAGGCCCCCTGTCCCCAATGATTCCTTGTTTGGCAATCATCTGTCCCTTTACAGCTTCTGGCTCCTTCTCTCTGGTGGCAGCACAGAACTACAGCACTGCAATGCAGAGGGTCTCCTCAACCATACTGGGCATCTTTGCTGGGTCTCACTCCCACTGCATGTCAGAGGGGGCAAGACCGGACCGAGATGCAGTGTGGTTCAGAGAGCCTCTGCAGTGCAGCACTGTACTTCTGTGCAGCCACCAGAGGGAAGGAGCTGAGAGCTGTAAAGGGAGATTTGAGGGGCTCGGTGGACGGGGGAGGGAGGAAGGGGAAAGAATTAGATGCTGGGTTGGAAGGGGGAAGAGAGAAGTGGATATGAATGAAACTCCCTTATATGGTAGGGAAGCCCTGCCCAACGCATCCCAGGATGCACTGGGCAGGGCAGGGTGCCGCCATTTTGGAGGCTTCTAGACCACCAGGGTGGGTGAGGGTGGGGTATGTAGCCCACTGGGATGTTTTTGGTGTTGGGGGGGGGGGGTAGGGGGTCTGGAGGTCCACCGGATCTCCATCCCCATGCTCTTATGTAGGGGAGGTCAGGGGTTGGAGGTCTAGCTCCCAGTGTCACTGTCTGGGGGGGGGGGGGGAGGAGTGTGGGAGCTTGGGGGCCACTAGGTCACCAGGGCATTGCTTTTGGGGGGTCTGGGAGGGTCCCACCGACCTCCAGCTCCTGTGTTTGATAGGTCCAGGCTTTTGACAGTCTGGACTTGTCAACCAAGTGCGGGAGGATTGTGCCTGAGCGCATTCCCAGGCACAATGTTCCCGTACTTTCCCCCAATGATCAACGCTAATAACGAGCCTAAATTAGCATGTGATTAGCGTTGATCGTTGGGGAGTAAATTCCCTGTGCTGTTCCAGCACTATTTTTAGGACGCTATTTTGGAACAGCATGAGGAATTGAGCATCTGGGCCTTAGGGCAGTGGTGATCCTTGGTCAGCTAAACAGCAAAAGTAGAGGCTGCCACCTGGGGCAGATCGCCGCTGCGCAACCCCCCACCGGGTGCAGCGGCGTCCGTCCCCTCCGGGTGCAGCACGACACCCCCCTCCCGGTGCAGCACGAACACCCCCCAGGTGCATTCTTACCTGCTGGGAGCAGCCGCGCGGCTATCGGTTTCTGCTGGTTCCCTGCTCCCTGTGCCCTGGAACAGGAAGTAACCTGTTCCGGGGCAGAGGGAGCAGGGAACCAGTGGAGCCGCACCTGGAGTATTGTGTTCAGTACTGGTCTCCGTATCTCAAAAAAGATATAGTAGAATTGGAAAAGGTACAGCGAAGGGCGACGAAATGATAGTGGGGATGGGACGACTTTCCTATGAAGAGAGGCTGAGAAGGCTAGGGCTTTTCAGCTTGGAGAAGAGACGGCTGAGGGGAGATATGATAGAAGTGTATAAAATAATGAGTGGAATGGATCGGGTGGATGTGAAGCGACTGTTCACGCTATCCAAAATACTAGGACTAGAGGGCATGAGTTGAAGCTACAGTGTGGTAAATTTTAAAACGAATCGGAGAAAATTTTCTTCACCCAACGTGTAATTAGACTCTGGAATTCGTTGCCGGAGAACGTGGTACGGGCGGTTAGCTTGACGGAGTTTAAAAGGGGTTAGATAGATTCCTAAAGGACAAGTCCATAGACCGCTATTAAATGGACTTGGAAAAATTCCGCATTTTTAGGTATAACTTGTCTGGAATGTTTTTACGTTTGGGGAGCGTGCCAGGTGCCCTTGACCTGGATTGGCCACTGTCGGTGACAGGATGCTGGGCTAGATGGACCTTTGGTCTTTCCCAGTATGGCACTACTTATGTACTTATGTACTTTCTGCAACCTTCCAGCGGCGTGCATCCTGGGTGGACTGCCCCCTCTGCCCCGCCCTCGGTATGCCACTGCCTTAGGGTTGGATTCAGTGAATAGCACTGAAAAATAGGTGCAGCGAAAAATCAGTGCTCAGTGCTATTCTGTAAAGGATGCTCTGGGACGAGTATCCTCATAGGACAGTGCCTAGCAGGGATTCCCAAGACCAACTTTGGGCATGGAGACTTATGCCAGCTGAAACCTTGTGTAAATCCTGGCACACAAATTGGGTGCAGATCCTCAGAATTCTATAACAGTACACGTCTTTTGAGAACATCCCTGACACGGCCATGCCTCTCCCATGGCCATGCCCCTTATTGGGTCGCACACTATGGTATTTGGGCACCTAGGCTTATAGAATAGCACAAAGCCAGATGTGCACAACCCCTAATTAGTGCCAATTAACATCAAATATTGATTGTTAATGTCCAATTATTGGTGTTATTTAGCTCGTTAATAAGGTTGCACGCACATCTCGGGATCAGGCCCAAATTTGGACATCCTTTATAGAATCTGGGGCTTAACATGCAGTTTACTGTGCACTAACTGCTAATGCACAACTGCTTTAAGTGGTTTCGCGGTAGTTTATCAGTGTGGATCTGGAAAACTTAGGGTTAACATTTCTAGTCTGAAATAATGTTAGAAAATATTGCTTTTAGCTTACAGGAAAGAAATGTGCTTCTCTTAGCTTTTTCCACTGACCTCAGGAAAAGGCCGGATCAATGTGAACTAGACTGTTTATTTGTAGTTGAGGGGCCCTGTGAAGAAGCGTAAACTTTTCAAGGCAAGGTGCTAGTGACAATTGTTTTCTTTTCCAGTCTGCATGCTGCATAAAGAATGATTTAGTTAGATAAGACAGTATCAGTAATTGTTCTTGTTTTCTTATCAATGGTTACCTAAGACCAGTGGCGTACCAAGGGGGGGCGGTGGGGGCGGTCCGCCCTGGGTGCACGCTGCTGGGGAGTGCCGCGGCGCGCGCCTGTCGGCTCCGAGTTTGCTAACTTTGCTCGTTCGCTGCAGCTCCCTCTGTCCCGGAACAGGTTACTTCCTGTTCCGGGGCAGAGGGAGCTGCAACGAACGAGCAAAGTTAGCGAACTCGAAGCCGACAGGCACGCGCCGCGGCAGAGGGAGCTGCAGCGAACGAGTGAAGTTAGCGAACTCGGAGCCCACAGGCGCGCGCCGCGGCACCCCCCCCCCCCCAGCGGCATGCACCCGGGGGGGGGGGGGTGTCATTTCTCAGGGGGGGGGGGCGCATCGGCGATCCGCCCCGGGTGTCATCCAGGCTAGGAACGCAACTGCCTAAGACGTGTTTTTCTGTCCTGAAACCCATCTGTTTTGGGCTAATGGTCAAAGTCTCTTTTTCTTTCGTTATTTTGGTGACCCTATGACGTAAGCTTCTTTTTATATCTATATAAACTTGTACACTCTTTTAGACAGACAAGAAAATCATGAGGGAAAAACTGACTTCATTGTCAGTAGTCTGTCTCATGAACTTTCTTCTTCCTAGCAATTTAATTCTCCGACTAAATGAAATTATCAATGACTACTCTGCCTTGAAAATGTTAATGACACAGCCAAAATCCACAGCAGATAGCATGTGGTACATCAAGTGTTCAGTGCTTTTTGTATTAGGGGGTATATAAGGACAGAGAATGGGCATGCTGGTGAAGTCCTGCATTAAGAACATAACATAAGAACATAAACATTGCCATACTGGTACAGACCGAAGGTTCATCAAGCCCAGTATCCTGTTTCCAACTGTGGACAATCCAGGTCACAAGTTCTTGGCAAGATCCCAGAACAATAAAAGAGATCTTATGCTGCTTATCCTAGAATATGCAATAGATTTTCCAAAATCCATCTGAATAATGGCTTATGGACTTTTCTTTTAGGAAAGTATTCAAAACCTTTTAAAACCCCGCAAAGCTAACTGCTTTTACCACGTTCTTTGGCAATGAATTCCAGAGTTTAATTACTTGTTGAGTGAAGAAATATTTTCTCCGATTTGTTTTAACTTTACTACTTAGTAGCTTCAGTGTGTGCCCCCGGGTTCTAGTATTTTTGGAAAGAATAGAGCGATTCACGTTTACTCGGTCCACTCCACTCAGTATTTTATGTACCTCTATCATGTCTCCCCTCAGGCGTCTCTCTTCTCCAAGCTGTAGACCCCTAGCAGCTTTAGCCTTTCCTCATAAGGAAGTCATCCCATCCCCTTTATCATTTTCATCGCCCTTCTCTGTACCCTTTCTAATTCCACTATATCTTTTTTGAGATGTGGTGACCAGAATTGCACACAGTAGTCGAGGTGCAGTTGCACCATGGAGCGATACAAAGACATTATAACATTCTCAGTTTTGTTTACCATAATAATTCCTAACATTCTGTTTGCTTTCTTAGCCACCGCTGTACATTGAGCAGAGGATTTCAATGTATCATGAACTATGACACCTAGATCTTTTTCCTGGAAGGTAACTCCTAATGTGGAAACTTGCATCACACAACTATGGTTTGGGTTCCTCTTTCCCACATGCATCACTTTGTACTTGCTTACTGTCATCTGCCATTTAGCCGCCCAGTCTCCCAGTCTCGTAAGGTCCTTCTGTAATTTTTCACAATCCTGTCGCGAGTTAACGACTTTGAATAACTTTGCATCATCAGCAAATTTAATTACCTCACTAGTTATTCCTATCTCTAGATCATTCATAAATATGTTAAAAAGCAGTGGTCTCAGCATAGACCACTGGGGAACCCCACTATCCACCCTTCTCCATTGAGAATACTGTCCATCTAACCCTACTAACATGGTACATAGTAGATGGGGGCAGATAAAGACCTGTACGGTCCATCCAGTCTGCCCAACAATATAAACTCATTATAGGTGGTATGAAGTGTTACATCATAAGTACACCTATTCTTGATTTATCATTGACATTTTTAGGTCATAGACCGTAGAAGTCTGCCCGGCATTGGCCTTGTTCTAAAATTTCTGAAGTTGTTGTCAAAGCACCCGAAAAGCTCCACTCCAGCCCAGGGGCGTAGCCAGACTTCGGCAGGAGAGGGGTCCAGAGCTCGAGGTGAGGGGGCACATTTTACCCCCCCCCCCGGTGTCTCTGACCCCCCCGCCACTTTTGACCCCCCTCCTCGCGCTGCCGCCAACCCTTGTACCTGGCAAGATCTCAAAAGAGTAAAACAGATTTTAAGCCGCTTATCCCAGGAATAAGCAGCGGGTTTTTCCAAGGCCACCTTAATGATCTTTTACGGACCTTTCTTTTAGGAACTTTTTAAAACCCTGCTAAGCTAACTACTTTTGAAATAACCAAAATATCCCAACACCTAAACAAAAACTTAATGCAGCTGAAAGCGCATTGATTCCTCAATGACAACTCGCTTCACGTGGGCCATGTTTCGCCGCTGCATCAGGGACGGTTGCAATTGTGCTCTCCCAACATAGAACATAGAAGTGTTCTATGTGAGCACAATTACTTAGTTTATAGCCATCTAGAAAATATTTAATCCCCTTGGATATTTCCTGCCATATTCCTGTGCTTCTAATCCTAATCGTTATGGCTCTTGTTGCTATGATTCTACAGTTTCTTTCATGCAATTTACATTATGTTACGAAAGGAAATCTGCTTCTGTGCTAAAGGACCTCATAATATTTGACAATCTGCTGTTCGTTTCTTGTCTTTCAGAGTACAGTTGCTGCTAGGGGAAATAAATCCAGGGCTCAATGTAGTCCGAAAACAAACAGCTTTTCCCCTCTTTCCCTTCAGCAAAAGCTGAATGTACAGTAGAATGGTTTTTAGTTTAGTAAGCAGAAGCAGGAGATGGATCAGTGCTATTCACTGTGATATTAGAAAAACAGAACAACCTACAGCTGGTTTATCCCTGGATATAAAATGGAGAACTGAATGGTCTTGGGTTAATGTATGATGCACACCGTAGGTTTAAGGAGAAAAGGATATGAAAATCAATCATCCGGATAGCGATACTGTCAGATAAGCCCCGTGGATTGATTCACACTCTGAAAGAGGGATTTGCACACTGAGATGGAAGAGATTAAAGACGGTTGCATTCTTTCCCCTGGAGCACCCTTATGATATACAGTTCCTGGAGTTCTCATGGTCATTTATTGTTCGGTGAGGCAATCTTAATGACTCATTCGCTCTATTATCGGTTCATACTGAATTGAAGGTTTTATTGTTAAGATTTCAAGTAAGCTGTACAGTTCTTTTGATTTTTAAAAGAAAGAGAGTGTGGATACCACAAGCAGGTAGAAATTCCGCTCCTCCGTAGATACATCTCATATGGGTTCACAATCCACAGAATATTTCACAAAGAAGAGATCAATACATCTGCTCTTCTACTTCTCTCATCATTTCCACTTTCCTCTTTCGGTAGGGTCATCAATCACCAACATGTTTTCTGTTTCGTCTGAAAACAATAAATTATTTAATCAGCCGATCAATAGGTGTAGCGGGCCTCATTTTTCAATCATGTTTGTCAGTGTAACATTAATCTAATGCCCTGAGCTGGTGCAAGTGTATTAGCCTAAGCAAACCCTCCACTAACCTTCAGGCCCCTTACCGCTCTCCCTTCGTACTCTGAGATTTCGTAATTAAGCTAAACTATATGATCTTCCCAACATCCTTCCTCCCATGAGCACGCAGTTGTAGAATGCATTACCTACTGCCTTGAAAACACTCGACGAAATATCTAACTTTCGTAAATCTCTGAAGACGTATCTCTTCAACACAGCCTACGAAGAAAACCCATAGCCTTAACTAGATCACCTCGCCAATCTACCCCAGTTATGAAAGTCTTCCTTCTGTACTTATCGGCCTAAATCTTTTCCTTTTTTTCCCCTCCTTAATCTTTATGCATCATTAATTGTATCTGATATCCTGGAATGACGACGTAATAACAGGACTCTGTAAGCCACATTGAGCCTGCAAATAGGTGGCAAAATGTGGGATACAAATGCAATAAATAAATAAATAAATTATGGGGCTCACATTCAAAACAAAAAAAGGTCCAAAATGTCATAAGGTGGTAGAAGTACATTTTTCTCTCAAGAATATCCACGTTGCGATTTTCGACACCCCGGTTATAGTTGTTTTGCTCCACAGTTCGTGCACATTTTAAGGGTACGTGTTTTGGGTGGGACACGAGCAGGACATGGGTGGCACCAAAAGATAGAAGTTTTTATGCAATAGTGGGGAAAAAAATGAAAATGTCTAAGGCCAAAATTAAAACGCTTTTGGCTAGACCTGTTTCAGTCATGACTAAAGGCTCCTTTTACTAAGCCACGGTAAGCCTGTGTGTGTGTGTGTGCATTGTGTGTTGAGTCAGTTGTCGGGGGGGGGGGGGGGGGGGGGAAGGCAGCGCTGGAGACCAGAACTGGACAAGGCTTCAGCTGGTGGGGGTTGGGGACTACCGCCAGCAAAACCAGGGGCCCAGAGGAAATTTGGGGGGGGCCTAGGCCCCTGTGGCCCCACTTAGCTATGCCACTGCCTTCTCAAGTCAGAATACAGTCTTTGGAGGGGGGGCAGAGCTTAGTGCTGCACGAGATGGCTGCTTGAGACGGGAGCTCCTCAGACCTATTCAATCGTAAGAACTCTGATTACAATTTTAACTATATGTTGGTTAAGGTTTAGAAAGCTGAAGATATCTAGAGATGGCTGTAATGAAAATGGCAAGATAGTAACATAGTAACATAGTAGATGACGGCAGAAAAAGACCTGCACGGTCCATCCAGACTGCCTAAGAAATGTGCCACTTTTTTGTGTATACCTTACCTTGATTTGTACCTGTCTTTTTCAGGGCACAGACTGCATAAGTCTGCCCAGCACTATCCCCGCCTCCCAACCACCAGCCCCACCTCCCACCACCGGCTCTGGCATAGACCGCATAAGCCTGCCCAGCACTATCCCCGCCTCCCACCATCGGCTCTGGCACAAACCGTATAAGTCTGCCCAGCACTATCCCCGCCTCCCAACCACCAGCCCCACCTCCCACCACCGGCGGTCTCTGGCACAGACCGCATAAGTCTGCCCAGCACTATCCCCACCTCCCACCATCGGCTCTGGCACAAACCGTATAAGTCTGCCCAGCACTATCCCCGCCTCCCACCATCGGCTCTGGCATAGACCGTATAAGTCTGCCCAGCACTATCCCCGCCTCCCAACCACCAGCCCCTCCTCCCAGCACCGGTTCTGGCACAGACCGTATAAGTCTGCCCAGCACTATCCCCGCTTCCCACCACCGGCTCTGGCACAGACCGCATAAGTCTGCCCAGCACTATCCCCGCCTCCCACCATCGGCTCTGGCACAGACCGTATAAGTCTGCCCAGCACTATCCCCACCTCCCAACCACCAGCCCCTCCTCCCAGCACCGGTTCTGGCACAGACCGTATAAGTCTGCCCAGCACTATCCCCGCCTCCCACCACCGGCTCTGGCACAGACCGTATAAGTCTGCCCAGCACTATTCCCACCTCCCAACCACCAGCCCCTCCTCCCAGCACCGGTTCTGGCACAGACTGTATAAGTCTGCCCAGCACTGTCCCTGCCTCCCACCACCGGCTCTGGCACAGACCGTATAAGTCTGCCCAGCACTATCCCTGCCTCCCAACCACCAGCCCCGCCTCCCACTACCGGCTCTGTTATCCAATCTCGGCTAAGCTAGCTTTGTAACAGGGGGAAGTGCCAAAAGACCCAAACAGGATCTGCCGACACCAATGAAGACGGCAGCACCATGTGAAATACAGGAACTACTCGACACGATAATGGAGGAGCTAGGAGCCGTAAAGCAAATGATTCAAGAGCAGTGCACTGAATCTAGCAGCATTAAAACTAGAAGTGACTGAAATCCACTGTCAACTTACTGCACGTTTTGACCGCACTACCAGCTTTGAGGACGGTTCTAGGTCAGTTCCCAACTGGACAGTTCCCACTGAACCAATTCCTACCACACCAGGGAGGAGAATTCCCACCCATAACCCCAAAATACAAAACACACAAGGCAAGTAATCTCCCTCCTTTTTCTCTTCCAAATTCTTTGGGGGGGGGGGCAGTACCCCTTCACCCCCCTTTCCCATTCCAGACATGCAGTTAATGTGTGGGGCAATGCCCCTCTCCACAGCCCCCAAACTAGGTTTCAACCTAATTCAGCCCTTCAAAATAACACACTGATTACGATTGATAACAAATTACTATACCTATGAAAAATATTGCTCCTTAAAATGAGCTGTATGTCTTGGAGGGTCTACTGGAATGTGGTAATAAGAACTGGGATTCTATCCATTTCTGTAGATTAGGGCATATTCATTGTAGTTAGGGGCATTGATTGATTGATTGCTTACATGTAATGGTAGCTATGTGTGTGTTGTGTTGTAATATAAACAAGGAAAATACAGCACACACAAATATGGAGTGGAGGAGTGGCCTAGTGGTTAGGGTGGTGGACTTTGGTCCTGAGGAACTGAGTTCGATTCCCGGCACAGGCAGCTCCTTGTGACTCTGGGCAAGTCACTTAACCCTCCATTGCCTGCCGCATTGAGCCTGCCATGAGTGGGAAAAAGTGCGGGGTAAAAAAGTAACAAAAAAAAAAAATAAAAAAGTTATTCAGTTATTATATGTCCTATGTGTACATCTGTGTGCTGCTCTAACCTCCTTGTTCCAGATGCCATTAAAAAAAACAAAAAAACGCACCACCGCTGGGACTTATGGGACCCACTACAAGAAAGAAGCTACAGCTGGTAAAAAGACAAAAAGGTTCTAGGGAGGGTGGGAATTGACCAGGGGAGAGGGGAAGTCCGTGGTGAGAATTGGCCACTGTTGGAAACAGGATGCTGGGCTCGATGGACCTTTGGTCTTTCCCAGTATGGCAATACTTATGTACTTATGTCATCCTTAAGTGGGAATTGTCCTGGGGGGGGGGGGGGGGGGGGAATTGTCCTGGGTGGGAAATGTCTTGGAGGGGAATCGGTGGGTGGGAACGTGCCTGATACTGTTGAGGACAGAGTATCGTTACTAGAAGATGAGATCCAAGCTTATAGGCATGATTGGAAGATGATCACTGAGCTCAAGAAAGAACTAGAGGAAGCTAATAATGGGAGCAAATGTAATATCTGCATTTCGGGAATACCTGAAGGAGCTGAAGATAGAACGAATACCACAGTTGCTTAAAATGCAGGTCCATCGTACATTTGAAGCAGAATGTGTGCACAGAGTACCATCACACAGAACGCAAACTATGAAAGGGCCCAGGCCCTTCATTTTTAAAGTTCTGCGTCGCCAACACGTTTTGGAAATACTAAATAAGAGCTAAATCGCAAACGGAAATCACTTGGAATGGATCCTGTCTTACAGTCCTTCCAGAGCTTGCAAGACAGACTATGGAAAAAAAGAAAACAGCTACTAGCACTGAGACGGTGGTAATCGGGCAGCACCGCACGCTTCTTGGTTACCGCTGGCCATGCGGTAGCTGTTTTTGCCATGCGCCAGGGCCCTTTTTTACCGTATCCTGGTAAAAGGATCCCTTTATGCACATACAAGTAGAATCATGCCTGACTGTAGGCGCTTACGGCTTAAGTGCAGGCACCTACAGTTAGGTGCAGTTAAGCGCTATTCTATAAAAGACACATAACCCTCATAGGATCACGCTAAGTGTGTTTTTTTTCAGCACTGATTTTTCAGGTGCCATAATTATATAGAATTCCCCTCCTATATTAATATCAGATCATGCGGGAATTAGTTTATATATGGAGCTGGGGCTACAAGCTGAATCTAGACCTCTTTAGCGCTTCAATAACAATCTTCTCCAAAGGGAGGACCTTAATGAAATGACATTAAGGATTATTTTTGTTATAATGATCAAGCTCTGGTAGCTTGGGATGCCTTTAAAGTATGTTTTTATTACATATTCTTTGTTCATTTTTTTTCAAATGACTATATATGTATGTATGTATGTGTAAATATATCCTATATAATAATTCTCACTTCCAACGTTCTGAAGCTGCCTGGGACCGTGGATCCCTTGGAGGTGGAGCTTCTGTCCATAGATCAGTGACATCACAATGACACTGCTGAGAGAATCCAATAGCAAACAGCGAAACAGGCAGGGGGAGGAGTAGGGAAACACGCTGCCAGCTGCCAGTGCCCCCCCCCCCCTCGGCACATCACCCAAGCCCCTCCTCTGCCAAACCGCGAGCCAGGCAGAGGCCTACTCCTCCCCCTGCCAAGGAATCAGTTGTCAGTGCCCCCCCTCGGCGCATCACCAAAGCCCCTCCCCCAGCACATCACCCAAGCCCCTACCCCCCCTTGGCGCATCACCCAAGCCCCCCTCCCGGCGCATCACCCAAGACCCTACCCCCCCCCCAGGGCACATCAATCCCCTCGTCACCCACATCCTCCAATAGTAACGCTGTCCGGCCACTGCCGGTACAAAAGAAAAAAAAAAACAACCTGAAAAACGCGGCTCCATAGACAGCCATCTGGCATTGGCTGTCGTCTCTGCAGCCGCTCCTCCTCTCCCCTGCACGTCACTGCACCTGGAGGAAGACCCCAGAGGAGCGCAGCGACGTCAGAGGGGAGAGGATGACCGGCTGCAGAGATGACAGCCAATGCCAGATGGCTGTCTACGGAGCCGCGTTTTTCAGGTTGTAATTTTTTTTTCGTTTTTTTTCTTTTTGTGCTGGCCGCTGCTGCTCAACAGGAGAAGCAGCAGCGGCCGGACACCGTTACTATTGGGGGTTGCGGGTAACGAGGGGGTTGATGTGCCCGGGGGGGGGGGGGGTATGGGCTTGGGTGATGTGCCGGGGGGGATGGGCTTGGGTGATGCGCTGAGGGGGGCAGGGGGGAGGGGAGAGTCGCTGGACATGGGTGGCTGGAGGGGGAGAAAGAGGGGGGAGGGGCTTGGAATGATTTATATAATAATTTAGTAACAACTGTATGATTACCAAGAACACACTAAACCCCCCCCCCCCCCCATTGCTAGTGCCTGTTTCCTTCAAAACAGAAACGGGCCTTTTTTTACTAGTCTATATATATAAAAGGCACTTTGAAGCCTCAAGCCGGAAACTTGAGGCGCCCGAGATATCCGGTTTGGCCTGCAGGCTCCAGTCACTGTAGCTCCGCCCTCACGTCAAAACGCGATGATGTTGAGGGCGGGGTGGCCCTCGCGTCAAAACGCGATGACGTTGAGGGCGGGGCGGCCCTCGCAACCACGTCACTGAGGGACGAAGGGACGAAGAGGAGAGGTGTGCAACTCGGAACGGAGGGGGTGTCTGCAACTCGGGAGGGAGGGAGGACGGGGGGGGGGGGGGATTACCCTGCTAGCGCCCGTTTCATTTTTGCCAGAAACGGGCATTTCTTACTAGTATATAATATTTCATTATTTGTAATTCTTTTATCGTTCATGCATATACATGCATACTTTTTTTATGTATACAAACATTATTATGTAAATGTTTTTATTTGCTTTTATTAGTTGTAACTTCAGAGATTTTTTTAATGCATATGAATTTATTTGCTCTGATTACATCTTTTAGACTCCCGAGGCAGGTACTATTGCTGAAACGCGGCACCGTGTCAAGTCTACTTCAATAAAGGGCCCATTTTTCACATCATTTTCCTGTCTCCCTTGATTCTTGGAAGAGTCCTGTTGGTCTTGCTACTCCCTCTGTTCTCTTCGAAGCAGACCTTGTTTCTCTGCTTTTGGTGGTTGATTCCTGTCTTATTATTATTACTAGTAAAAATGGCCCGTTTCTGGTGCCGCTGAAACGGGCGCTAGCGGGCACGGGACTCCCTTCCCCTCCCCTTACGGTACCTGTTCCGTCGGCCCAGGAAAGAAAGAGCCCCCTCTTTCCTCCCGTAGCAGTGGCTTCCTTGCTGCATGGTTTGGGAGTCCGGCTCTCGGCGTTTCAAAATGGCCGCCGAGAGTTGAAGTCTCGCGAGGCAGCTTGAACTCTCGGCGGCCATTTTGAAACGCCGAGAGCCGGACTCCCACACCAAGCAGCAAGCAAGCCACCGCTACGGGAGGAAAGAGGGGGCTCTTTCTTTCCTGGGCCGACGGAACAGGTACCTCTAGACCACCAGGGTGACACGCGTAAGGGGAAGGGAGGTGACAGGGAGGGAGGGAGGTTGGTGATGTTAAGCGTGTGGTACCGTGGGCGGGGCTATGTGGCAAAAGGGGCGGGGTTCATGTGCACATCAGCGGCGGCTGGGATTTGTGCGGTAATTTGTTTTCATGTTCCGCCCTCGACGTCATCACGTGTGACGCGAGGGCGGGGCATGAAGATGTTGTGGTGGCTTCACCACCATGAAACCACGAACCGGTGTGTGAGTGACTTCAGTGACGTCAGTGTCCTCAGAACGTTGAGGCTGCGTTTTATTATAGTAGATTAGCATTTGTATAGTGCTACCAGACGCACGCAGCGCTGAACACCTGACATATGCCTTTAAAGCTGCTATAAGAAGTAATATAATCAAATGCTTTAATAAACTTCATAAAGAGCAAAATGTGGATGTTTTACAAGGCTGGAACAAGTACTAATTTCACACTGGGATAATGGGACATTACAGAAATTATTACAAGTTAAATATAGACTTAATAAGATTTTGAGTGCTAGAGCAAGGAAAGAACTTTTTATTCTAACATCTAACAAGGCAGGTAAAGTTCGTGCTGCACATCTAAAAGGGAGAAGGAATAGAAATAGAATTATGACTATTAAAGATAAATCTGGACGCAAACAAAGAAAAGAAAATTAGTGAACAATTCTTAGCAAAATGATGTGCGTTAGGCGCACATATGCGCCTACGCGGCGTAGTAAAAGGGCCTTTAAGTACGTTCGTAGTGGATCCTCTTCCTCCACCTTGGTAGTTCACTTGGGCCATGATGCTCAAAGCTCTGGCGATAAAGCCAACAGCACAAGCCCCATAGTGCAATTCGTTGCCAGAGAATGTGGTAAAGGCTGTTAGCTTAACGGGGTTTAAAAAAGGTTTGTTCGGCTTCTTAAAGGAAAAGTCCATAGACCATTATTAAAATGGACTTGGGGAAAATCCTCTGCTAATTTCTAGGACAAGCAGCATAAAATGTATTGTACTGTTTTGGGATCTTGCCAGGTATTTGTGACCTGGATTGGCCACTGTTGGAAACAGGATGCTGGGCTTGATGGACCTTTGGTCTGTCCCAGTATGACAATACTTACGTACTTATGCGAGAATAGCGCAGAAACCTAGCTTTCCAATGCTCAAAGCAATGACATCCAAATTTTGTGCATGCTTGTAAATCAAAACCAAGGGGCATGAATGTGCCTAGTACATGCACACAAATGTTTTGCAGTAAGCACAGCTTTTGCGTGCATACACAGGCAAACCTAGAAGGCACCGATTTTCTGCACTCTTAAATGTAAGTTTTTTTTTTTTTAATGATTTTACAATTTTACATCCATTTCAAAAATGTAATAGATACAGAAAATATATTTTAAACATACTATAACATAGGAAATATAATCATTCTTATATTGACCCACAATCTACACCACATTATGAGGCAAGAAACTAGGAATAACAAAATAAAGCAAAAATTAATTAAGTTTAATTTACTCTGCAAGAGGAAGAAAACCCTGACTACTCGCTAGCCGATTTAACAGCATATTTAAAGTGGGACCTCAGGTCTGATCACCAATCTTGCTATGTTCTTTCAAATCTATATATATTTGCATTTTTCTGGGGTCTAGAAACATATAATTAACACCATCAATAGACAGAAAGCATCTACATGGATACTTTAGGACTTTGAAAAAAAAGGACTTTGAGAAGAAATTAGCGTTGGAAGCAAAAATACATAGTAAAAATTTTTTTAGATACATTAAAAGCAGGAAACCGGCCAAAGAGTCGGTTGGGCCGCTGGACGAAAATGGTGTTAAAGGGGCGATCAAGGAGGACAAAGCCGTAGCGGAGAAATTAAATGAATTCTTTGCTTCGGTCTTCACCGAGGAGGATTTGGGGGGGACACCTGTGCCGGAAAGAATATTTGAAGCGGGGGAGTCGGAGAAACTAAACAAATTCTCTGTAACCTTGGAGGATGTAATGGGTCAGTTCAGCAAGCTGAAGAGTAGTAAATCACTGGGACCTGATGGTATTCATCCCAGAGTATTAATAGAACTAAAAAATGAACTTGCGGAGCTACTGTTAGAAATATGCAATCTGTCCCTAAAATCGAGTGTAGTACCGGAAGACTGGAGGGTAGCCAATGTTACTCCGATTTTTAAGAAGGGTTCCAGAGGAGATCCGGGAAATTATAGACCGGTGAGTCTGACGCCGGTGCCGGGCAAGATGGTGGAGGCTATTATTAAGAATAAAATTGCAGAGCATATACAAAAACATGGACTGATGAGACAAAGTCAGCACGGATTTAGTGAAGGGAAGTCTTGCCTCACCAATCTAATGCATTTTTTTGAGGGGGTAAGCAAACATGTGGACAATGGGGAGCCGGTTGATATTGTATATCTGGATTTTCAGAAGGCGTTTGACAAAGTGCCGCACGAAAGACTCCTGAAGAAATTGCAGAGTCATGGAATCGGAGGTAGGGTATTATTATGGATTAAGAACTGGTTGAAAGATAGGAAGCAGAGAGTAGGATTGCGTGGCCAGTATTCTCAGTGGAGGAGGGTAGTTAGTGGGGTCCCGCAGGGGTCTGTGCTGGGTCCGTTGCTTTTTAATGTATTTATAAATGACCTAGAGATGGGAATAACTAGTGAGGTAATTAAATTCGCCGATGACACAAAATTATTCAGGGTCGTCAAGTCGCAGGAGGAATGTGAACGATTACAGGAGGACCTTGCGAGACTGGGAGAATGGGCGTGCAAGTGGCAGATGAAGTTCAATGCTGACAAGTGCAAAGTGATGCATGTGGGTAAGAGGAACCTGAATTATAGCTACGTCTTGCAAGGTTCCGCGTTAGGAGTTACGGATCAAGAAAGGGATCTGGGTGTCGTCGTCGATGATACGCTGAAACCTTCTGCTCAGTGTGCTGCTGCGGCTAGGAAAGCGAATAGAATGTTGGGTGTTATTAGGAAGGGTATGGAGTCCAGGTGTGCGGATGTTATAATGCCGTTGTATCGCTCCATGGTGCGACCGCACCTGGAGTATTGTGTTCAGTACTGGTCTCCGTATCTCAAAAAAGATATAGTAGAATTGGAAAAGGTACAGCGAAGGGCGACGAAAATGATAGTGGGGATGGGACGACTTTCCTATGAAGAGAGGCTGAGAAGGCTAGGGCTTTTCAGCTTGGAGAAGAGACGGCTGAGGGGAGATATGATAGAAGTGTATAAAATAATGAGTGGAATGGATCGGGTGGATGTGAAGCGACTGTTCACGCTATCCAAAAATACTAGGACTAGAGGGCATGAGTTGAAGCTACAGTGTGGTAAATTTAAAACGAATCGGAGAAAATTTTTCTTCACCCAACGTGTAATTAGACTCTGGAATTCGTTGCCGGAGAACGTGGTACGGGCGGTTAGCTTGATGGAGTTTAAAAAGGGGTTAGATAGATTCCTAAAGGACAAGTCCATAGACCGCTATTAAATGGACTTGGAAAAATTCCGCATTTTTAGGTATAACTTGTCTGGAATGTTTTTACGTTTGGGGAGCGTGCCAGGTGCCCTTGACCTGGATTGGCCACTGTCGGTGACAGGATGCTGGGCTAGATGGACCTTTGGTCTTTCCCAGTATGGCACTACTTATGTACTTATGTACTATGTACTAATGTTCCAGATAAAGCGAGAACTCTTGGCTTTAACACCAGGAATTCTCGCCTGCGCTTTTGTGTCTCTTTGTTAAGATCGGGGAATATCTGGATCTTAGCTCCAAAAAAAGATGCATTCATATGCCTGAAATACAATTTAAAGATGTTATTTCTATCAAGCTCAAGAGCGAATGATACCAGGAGAGTTGTGCGTTCAGTCTTAAATGTAAGTTTTCAAAATTCGTTTGCACTTGAATTTTTGAAAGTCTCATATTTATGCTCAGGACAACAGATGCCAATGTGTGCTTTCACTTTCTGTTTTGCTCGGAGTCGGACAGCTGTGTGTTTCTCACTGTTAGTGCTTAGAGGCTGCACCAGGGGCATAGCCAGACTTTGGCGGGAGGGGGGGGGTCCAGAGCCCGAGGTGAGGGGGCACATTTTAGCCCCCCTGCCACTGCCGATCCCCCCCGCCGCCACTACCACCACCAACTTTGACCCCCCCCCGCTGACGACCCTGCCGAGAGTCTCGACCCCCGCTCCCGCCGCCAACCCTCCCCCGCTGCCGCCGTCACCTAGCTTTGCTGGCGGGTGACCCCAACCCCTGCCAGCCGAGGTCCTCTTCTTCTGGCAGGATGTCAGACTCACAGAAACAGAACGAAGCCTTACAGATCAGCCTGCAACGCGGCCGCTGGCTTATCTGCATTGTTCGTTCTGTTTCTGTGAATCTGACGTCCTGCACGTTGTATGTGCAAGACGTCGGACTCACAAAAACAGAACGAAGCCTTGCAGATCAGCCAGCGGTCGCATTGCTGGCTGATCTGCAAGACTCAAAGAAACAGAACGAAGCCTTGCAGATCAGGCTTTGCTCTGTTTCTGTGAGTCTGACGTCCTGCACGTTGTATGTGCAGGACGTCAGACTCACAGAAACAGAACGAAGCCTTGCGCTGGAAGAAGAGGACCTCGGCTGGTGGGGGTTGGGGGTCTCCCACCAGCAAAGGTAGCCGACGGTGGCGGGGGGTTGGCGGCGGGAGGGGGGGTCGAGAGGGTCGTCGGCAGGGGGGTCCAGGGAGGGACAAATCTACGGGGGCCCAGACCCCCATGGCCCCACGTATACGCCACTGGGCTGCATGGGCTTCCTTCCGCTTCTGAAAGAACACAAAATTGGCAGTTTAATGTGAGAAATGCGGAAGAAATCCTCTCCCCGAAACTTTGAATGCCATGCCCGAGCTGGCGGTAAATTTTCAGCGTTTTGGCCAGCATTTGCTTCTGCGCTGTCTTTGGAGCATTGGGAGGGGATACCGAATGACCTCATTAACATCCATTTAAATACAAGTTGCAGCCATTTTTGGCGTGCCTGTTGATACCTGCGCTATCACCCTCTGAACATTCTACGCGCATTAACATACGCGCTGTTCTGGCGCCAATGCTGGCATTAAGGTTTTGAGCATCGGGCCTTTGGAAAGTAAAATTTGTGAAACTGGTATTGCATTCGGGTGTCCTCAGCCCAAGTGTAGGAAACGTTACTCTTAAAGGTGAGGAATTAGAGGTCTGAAGTATTTCATCTATAGGGAACCGCAATACTCTCCTTATGAAGGTCACATAATGGACATATAATAACTCTTCCTCTCTACGATTCCCTAATGTGTCCGTACACACGGACCTTATTCTACCACAACATTACTGTATTTGTTCATACGGGAATTGGCGAACGCCTTTACGGTACTATGTAAGCCACATTGAGCCTGCAAATAGGTGGGAAAATGTGGGATACAAATGTAACAAATAAATAAATAAATAAATTACAGGCCAATTGCTAACATTTCTGTTTTTACCAAAATCGTTGAGTCTATAGTGAAGCAACAAGTACCTAATTTTTTTTAGATCGTTTGGTTAGTCTCCATTCTACTCAGTTTGAGGCTTTTCCTACTACACTGGTATCTGATGTCAGGAAAGAATTGAGCTGTGGCTTCCAGATGCTGCTGCCTGCAATCTGATATCTCAGCAGCATTTGATACCCTCGATCGTAATCTGATGTAATTGAAACTTAGTGAGATAGGACTATCTGGAGCTGTTTTGACTTTGCGGTATAGTCTCAAGCGCTACCCGGGCAATAGGAACGCAGTGCCTCATCTCAAAAAAGATATAAAGGAATTGGAGAAGGTGCAGAGAAGGGCAACGAAAATGATAAAAGGGATGGGACGACTTCCCTATGAGGAGAGGTTAAGAAGGCTAGGACTCTTTAGCCTGGAGAAAGGGCGGCTGAGAGGTGATATGATAGAGGTTTACAAAATAATGAGCGGGATAGAACGGACAGATGTGAAGCCTTTGTTTACACTTTCTTTTTTTTTTTTAAGTTCTCTTTTATTAATTTTTAACAATCATATACATTTATGAGTGATAATACACTAAAACAGAATCTTGCAACAAAGAAATAATAATACATTCAATAACTCAATAATATGTTACCTATCGTCCACAAAAGTAGGAAATTGATCCAAGAAAAAGGAAAAATCTTTATACTTAAATTAAGCAAATTTCACCAATAACAAATAAAACGAGCTGCTTAATTCCTGATTGGTTAACTCCAATCTGCCATACAGTGTAACATATGTGACTAAACTTGCACATTGACTTCTTCTCTGCTCTTTAGGAAATCCTCCAACTGATTTGGGTCAAAAAATTGATATTGTTTAGATTGAAATTTTATTCTACATATACAGGGATATCTCAGAAGGAAATCTGCACCAATTGCTATTACCCTTGGTCGTAATAATAAAAACATCCTACGTCTCTTCTGAGTTTCCCTGGACAAGTCAGGAAAAACTCTAACTTTTGAACCCATAAACAGAGAATCCAAGTGTCTCAGGGAAAGTTTGAGCACTGCGTCTCTATCAATTTCCAAAGCAAATGTGACCAATAAAGTGGTCCTCTGGGTTATAACCTCAAGAGAGGATTCTAGAAATGTAGTGAGGTTCATTGCACCTTGTAAAGGTAAATCGTCTGATGTTTTCACATCTGTTTGAATATAATAAGCCCGTGTTATAGGTGGCAAAGAGCTTTCTAACATTCCCAGAATTTCCATTAGATATTTTCTAGCCATTTGAATTGGCACTACCAAGGGAGATCTAGGAAAATTTATAAACCACAAAGTAAGTCTCTTAGATTGATTTTCTAAATACTCCAGGCGTCTTAGGGTAGAATTCTTGTCTTTAATTAAGGCTTGTTCCACCAAGTCCAATTTCTCCATTTTCTCAGACAATTTCTTAACCTCGGAGGCTTGGAGTTCAGAAGTCTGTACTTGGTTTAACACAGTCTCTGAAAGAACTTTAATTGTTTCCATATTTTTCAAAATTAAGGATTGTAGAGCAGATTGGGTCGCAGAAGTTAGGTCCCACAGTGACTCTAAGGTCACTACGGCAGGTTTCGCTACTGTTCCCACTGAAAAATCCGGCAGAGGAGCCTTTGAGACCTGCTCCAGGGTACTCACATTTTTGGACAAAACGTAAGCTGCTGACATTCCCGATTCTTGCTGCTCATCGGATCCAGTTGTCCTCTCAGGCCGGCTCCCTCCCCGTTCTCCATGCATTCCACCTGGGATCATGGCGTCAGGGCTAGCTCTCAGAGTTTCTGTTCCGGGTTGTGGGGGTGCCGCACGTTCGGCGGGGCTGAGGGAAACCCCGTCTGCACTGCCGTCTGGCGTCAACACGCCAGCTCCGGCAGAGGGAGTAGACGCCGAGACAGGACCGAAGGAAACTCCGAAATGCTGCAGCGTCGGCTGGTGAAGCTGGGGCGTTCCGCCCGGGACTTGGGGAGCCTCCCGAACTCTACCTCTCCTCTTCCCCATCGATGACGGGTAAGACGCTTTCACCAAAGTAGGCTGGAGCAGTTCAGAGCGCGTCCGGCTAAGCAGCTCTAACCGTCGCCATCTTGGATCTCATCTTCTCTGTTTACACTTTCTAACAGTAATAGAACCAGGGGACACAAGATGAAATTAGAATGTGGTAGGTTTAAAACAAATCGGAGAGAGTTTTTCTTTACTCAGCGCGTGGTTAGACTCTGGAACTCATTGCCGGAGAAGGTAGTGACGGCAGCTGGCCTTGCTGAGTTCAAAGGGGGTCTGGACAGATTCCTGAAGGAAAAGTCCATTGATCGTTATTAAATTTGGGGTTTTTGCCAGGTTCTTGGGGCCTGGATTGGCCGCTGTCGGAGACAGAGTGAGGGGCTTGATGGACCTTTGGTCTTTTCTCAGCGTGGCAGTGCTTATGTACTTATGTACACCCACTGCTGGGTAAGCATCGTGCGGTAGAAAATGGAAAATAGTTTCTACCACGTGTTTTTGGCGCGCTCCAAATTCTGAATTCCCACCTAGGGCAGGCGCAGTGGCATACCAAGGGGGGGGCAGTCCGCCCTGGGTGCACGCCGCTGGGGGTGTGTGCCGCGCGCCTGTCGGCTTCGCTCGTTCTCTGCTCCCTCCGCCTCGGAACAGGTTACTTCCTGTTCCGGGACAGAGGGAGCAGGGAACGAGCGAAGTGAGCAGTCTGCTACAGCATTCACAGGGAACCGGTTCACATTTTTCGCTTTTCAGTTGTCCGTAAGGCTCACCTGGCACCTAAGTTAACGGAGAGAAAGCACTGAAATAAGAGGGGAGGGGAGGATTTAGGAAACGACAGGATTCCTTGTTATTTGCTGCTCATTGTGAGCGGGTTATGCCTGCCTGCCCTCTGCTATCTCACCTTGCGAGACAGCTGTGGGTGCTGCACCCCCCCCAGCAGGTAAAAATGCACCGGGGGCATGTCCTTTCACCAGGGGGGGGGGGGGGTGTGTCAGCCACCCTAGGAACGCCACTGGGCAGGCGGTAGCTGGGCAGTAATGCCGATTTGGCAATTTGTTCCTGAAGATTTTTTGGAATAAAAGCTCTTTGGACACCATCTGCGAGAGAGTTTTTTTTTCCTCTACTGTTTTCTACAAGTTAGTTAGGGGCCCTTTTACTAAGCCGCGTAAGCGTGCACATGTGCCCAACGTCTATTTTGACTTCCTTTCTTAATAACTCCTAATATACTCACCTTCCGTCCACTTTGCTCTTTTACTTGGACTTCTCGGATATTACCCTATTGTTCTTTTGTTAGATATTATTGTATGTTTGCTAAACTCATTAATAAAAAATCTGAGACTTTAAAAAAAAAAAAAAAAAGAGAAATTATAAAGCCCTAAATACTGTTGCATTGAATCTGGGCTTAGCACACGGGAAAGTCCTGCATTAAGATGCAGTAAGCCCAGATTCTAACACTTTTTAGTAAAGGGCTCCTAAAGGTGATTTTTGTTTCCAGACTACAAATTAGTTTGTGGCTGCTAATCTCTTATCCATTTGCAGCTAATTTTTACTTTGTGTGAAGGAAATAACTATATCTGGCTTATAAGGGAAAATCAAATCCCGCTGCTGCTCCTTGTGATCTTGGGCAAGTCACTTAACCCTCCATTGCCTCAGATACAAACTTAGATTGTGAGCCCTCCTGGGACAGAGAATCCAGAGTACCTGAATGTAACTCACCTTGAGCTACTACTGAAAAAGGTGTGAGGAAAATCCAAATAAATAAATAAATTATTTGACATTTTGCTATTATTTGAGATTCTACATGGAATGTTGCTATTCCACTAGCAACATTCCATGTAGAAGCCTGCCTGCCCTTGCAGATCAGCAACGCGGCCGCGCAGGCTTCTGTTTCTGTGAGTCTGACGCAGTGGCGTTCCTAGCGTCGATGACACCCGGGGCGGATCGCCGATGCGCCCCCCCCAGGCGAAATGACACCCCCCCCGGGTGCACGCCGCTAGGGGGGGGGGTGCCGCGGCACACACCTGTCGGCTGCGAGTTTGAATTGCTACGCTAAATTCTCTCGTTCGCTGCAGCTCCTTCCCTCTGCCCCGGAAGTAACCTGTTCCGGGGCAGAGGGAGGGAGCTGCAGCGAATGAGAGAATTTAGCATAGCGATTCGAACTCGCAGCCGACAGGTGCGTGCCGCGGCACCCCCCAGCGGCGTGCACCCGGGGCAGACCGCACCCATCGCCCCACCCTTGGTATGCCACTGGTCTGACGTCCTGCACGTACGTGCAGCACATCAGACTCACAGAAACAGAAGCCTGCGCGGCCACATTGCTGATCTGCAAGGGCCGACTTCTACATGGAATGTTGCTAGTGGAGGAGTGGCCTAGTGGTTAGTGCAGCAGACTCTGATTCTGGGGAACTGGGTTCAATTCCCACTGCAGGTCTTTGTGACTCTGGGCAAGTCACTTAACCCTCCATTGCCCCTGGTACAAAATAAGTACCTGAATATATGTAAACCACTTTGAATGTAGTTGCAAAAAACCTCAGAAAGGCCGTACAAGTCCCATTTCCCTTTCCCTATTTGAGATTCTACGTGGAACTTTGAAACTATTTGTAGATTCTACATGGAATGTTGCTACTATTGAGATTCTGTTGCTACTATTTGAGATTGTACATGGAATGTTGCTATTCCACTAGCAACATTCCATGTAGAAGCCTGCCCTTGCAGATCAGCAATGCGGCCGCGCAGGCCTCTGTTTCTGTGAGTCTGACATACGTTCAGGACATCAGACTCACAGAAACAGAAGCCTGCGCAGTGATTCTACATGGAATGTTGCTACTATTGAGATTCTGTTGCTACTATTTGAGATTCTACATGGAATGTTGCTATTCCACTAGCAACATTCCATGTAGAAGCCTGCCCTTGCAGATCAGCAACGCGGCCGCGCAGGCTTCTGTTTCTGTGAGTCTGATGTCCTGCTTTTAATTCCTAACACCTACTCACTTGTTCAGTAACCATGTCTGTTTTATCATTCTCACCTTAACTAATTCCCTTATCCCTTATTTGTCCTGTTTATCTTTTGAACAGGGACTGTCCATTACATGTTTGATGTTATCATACACTTTTCCTGCAGGATGGTGTTTCCAAAGAGTTCTCTTCCAGTCTGATCTCTTTATCTTCTTGATGGCACCTACTTGCACAAAAGACGTGTTGGCGTTTTCTGGTGCTACTACTACTACTACTTAACATTTCTAGAGCGCTACTAGGGTTACGCAGCGCTGTACAATTTAACAAAGAGAGACAGTCCCTGCTCAAAGAGCTTACAATCTAATAGACAAGTGAACGGTCGGTCCGATAGGGGCAGTCAAATTGGGGCAGTCTGGATTCACTGAACGGTAAGGGTTAGGTGCCGAACGCAGCATTGAAGAGGTGGGCTTTAAGCAAAGACTTGAAGACGGGCAGGGAGGGGGCTTGGCGTAAGGGTTCAGGAAGGTTGTTGCAAGCATAGGGTGCTACCATGTATACCAGAATCCTTAGAGTGAATTATTTCTCTTCTTCCCACCTGTTAATCTCAGGTTGAGCAAGCACTAATGAGAAAGAGAATGATTATTGTCGAGCTTGCAATTTTTAGGCTCTGTTGCCATCTAGTGTGTGAAATAATCTCAGCTAGAAGTACAAACAGCAGAGTTCTGAGTTTGGAGTCATTACTGAAGGATAATATGTTGGAATTTTCAGCTGAAAAGGCAAATAGAATGTTATGGATTATTCAGAAAGGGACGGAGAACAAAATCCCCATCTCAAAAGGATATAGTGCAACTAGAAAAGGTTTGGAGAATGATATCAAAAATGATAAAGGGGACAGAACACCTTCCTTATGAAGAGAGACTAAACATGTTAGAGCTTTTCAACTTGGAGATACGGGATATGACCTCCCACATCAGAGCACCCGGCCGGGCCCACCCTGGCCGCAGACCGCAGTTTCCCGCACCACAAACACTGTTTCACAGCCTCTGCAGCACAAAAAAAGCACAAAGGGCCTCCAGAATGGAACAATGGTACAATCCTTTAATGGAATTGGACCTGACATGGGCTGTGTTTTGGTGCTCAACAGCGCCAGCCTCTGCAGCCATGAGAAAAAACTGGCAGTGTAGCGCAACCCGAGAGCGCGAGACAATTTAAATTGGTGCACTCATCAAACTCCCCCGCAGAGCTCAGTCCTGGGTCTCTGTCCCAAATATGGATCTTGCACCAGGGAAGCCTCCAAATCTGTCCTCCCAGGCCCAGCTACCCCCACCAAGGGGTCAAGCTGCTCCAAATGCTCTGTTTTGGTATTTTTTTTTCAAATGCTCTTTTAGTGTGTTTTTTCCCAAACAAATCCATGAGGAAGGATCCAGGCAATGGGCACTGGGGGAAAGGGGACCACGGGATGGGGTAGGGAACTGGGCTTGCCAGATATATCCCCAAAGATGGTACCACTCAGCCAATCACCACCAAACTTGTCTGAGCCAGTAGAGCTAGCCCCACAAGTAGAAGAATCCAGGAACTGAAGAGGAGCTGTCCACCATCTGCTGGAGATAGAGAGATACTGATTGAGGTTGAAGCTGGCTGTCCTGTAAGGGTGAGTTCAGTTCAATGATCTCTATCTCCACAACTCATCAGTTTCTTCTGGATTCAACTGCAGCTATGCTAAGGAAGGGAGCGTTAGAATATATTGCACTAAATGAAAAGATAGATTTAATAGGCATTGCTGAGACCTGGTGAAAGGAAGATAACCAATGGAACGCTGTTATACCAGGGTACAAATTATATTGCAGTGATAGAGTGGACCAAATTAGTGGAGGGGTAGCATTAAAGAGGGCCTTGATGGGGTGGGGTGTATTTCTTTGTTTTTCAAAAATGATTGCTCTTGTCTTGCTGGTTTTCTTGTGCATATTTAATAAAGATGATGAAAAAAAAAAAAGAGGGCCATGAATCGAATAGATTGAAAATTCTGTAGGACACAAAATACACCTTAGAATCCCTATCAATAGAAATTCCATTTATAAAGGGGAAAAGATAGTGATAGGAGAATACTACCGTCCACCTGGCCAGGATGAACAGACAGATGCAGAAATGTTATCAGAACAAACTGGGGAACCTAACAATAATGGGTGATTTCAATTACCACACTATAGCAAGAACAGGTAGAAATCCAAACACAGTATACCAAAAGCATTTCTACCTAAAGACACGTGCTGAAGCGGACAGAAAATGGCATCAAAATGTAAAACCTGTTGAGAAAAAAGACTTCAGTAGAAAACAAGACTAACCCCATGGGCAACAGCAGTCTGTGGTGATAGGACATTATCCAGCTTATTTTCGAAAGATAAAGACGCCCATATTTCGACACAACTCAGGAGATGGGCGCCTTTCTCCCGTGGGCGCCCAAATCGGTATAATCGAAAGCCGATTTTGGGCGCCTCCAACTGCAGTCTGTCGCGGGAATGAACAGAGTTGACGGGGGCATGTTGGAGGTGTGGTGAAGGTGGGATTGTGGCGTGTTTATCGGCCGTGGAGAGATGGGCGCGCTCGGCCGATAATGGGAAAAAGAAGGGCGCCAGAAGCGAGAATTTGGGTCACTTTTTCTGGACCCTTTTTTTTCATGAACAAGTCCCCAAAAAGTACCCCAACTGCCCAGATGACCACCGGAGGGAATCGGGATGACCTCCCCTGACTCCCCCAGTGGTCACTAACCCCCTCTCACCAAAAAAAAAGAACTTTAAAAACTTTTTTTTACCAGCCTGTATGCCAGCCTCAATTGTCATACCCAGCTCCATCACAGCAGTATGCAGGTCCCTGGAGCAGTTGTTAGTGGGTGCAGTGGACTTCAGCCAGGTGGACCCCTACCTGTTACACTTGTGCTGGTAAATGGGAGCCCTCCAAACCGCCCCCAAAACCTACTGTACCCACATCTAGGTGGCATGTGAGGGGGACCAGTGCACTATGAATCCTGGCCCCTCCCACGACCAAATGCCTTGGATTTGTTCGTTTTTGAGCTGGGCGCCTTCGGTTTCCATTATTGCTGAAAACCGATACCGCCCAGCTCAAATCCGCCCAAATCCGATGCATTTGCCCGGCACAAACCGTATTATCGAAACAAAAGATGGACGCCCATCTTTTTCGAAAATACGGTCTGTCCCGCCCCTTCGCGTACCCGTCCTTGGAGATAGGCGCCCATGGAGATGGGCGTTCGCGTTCGATTATGCCCCTCTATGTCTGTTCATCCAGAATTTCATGTGTGGCAAAACAGCGAAGATGACACAAGGATGAGTGGACAATATTCTAATCAGTGAAAACAGTTTATTGTAGATTGTTCTGGACTCGACACAGCTGTGTTTCGGCTGGATAGGCCTGCATCAGGAGTCTCATATATTTCAAATAAGGTCATCCACTTGTTGGATTGTCCATCAAAATGTCAAGGAATCATCAAGCTTATTCTCTGGTCTTGAAAAAAACCTTCATAAGCAGTAACTTTTTCCACAACACGAGTTTTTCTCCGGGTTACTGCAAAATCTAAATAAATAAATGTTTGTCTGTGCTGAAATGTAATAGAGTTGGGTTTATCATAAACAGCGGCCTGTCCTACCATTAGGCCACCTGAGGAGGGGACGTCAGACAGCACTCTTGTGAGGTGGCATTACCCTGACCTTTCCCTCCCTTCCCCAAAATTACCTTTTACTTTTCTGTTCTTGTTTTTCAAAAGAAGGCGTCGGCAGCGATTCCCATAGGCTGTCTTGCTGCTACTACTACTACTACTTAACATTTCTAAAGCGCTACTAGGGTTACGCAGCGCTGTACAATTTCACAAAGAAGGACAGTCCCTGCTCAAAGGACTTACAATCTAAAGGACGAAAAAAAAAATGTGCAATTAATCAATTTGGGGCAGTCTAGATTTCTTGAATAGGGGTATAATGGTTAGGTGCCGAAAGCGACATTGAAGAGGTGGGCTTTGAGTAAGGACTTGAAGATGGGCAGGGATGGGGCTTGGCGTAGGGGCTCAGGAAGTTTATTCCAAGCATAGGGTGAGGCGAGGCAGAAAGGGTGGAGCCTGGAGTTGGCAGTGGTGGACAGGGGTACCGAGAGGAGGGATTTGTCCTGTGAGCGGAGGTTTCGGGTAGGCCCCTTCTCTCTCCTTCTAGTCTCGCAGGGCCTAGTATTGCCCCAACCTTGCCACCCCACCCCCGCGCTGGAGTCTTCCAATTTCCTGTGCCGCCGGCAGCCTCGGCAATGGAAGCAGTAAACATGCTGCTTTAGGCCTGCCCCGGAAGCCCCTCTCTCGACAGCTTCCTGCCTACGTGAGGGTTTCAGGGCAGGCCTAAAGCAGCGTGCTCACTGCTTTCATTACTGAGTCTTGCCGGCAGCCTGGGAAACTGGGTGGGGGGAGGGGGGGAGGGAGTGATACTGGGCACCGCAGGACTAGAAGGAGAGAGAGAGAAATATGTTGCAGCTGCACCACTTGAGTTTAGGGATACCAGACAGGAAAAATGGGGTAGAAACCCAGGTCCGCTCAAGTTGACAGCTCTTTTTTTTGTGGGGGGAGCAATGTCCCCCTCACTATAACATCTGAAGCTGTCATACAGCCTGGTATGCTTTCTTTTACATGTGGGGTGGGAGGGGCTCAATGACCATGGTGGAGTAAGGAGGGTGGGGGGGGGGGCGGTTATGCTTTAATCCTTTCAATGGCCATCTGATCATTTAGGGCACCTTTATGATTAAAAGATGTAGACCAAAATGTCTAACTTTTAGACCTGGACCTTTTTGCTTTGCTCCATTATGGCAGAAAAACATTCAAGCCCCTAATGCTCCCAACATGCTTCCTTGTGATTTGGATACACTGCATACGAACCGCACAGAAAACTATCTTAAAAATGGGTTTAGAAAATAACGATGTGGACAATTAGGCAAAAAAAAACAAAGTCCATCTGCCACTTTGTGCTGGGTTTTTTTGGGATGTTTTCCTGTTTTGAAAATGAGCCCCTCAGTAACGTAATAAATGACAGCAGACAAAGACCTGCACCGTCCATCCAATCTGTCCAGCACGACGTCCAGAGGCCGCACCTGCCACTCTGTGCAGATTACACTCCTTCGTGATTCAATATTTATTTATTTATTTGCAACATTTGTATCCCGCATTTCCCTACATATTAGCAGGCTCAATGTGGCTTACGAAATACCGTAATGGTGAACGCCAAGTACGGCAGGTATTAAACAAATACAATTAGAAAAAGGGTCAGGTAAGGTAGAGGTAAATGGGTACAATAAGGGACAAGGAAATAAGAAATAAAAATGTCCATTGCAATGTATGTGTAGAGTTGAGGCATTTAAGTAGAAACAGTAGGGTAGGCCTTGCAAAACAGATAGGTCTTTAAAGTTCGCTTGAAGTTTTGATGGTCGTGTATCGTTTTCACACTCTTTGGTAACGCATTCCACATTTGCGTACTTAAGTAAGAAAAATTGGATGCATAGGTTGATTTGTATCTGAGTCCAATGCAGTTTGGATAGTGAAGGTATTGGCATCAATTTAACACCATACCAACCACCTATAGGCAGTTATATAAGGTACAAGTTTGGAACATGATACCACAATAGCATCTCAATAGTCCAAAGAGTGGTTATATGATTATGGCTGCAGCATAGTCTCTCATTCATTATCAATAAATGATTAAGCCAATAATCCAACAATATTGATAACTATCAACATTTTACTCACTAATTTCAACCTTAAGCTTTCTACTCCTTGCCCATCGAGATACACTCATAGTAAATGATTTGAATGTGACATAAAATATGCGTGTTTCATCTTGATCTGTCTTTGCTATTTTCAGACAATTAATTAATGTTCTTTTGCTATTCTGTCTTTTCCTGGGATAAGGCATGGGATGGATTCCAAATATGATATGAAATGAACCCTGGGTGCAATGGTTATAGTATATATAAATGATGAAGAAGAATCACTGGATACAAGAATGATGCAAGATCTGGTAGTCTGAGCGAGGGCAAGGATGGATGAGAATATAGGTGAAGTAGTTTTGCATGAGTTTGCAAGAGATGCAGCTCATTAATATTGTAACCAGGTACCTCTAGGTGCAGCCAAGGATAGAACAATCTCCCCCAGCCACAGTCAAGAAATAAATGTCCACCCGCAACTTCAATCTTAAAGACTTTATTCCATGCAGGTTTCTAGTAGACCTGATACACAGTTCCAACAGCAGCATTCACCTTCAATCTTAAGCACATATAAGCCACCTGAAAGTGTGTGGCAAATAGTCCCCTTTAAGCAGTAGGTTATCAGCACATATCAGGATTCAATACAGGCTCACAGTCAGCTCCAGTCTGGGCTCTTTATCCAGTGCACAGTAAGCAGTAGTTCAATTCCAAATAGAAGCAGCTCATTCAATTCATCATCACAGTTAAATCACAAGGCAGCAGTTTCTACCTTCTACTCTCTTTACCTTCAGGAGAGTCCAATACTTTAGGGACTCCTCATACCCAAGAGATTTCACCCTGCATCAGCTTCACTGGTAAATTCAATACTTTAGGGACCTCCCTTACCCAAGGATATTCAGCCTGCAAATACTTTTGGGTCAGCCTGCTTCAGTACTTTAGGGACCTCTCTTACCCAAGGGTTTTCAGCCTGCAACTGCTTCTCTCCTCTGGGACTCCTTCCCACCTGCCTAATCAATCTCTGGCTTCTGCTCTCACAACCAATCATTCTCCTTCCATTAGCTTCCCCCATACCAGCTGAGTTAAGCATTAGACTAATGATGAGCTCCTGCACACAGGGTTTCCTAACTCTCTTTCCCCCTAGTGGCAGCCCATCTACACGTCCTGCCAGCTTACACCCATGTCTTCCCCCATTGCAGCTAGGAGTCCAGTCCGGGTTCCTCATCTCGCCCCCTGGCTCCTTGCCTGCAATGCCTTCTGGGACTTTTATTTCAAACTGACACTGCCTTAACCTAACTATCCTGGATGTGACTTTATCACAATATATATATTTTTGGTATTATGCTCATTTTTGTTGTTAATGGTGATGCCATTAAAACATTTGAAATGAGGAGAATGGAAACAACCAGTAGATAACCAACGACCCTTATGCAGGAAGCATGAAACATGATTCTTGTCGGCAGGTGGTTATCAGAAAATGGGAGTTCTACTAACTGAGAAAGCGTTGTAGAAAGATTATTGTGTGTAATAAATGTTAAGTAAGAGTTGGGAGATATGAATTGCAATAACGCATATAATAATATGGACTGATGAGTGACACTGTAAACGTTCTACATTCTGGAGAGATATTTGAGAGAATGATTCACCTCTAATGGTTTTCAGATTTTTTTTTTTCTAGAGTGATATCTACAGTGCTGGGATAGTCAGTTGTGGTATTTACCGAAATATCCAGTGTACCTGAATGTAACTCACCTTGAGCTACTACTGAGAAAGGTGTGAGCAAAATCTAAATAAATAAATTAACACAGGTGTCCATACGAGGTACCCTTTTACAAAAGAATCTGGCCTTTGCAAATTTGCTGAATAGCCACAGGATGGCAGTAGAGGTACATGCAAGAACATAGTTACAGTTCTGCAATAAATAGTCTGAATTCCTGAGTATTTTCAAGGGTGACGTATTTGCTAACCCACAGAAAGAAAAGATATTCCTACTGTGCTCTCTCTATTTTTTTTCCTACTGAATTTACTGTCCATGAGAGGTATTAGATTGACAACAAAGTCCTCCATTAACCGCAGACCCAGGAACAGCATGGGTGGTGGCATTTACAAGATTCATTCATGCTGCCCCACATCAAAACAGGTGTAACACAGCCAACAGCAAAACCAGCTATGTTTAGCAGTTAAAATAGGCCTCATAAATCGCAGCACTATCTTTAACCACTAAGTACTTCTGTGTTTAGCGCTGAGTATCAGCTTAACCAGTTAAAGTTGCCGCGGTCAAAAGTGAAAACGGATATTCAATGCTGGTCATCGGACATGGGAAGGCATTGAGTGCCAGTGTCAGGTAGTTACCGTGCAGCCTGACGCTGGCTGAATACCTGGGGGTACATCAGGGGTGTGCTGGTAAATTTTTAACAATGGGCTCTCTCTCTCTCTCTCTCTGGGCATAGCCAACCCTGCAAACATGCGTGGGATAAACATAAAGGAATTCTGCTCAGAAGGAATGGATCCTAAGGAGCTTAGATGAGATTGGGTGGCAAAGCCAGTGGCGGGAGACGGAGATGGTGCTGGGCAGACTTATACGGTCTGTGCCAGAGCCGATGGTGGGAGGCGGGACTGGTGGTTTGGAGGCGGGGATAGTGCTGGGCAGACTTATACGGTCTGTGTCAGAACCGGTGGTGGGAGGCGGGGCTGATGGTTGGGAGGCGGGGATAGGGCTGGTCAGACTTACACGGTCTGTGCCCGGAAAAGGACAGGTACAAATCAAGGTAAGGTATACACAAAAAGTAGCACATGTGAGTTTATCTTGTTGGGCAGACTGGATGGACCGCGCAGGTCTTTTTCTGCCATCATCTACTATGTTACTATGTTACTATGTAATTGGGGGGGCATGGGGGGACTGGGGGGACAACGCATGCCCCTCTCTCTTCACCTCATATAGGCATGCTATGGACTGCCACCACACCCCACTGCTTGTTTCTGGCTCTGAGCAGCAAGCTGGGACTTCTGGCACAAGCAGGAGAAGTCCCAGCCTGCTGCTCAGAGCTGGAAATAAGGAGAGGGGGGCAGCAGCAGTCTATTCACTTGGCTGGTGAAGCTCAGCATCTCTTTTAGAAATGAGGTGGGGCCCGAGCCCACATTTTGGGAGTCAGTGGTTAAAGTAGCCATGGAGGGCCCTACTTTAACAACCGGCTCCCAAAATTCTTAAAAACTTAACAAACGGCTCTCGCGAGCCCGTGAGAGCCTGCTCCAGCACACCACTGGGGTACATTCACAAACACATAACACAAAACAGGTGAAACTCAACCAGAACTAGTGCAAGCTTCTTGCACACACATAGGTTATCAATAGAAATCAAACAAAATAAAAGATGGAAAAGAAAATAAGATGATACCTTTTTTATTGGACATAACTTAATACATTTCTTGATTAGCTTTCGAAGGTCGCCCTTCTTCGTCAGATCGGAAATAAGCAAAATGTGCTAGCTGACAGTGTATATAAGTGAAAACATTCAAGCATTACTATGACAGTAAAATAGATACCATTGGAGATTCTACATGGAATGTTGCTACTATTGGAGATTCTACATGGAATGTTGCTATTCCACTAGCAACATTCCATGTAGAAGCCTGCGCGGCCACATTGGTGATCTACAAGGGCCGACTTCTACATGGAATGTTGCTAGTGGAATAGCAACATTCCATGTAGAATCTATAGAAATCAAACAAAATAAAACATGGAAAAGAAAATAAGATGATTCCTTTTTTATTGGACATAACTTAATACATTTCTTGATTAGCTTTCGAAGGTTGCCCTTCTTCCTCAGATCGGAAATAAGCAAATGTTGGTAGATGACAGTATATAGAAGTGAAACATCAAAGCACTTCTGACGAAGTTAAATAGTACTGAAATGATGTTAGTACAGATGTTGGATGAACCCTGAATTCCCACGTGAGGTTCACTCAGGGTGATGGACACCGGGAAGTTGACCAGGAGCTAAAGAGACATCCCTCAAGACATATTTATTCAAGAAAGCCTACAATGAAAACCCAGAACTGTACTAATCCACCGCTGAAAACCCATCGTCTAAGAAAACCCATCGTCTAATATACCTATTAAATTCCTTCCTTCTCTCTACTTCTTCCCCTAATTAATCTCTGCACAACAATAATTGTACCTGACATCCAGGATTAACTGTGTGTAACAAAACTATGTAAGCCACTTTGAGCCTGCAAATAGGTGGGATACAAATGCAATAAATCAATAAATCAATCAACCAATCAATAAAATCAATCAATCAATCAGGTCTCAAGAATAGCCATGGGCACTTTCTCTCTTGCCAATTTATTCATGGCAGCATTTGAGGAGAAACGGGTGATTCATTCCTATCTGGAGACATTTCACTGATAATACATTTGCTTAAAGCCCACCTCTTCAATGCTGCGTTCGGCACCTAACCCTTACCGTTCAGTGAATCCAGACTGCCCCAATTTGACTGCCCCTATCGGACCGACCGTTCACTTGTCTATTAGATTGTAAGCTCTTTGAGCAGGGACTGTCTCTCTTTGTTAAATTGTACAGCGCTGCGTAACCCTAGTAGCGCTCTAGAAATGTTAAGTAGTAGTAGTGTTATGGGCTGGGACAACATTGTATCTTTTGGCATTTGTTCAGTGGTTAACATTGAAACATAGTAAATGACTGCAGCAACATTTTTTCAATTCAGCCATACAATTTCAGGTTCATTATTGGAATGATGAAATTAGCCTTTCTCGATGTTCTTTTGAACAAAAAGGAAGAAAGGTTTGTGACTACAGTATGCTTTAAACCAACAGATTGTAACACTCTATTGCATTATGGCAGGTTTTATCCCGTATCATTAAAAGACAATTTGCCATTTTCACATTTGTTTTTTTTACATTTTAGGTGTATCTGTTCTAAAACAGATTTAAACAAAAACAAGCACAGATTTTGAAGAAGTTGTTTACTGAATGTGGTTATATATGGAATCAAGCCTAGTTTATTAATCAGTAATTATTATTACAACATGATTTGCATAACCCAAATAATAAGGTATATCCACTGCATCTTTCTTCTTGAGTATCAAGATTAACAGTCATTCATAAACACTGGAAAATATTGTCTTTAATTCTTGTTTCAGAAACAAGAAGTTATTGTTCGCATTTATATGAGGACATAATTTACAAAAGACATTCTATGCTTGGCTGTCCTTAGAACTCCGGTACTTATAAGGGGTAAAACTCCAGCATGATCTGTGATATTAAAGCGCAAACCGAATATTTTCAAAACCCGTTTGATGGAAACATTTTAATCTAAAGGACGCAATGCGCCAACCACTCCCCCAAACAGAGCCATGCAAAACAAGAAGGGTGGGAATGACCACACAGATGGACCAGGATGAGAGCAGAAAATCCTTTATTTGAGAATGTAGCTGGAAGTCAGGCTGTGGAACCAACATGGGCCACGCTTTGGCTATGGAGCCTTCCTCGGGAGTCCTGAGTCCTCTCAATATAAACGCAAATTTAACAGCTTAAATTATCACAATAAAAGATGAGTGAGTATACATAACAGAAAAAACAGCCATATTGGGTCAGACCGATGGTCCAACTAGCCCAGTATCCTGCTTCTAGCAGTGACCAATCCAGGTCACAAGTACTTGGCAGAAACATTCCATATAGAATCTCAATTAGTAGCAACATTCCGTGTAGAACCCCAAAGAGTAGCAAGATTCCATTCAGAATCTCAAATAGTGGCAACATTCCTCGTAGAACCCCAAAGAGTATCAAGATTCCATTCAGAATCTCAAATAGTAGTGTAGATCCCCTATGGGTGAGGTTTTTAAAGAGGGTGGTACAGTAATATAATCACGGTGCATTCCATTCTGAATCTCAAATAGTAGCAACATTCCTCATAGAACCCCACAGAGTAGCAAGATTCCATTTAGAATCTCAAATAGTAGCAACATTCCATGTAGAACCCCAAAGAGTAGCAAGATTCCATTCAGAATCTCAAATAACAGCAGCATTCCATGCTACCAATCCCAGGGCAAGCAGTGGCTTCCCCCACGTCCATCTCAATAACAGACTATGGACTTTTCTTCCAGGAACTTGTCCAAACCTTTTTAAAATCCAGATACGCTAACTGCTGTTACCGCATCCTCCAGCAACAAGTTCCAGAGCTTAACTATTCACTGGGTGAAAAAATATTTCCTCCTGTTGGTTTTAAAAGTATTTCTATGTAACTTCATTGAGTGTCCCCTAGTCTTTGTGCTTTTTGAAAGGGTAAAAAAATCGATTCACTTTTACCCATTCTACACTACTCAAGATTTTATAGACCTCAATCATATCCCTCCCCCAACATCAGTCTCTTTTCCAAGCTGAAGAGCCCTAACCTCTTTAGTCTTTCCTCCTATGGGAGGAGTTCCATCCCCCTAATCGTTTTGGCTGCTCTTCTTTGAACCTTTTCTAATTCCGCTATGTCTTTTTTGACATACGGCAACTAGAACTGAATGCAATACTCAAGGTGAGTTCGCACCATGGAGTGATACAGGAAGGCGCACTGATGCTGGGTTATGATAGCTTTACTATAAGAAAATCCAGGCGCCCAGATGCTGTTCCAGAATACGCTTTCACCACATGGCATCGGGGTGCTGAATGGAGGTGTCCATTTATAGAACTGCCTCTATAAGGCACCCACATTTATGCAACCTTTGCACACGAAAATGTACAGAATATTTGCACTTATGTGCATGAGTGAACACTTACTTGTGAATTAATGTCATTAGATTTTTGATGAGGTGTATGTTGTATGGAATGTTGCTACTATTTGGGTTTCTGCTAGGTACTTGTGACCTGGATTGGTCACTGCTGAAAGCAGGATACTGGGCGAGATGGACCATTGGTCTGACCCAGTATGGCTATTCTTATGTTCTTATGATCGCAATTACATCAGGGCACCACTGCAGTCATATAATGCAGGAAGGGCATGTGTCACTGACAGAATTGTGTAAGTTGTGAACATAAGTGGCAGGCCTCACCAATGTCACTGCCACGTTTATCTATTTATTTATAGCATTTATATCCCACAATATTCCCACCAATAGGCAGGCCCAATGTGGCCTACAACAGTCTACAAAAGCATACAACAATTCAGCAAACAAACATACAATGTCATAAGAGCGTAAGAAAGAGAGGGTAATAGCTAAGGAGGGAAAAGGGGAAAGAGTAGTGGTGAACAATATGTCACTACGCCAGTTGGAATTCAGAAGGAAGAGATGCCAGGGAAGGTTTGAAGTGTATGCTCTACCAAAAAGGAAGGTCTTGAGGCGCTTCTTGAAGGTCGGGTGATCAGGAGTAAGGAGGATCTGCCTCTTGCGTTTACACACACAGCTAAAGAATAGCACTTACAGGATTATTTTCGAAAGAGAAGGGCGCCCATCTTCCAACACAAATTGGGAGATGGGCGTCCTTCTCTCAGGGTTGCCCAAATCGGCATAATCGAAAGCCGATTTTGGGCGTCCCCAACTGCTTCCTGTCGCGGGGACGACCAAAGTTCCCAGAGGCGTAGCGAAGGTGGGACTTGGGCGTGCCTAACACATGGGCATCCTCAACTCATAATCGAAAAAAAGGGTGTCCTTGACGAGCACTTGGGCGACTTTACTTGGTCCTTTTTTTGTTACGACCAAGCCGTCAAAAGGTGCCCGAACTGACCAGATGACCACCAGAGGGCATCAGGGATGACCTCCCCTTACTCCCCCAGTGGTCACTAACCCCCTCCCACCCTCAAATAAAAACTTTAAAAAATATTTTTTGACAGCCTCTATGTCAGCCTCAAATATCATACCCAGCTCCATGACAGCAGTATGCAGGTCCCTGGAGCAGTTTTAGTGGGTGCAGTGCACTTCAGGCAGGCGGACCCAGGTCCATACCTCCCCCTACGTTACACTTGTGGTGGTAAATGTGAGCCCTTCAAAACCCACCAGAAACCCCCCCACATTTAGGTGCCCCCCTTCACCCATATGGGCTACGGTAGTGGTGTACATTTGTGGGGAGTGGGTTTTGGGGGGGGGTTTGAGGGGCTCAGTACCCAAGGTAAGGACGCTATACACCTGGGAGCAATTCGTGAAGTGCCCCCTAGGGTGCCTGGTTGGTGTCCTGGCATGTCAGGGGGACCAGTGCACGACAAATGCTTACTCCTCCCACAACCAAATGTCTTGGATTTGGTCGTTTCTGAGATGGGCGTCCTCGGTTTCCATTATTGCCAAAAATCAGAAACGACCAAGTCTAAGGACAACCATCTCTAAGGACGACCTAAATGTCAAGATTTGGTCGTCCCTGACCGTATTATTGAAACGAAAGATGGACGCCCATCTTGTTTTGATAGTACGGGTTTCCCCGCCTCTGTCTGGGGATGTCCTGCGAGGACGTCCTCAGGAAAACTCGGGATCCCCTGTCGATTATGCCCCTCTTAGTCTCCCTGCTGCCACTGTCGTGCATTGTGTACATTTATGTACATTTAATCACGTAAGCGGTACTATCCTGAAGTGGCGCTGAGTCGTAGAATTGCCTTTCGCATGTCCATGCAAATAAAATACCCTTATACAGGGCTTTTCTTTCAGAGGGTATTGAGTACCAGCACAGTTTGCACTGACTGCTAAAATTAACCCATTGTCTCCGAGTAGTAATGAGATCCCAGGCTCTGCTCCCCAGTAAAGGCTTTTTATAGACTCTCTGGCTGGGTGCAGAGGACCTGGCTATTGTGGAGAGGGTCCCTCGGTGATTGCCCCACCCCTGAAGGATGGCCTGGCATTTTTGAGTACCACTACCATTTTTACTAGAAAAAACACACTGCCCATATATATTGGCAAAACTACCAGGCACTTTGAAATACGCATGCCAGAACACAAATATGGTGAGGTTTACATTGTTTGTAGCTTATAAGAATTGATAATTGAGATTTTGAGCATTAAATCACGGAGAAGGATATAAGCATGTTGCAAGGGCTCTTCAATCTGTATCCAGACTGGATTATGCATTTATATCTCGGACCTGGTTTTATAGAGCGATTGATATGGAAATAGGGTTCCTGGCACAACTGGACCGGATGCAAAATGGGTGTTTTCTACATATTTGTTTAGTTACCCTAAATTTCAAACTTATCTTCTGAAGAAATGGGAAAGTAAAGAGTATACCGCCTACTGGAATCTGATCTGTGCATCACAGTGTTTAATCTGACCAAGCCTGAATTACAGGCTGAGCTGGACACACAGCCATTATCAGCCAAGAATGAATACTGTGACCTGAACAAAACACTCTGATGCAGAGTATCCAGCACATGTACTGAGTCAGTTAATGTCAGAGAGATGGGAGTAACTAGTGAGGTAATTAAATTTGCTGATGACACAAAGTTATTCAAAGTTGTTAAATCGCAATAGGATTGTGAAAAATTACAAGAGGACCTTACAAGACTGGGAGACTGGGTGTCTAAATGGCAGATGAAGTTTAATGTGAGCAAGTACAAAGTGATGCATATGGGAAAGAGGAACCCGAACTATAGCTACGTAATGCAAGGTTCTACGTTAGGAGTCACCGACCAAGAAAGGGATCTCTGTGTCGTTGTTGATGATACGTTGAAACCCTCTGCTCAGTGTGCTGCGGCAGCTAAGAAAGCAAATAGAATGTTAGGTATTATTAAGAAAGGAATGGAAAACAAAAGTGAGGATGTTGTAAAGCTTTTGTATCGGTCCATGGTGCGACTGCACTTTGAATATTGTGTTCAATTCTGGTCACTGCATCTCAAAAAAGATATAGTGGAATTAGAAAAGGTAGAGAGAAGGGCGACGAAAATTAAAAAGGGGATGGGTCGACTTCCCTATGAGGAAAGGCTAAAGCAGCTAGGGCTCTTCAGCTTGGAGAAAAGGCGGCTGATGGGAGATATGATAGAGGTCTATAAAATAATGAGTGGAGTTGAACGGGTAGATGTGAATAATTTGTTTACTCTTTCCAAAAATACTAGGACAAGGGGGCATGTGATAAAGCTACAAAGTAGTAAATTTAATACAAATCTGAGAAAAAACTTTTCTTCACTCAACATGTAATTAGACTCTGGAATTCGTTGCCAGAGAATGTGGTAAAGGTGGTTATCTTAGCAGGGTTTAAAAAAGGTCTGGATGCCTTCCTAAAGGAAAAGTCCATAGACCATTATTAAATCCACTGCTTACTTCTGCGATAAGCAGCATAAAATGTATTGAACTTTTTTGGGGATCTTACCAGGTATTTGTGATCTGGATTGGCCACTGTTGGAAACAGGATGCTGGGCTTGATGGACCTTTGGTCTATCCCAGTGTGGCAATACTTATGTACTTATGACTACACAAGGAATTCTACCCCATATTGGGATGTCTGAGGCTGACATAATTCAGTGTCTCTGGCTACTGTTTATCCAGAGAATTATCATGCCCTGAAGGTTATGACTAATAAGAAATCGTATATAAGGCCATGGAAGGACTCAACTTGGCTCTCTCTCTGTGATCCATTTCTGAGTTGCTGAAGGATCAGGCCCAGCTACCGTTGTGAGAATGAGGACTCTAATAGAATTTGCAGGTTATATATTTTAAGATCTGTGATCACACAGGGTATCTAATTAGTTTTATCAGGACTGACGGTGTGTGTTTAAATCAAAGGTGTTGTGCTTATGCTTATTGTAGGTATTAGTGTAGCATCGGTATAGAAGTATTGGAAAATTTCCTTGTACAGTAGAATGCCGATGATCCGGATGTCCGATTATCCAGATTGCTTCTGTTCCTTATCTTTTCCATTTTTTTTATCATAATCTCTGTATCATAGTTGTCACATTATGCCTGTTATATAGTAAAAAAATGTTATAACATCACAAATAGCTTGAAATTTTTTCCCATTTATAATTGAAAACAAAAAATAATGCTCAACATGGAACTCTCAAAGTATATTCTCTTTTCAAAAAGCAATGTCCAATTATCCGGATTTATGATTATCCGGACCACCCCCTGCAGAGGATAGTCTGGATAATTGGAGTCCTACTGTATTACTCTGACTAGCTTTGTAAATAAGGGGTCCTTTTACTAAGGTGCACCAAAAACCGGCCTGCGCTGTTGTAGACGCGTGTATTGGACGCGCGCAGGTCCATTATTCAGCGTGTCTGCAAAGAAGGCCTTTTTTTAAAAATGAAAATGGATGTGCGGCGAAATGAAAATTGGCGCGCGTCCGGTTTGGGCCTGAGACCTTACCGCCACCCGTTCACTTAGCGGTAAGGTCTCACGTGTTAACCGGGTGGTAATTGTCAGCACGCATAGAATGCCGATTACTGCCTGGTTAGTGCTGCGTGCCGGAAAATAAAATATATTTTCCGGCGTGCGTACTGAACGCGCGCAAAAAAAGAAATTACCACCCGGGCCACGCGGTAGTTCTGAATTGGTGTGAGTTGGGCGTGCGTAGGCGCCTACCCTACGCGGCTTAATAAATTCTTAATATCTTATCTTTGCACACCTCACTGTGGACAGCCTTTCACAGGAAGCTTATTGTAATTATAATGGGACCCAACAAGATTATCCCATTTTCTTCTGGGAAGCTGCGAAGGCTGTACTAAGAGGAAAATTTATTGCATATAGGGCCAGTGAAACAAAAATTAAGAACAAATACTCTACTTTTAAAATGACAGCTTCAAAGGGAAAAGCAGTACATCACACATAATCCTACTAGATCATATAAAGGTTATTGGTTCCCAACAGGGGCGTAGCCACGGGTGGGCCTGGACGGGCCCAGGCCCAGCCACTTTTGCTCCAGGCCTGCCCAGCCTCTTCTGCCCGCTCTCCCCGTCTGCGCGGTCTGCTCACTTTTACTGCCCTGAAGCGCCGTTCTCCCTCCAGCAGCACCGGCGATTCCCATAGCCAGCCTTCCGCCAGCGCGCGTCGTCGGGGCCTCTTCTCAGGCACGTCCTGCCTACTCTGCAACTTCCTGCGTCCCACTTTTGCGGAAAACAGGAAGTTGCAGAGTAGGCGGGATGCGCCGAGAAGAGGCTCCGACGACGCGCGCTGGCAGAAGGCTGGCTATGGGAATCGTCGGTGCTGGAGGGAGAACGGCGCTTCAGGGCAGTAAAAATGACCAGAACTGACCATGTGCAGGGGGCTGTCACGCGGAGGGGGGGGTAGCGAGTGAAGAGGAAATGCAGTGGTAGCAGGCGGATGGAGAGGAAATGCGGCAGCGGCGGGCGGGCGGGGGGGGGGGGGGGGGGGTGGTAGCAGGTGGAGAGGAAATGCGAGGCCTGTGCCCACTCAGTCCACCTCCAGGCCCATCCAGTCCACCTCCAGGCCCATCTAAAAATTAAACTCTGGCTACGGTACTGGTTCCCGAGTGGCTTTTAACTACTGTTCTCTCTAAGCTGAGCGGCAGTCCTCCAGTTGCATTGCTGCCAGTAGGGGGCAGTGCTTCAATATTGTATTGTATTGTTTCAAAGATAGTCCTGTCACCAAGACCCTGAAGCAGCAGCACGAAACGCTGGCCATCGTCGGCTTGGGGCGAGGGGGAGAAGAAACTAGCTCCAGCAGCAGAAGTTACAAGTGTCGGTAGCAAGTGTAGCTGAAAGATAAGTGTTCTTTCAGTTTTGAGAAATTCTTCTATGCATATATAATTGTTGAAACTGCTGACACAGTAGTATTGATTGAAAGTTTTGTAGCAATTAAAGTTACTGCAGCAATCAGTGACTTCATATCAAGTTCGAAGGTTTTTTTCGGCCAATGATGAACAGAGGATCATTCATGATCCGTTTAAGCTCCAGTAGATTGTATTAACTTAGGAGCTCTGTGAGGCCATTTTTTTCCTTCGTTACATGCAGTTTTTTTCTCCGTTATATGCAGTAATTTACTATAAGTGCATTTAAGTACATTTTCATCACGTGGAAGATATTATTATAGAGTAACAGGGATATTTGCCTAATGTAGGCATGTATATTTGCACCACATTTTGGTTGGTACCAGGGGCGTAGCCATACTTTGGCAGCAGGGGGGTCCAGAGCCCGAGGTGAGGGGGCACATTTTAGCCCCCCCCTGGTGCCGCCGACCCCCCGCCATCATTATCGACCCCCTCCCACCGCCACTGACCTCCCCCGCCATTGCCGACCCCCCCGCCGCCGCTGCCTTTGACGACCCCTGCTGACGACCCTCTCGATCCCCCCTCCTGCCGCCAACCCGACGTCAGAAACAGATCGAAGCCTTCGCGGGAAGAAGAGGACCTCCTCAGTTGACGGGGATTGGGATCCCCCGCTAGCAAAGGTAGCCCACGGCGACGGCGGGGGAGGGTTGGTGGCGGGAGGGGGGGGTCGAGAGGGTCATCAGCAGGGGGGTCCAGGGTCAAATCTACGGGGGCCCAGGCCCCCCCGGCCCCACGTAGCTACGTCACTGGTTGGTACTAATTCCCGGGTATAAGCACTGTTCTATAAACCATGTCTAACTTTAACCGTGGCTTGTAGAGCTGTGCTTTTTTTTTTTTCACTTGGCACCACGTATGGAATGTAGCCCCTATATACTGAACGTTGAAAAATTAAGCAGTTTTCAAAATAAATATGGTACATGCAGAGGCAAACGAATCATCATGAATATTGAAGCCGCTAAGAACTAAAAGTCTTGTCGACTGATGTGTGCACAAGCTAATGAAATTCATCGAGAAAATAATCAAATTTATTCTTAGATGGGTGATAACAAGTAATCCAGGTAATGAAATTTAGTGGTTGAGGAGAAAAAGTGAAAGACTGAAAAAGCTGGTGGAAGATAATTGCTAATAATTGACAGAGAAGAGAGGTTTTGAAAGACAGATGATTTTGAGCTCGACTGGTGAGAAGCAAAGGATGGAGCACTGCAAACTTTTAACATTGTTTTCACATAGTAAATGTCGGCAGATAAAGACCTGCACAGTACATCCGGTCAGCTCAACATGGTGTCCAGAATTGTATTATTATTATTATTTGTTACATTTGTATCCCACATTTTCCCATCTTTTGCAGGCTCAATGTGGCTTAGGAATCCTGTTCAGAAGGAAGGAATCCTCAGGAGCTTAGCGGAGATTGGATGGCAGAGTCGGTGACGTAACGTCAGGCGAGGGCGGGGCACGGAAGGAAGGAGAGGCCTGCCCTGCTGCTTGCTGCGATGCGAACTGGAAGGCAAGTGAAAGGAGGCCTCAGGTTAGTTCCGGAGTGATGGAGGGGGGGGCCCGGCGACTTCGGGTGGGGGGGCCATCTCGGGTGGGGGGTTAGTTGCAGGAGTGATGGAGGGAGGGTGGGCGGGCCAACCGTGTTTCCCCGAAATAAGACATCCCCTGAAAATAAGACCTAGCGCCGTTTTGGGAACAAAAATTAATATAAGACAGTGTCTTATATTCGGGGAAACACGGTATTACATATGGATTCTATCCACGTTATCTGGTTTTCAAGGGCCCAAACTATGGAATTCCTTACCATCACACCTCAGACAGATCACTTCACTACCTCTCTTTAAAGCTAAAGACATTTCTTTTTCAAGATGCCTATACTTAAATTCTCCCGAACATAAGAGTAGCCATACTGGGTCAGACCAATGGTCCATCTAGCCCAGTATCCTGTTTTCCAAACAGTGGCCAAGCCAGGTCACAAGTACCTGGCAGAAACCCAAATTGTGGCAACATTCCATATAGAACCCCAAAGAACAGCAAGATTCTGGAACCCTAAAGAATGACACGATTCCATGTAGAACCCCAAAGAATAGCAAGATTCTGGAATCCTAAAGGGTGACAAGATTCCATGCAGAATCTCAAAGAGTAGCAACATTCCATGTAGAACCCCAAAGAATAGCAAGATTCTGGAATCTTAGAGGGGACAAGATTCCATTCAGAATCTCAGAGTAGAAACATTCCATACTACAAATCCCAGGGCAAGCAGTTGCTTTCCATGTCTGTCTCAAATAAGAACATAAGAGTAGCCATACTGGGTCAGACCAATGGCCCATCTAGCCCAGTATCCTGTTTTCCCAAACAGTGGCCAAGCCAGGTCACAAGTACCTGGCAGAAACCCAAATTGTGGCAACATTCCATATAGAACCCCAAAGAACAGCAAGATTCTGGAACACTAAAGAGTGACAAGATTCCATGTAGAACCCCAAAGAATAGCAAGATTCTGGAATCCTAAAGGGTGACAAGATTCCATGCAGAATCTCAAAGAGTAGCAACATTCCATGTAGAACCCCAAAGAATAGCAAGATTCTGGAATCTTAGAGGGGACAATATTCCATTCAGAATCTCAGAGTAGAAACATTCCATACTACAAATCCCAGGGCAAGCAGTTGCTTTCCATGTCTGTCTCAAATAAGAACATAAGAGTAGCCATACTGGGTCAGACCAATGGTCCATCTAGCCCAGTATCCTGTTTTCAAACAGTGGCCAAGCCAGGTCACAAGTACCTGGCAGAAACTCAAATCGTGACAAGATTCCATATAGAACCCCAAAGAACAGCAAGATTCTGGAACACTAAAGAGTGACAAGATTCCATGTAGAACCCCAAAGAATAGCAAGATTCTGGAATCCTAAAGGGTGACAAGATTTCATGCAGAATCCCAAAGAGTAGCAACATTCCATGTAGAACCGCAAAGAATAGCAAGATTCTGGAATCTTAGAGGGGACAAGATTCCATTCAGAATCTCAGAGTAGAAACATTCCATACTACAAATCCCAGGGCAAGCAGTTGCTTTCCATGTCTGTCTCAAATAAGAACATAAGAGTAGCCATACTGGGTCAGACCAATTGTCCATCTAGCCCAGTATCCTGTTTTCAAACAGTGGCCAAGCCAGGTCACAAGTACCTGGCAGAAACTCAAATCGTGACAAGATTCCATATAGAACCCCAAAGAACAGCAAGATTCTGGAACACTAAAGAGTGACAAGATTCCATGTAGAACCCCAAAGAATAGCAAGATTCTGGAATCCTAAAGGGTGACAAGATTTCATGCAGAATCTCAAAGAGTAGCAACATTCCATGTAGAACCCCAAAGAATAGCAAGATTCTGGAATCTTAGAGGGGACAAGATTCCATTCAGAATCTCAGAGTAGAAACATTCCATACTACAAATCCCAGGGCAAGCAGTTGCTTTCCATGTCTGTCTCAAATAAGAACATAAGAGTAGCCATACTGGGTCAGACCAATGGTCCATCTAGCCCAGTATCCTGTTTTCCAAACAGTGGCCAAGCCAGGTCACAAGTACCTGGCAGAAACCCAAATCGTGGCAACATTCCATATAGAACCCCAAAGAATAGCAAGATTCTGGAATCTTAGAGGGGACAAGATTCCATTCAGAATCTCAGAGTAGAAACATTCCATACTACAAATCCCAGAGCAAGCAGTTGCTTCCCATGTCGGTCTCAATGGCAGACAGTCTCCCCTACCCTATTGTTTTTTGTCCACTCCCCTCTTTTTCCTGTTGATATTATCGTTCTCCCCTGGCACCATTTGTACTCATGTTTGTTGTGTATGTCTTCTCTTTTTCTTTCTTTTTTCTTTTCGATTGTACACTGCCCAGATGGCTTGTTCGGTTGGGTGGGATAGAAAGTCTATAATAAACTTGAACTTGAAACTTTATTTGTCTCTGTCTACATGGAGAAGTTCCTATTGTTTTCCAACAGTTTGCATAAGCTCTCTTTTTTCCCTCTCTCTCTCTTTTGCAGCTTTTCTTCTTTTTAAGAACTTTTGCATATTCTCGCTTTGCCACCACCTCTATTCAGTCTCGGCCTCCTCAACTTTATCCTTCCCCGAAGCTTCCTTCCTCCTTCTGCAAAGACTTTTATCTCTGCTACCCAGATCTTGCTCCTCGTGTTGTGAATGGTTTCTCTGAATCCCATTTACACACTTTTCCATTTAGATAATACCACTGTCAGATTTTTTTATTTATTTTATTCGCCGCTCATTTCTCCATCATTGTCCTCCTTTAATCCTCTGTTGCCACAGTGATTAGCTTGTGTGCCAGCATGCTTGGTTGCACCAGGGATCTTTGAAAACATTTTTGCAGCTTCACGAAAGCCTTAGAAAAATGGGATGCTAGTGACAGCCATGAGGAGTCGGTTCTCAGTATGCATGAAACTGACAGTGGAACCCGTAGGGAGACTGGAACCTAGCAGCTGTTTTCTAAATCTGAACAATATTATCCCCAGGCCTCTTCCGCTCCTTCGCTTGCAGGATTTGCAAGTCTCCGAAGCTGCTGAGTTTCTTGAATCTCTGCTCTTCCACAGACCTTTGTCCCCAGCAAAGAGCACAGCCATGTTTGAGATCTTTAGGGGGGGGTATTAAGATTACACCTGGGAGATGTCTGCCTGCTGTGCCTGCCACTGGTAAGTAGGCCTGTGGGTCCAGCAATCCCTCAGGGTGCCCCCCCAAGGTCTATCCCCTCTGGGCCCCCCTGCCACAGTCTGGCATCTTCTCTGGACCCCCTTCAGGCCTCCTGCCACAATCCAGAATGTTCTCTGGGCCCCCTCCTCCTCCCTGAGGTCTGGCAATCAGAGCCCCCTTCCACTACCCCCATGAGGTCTAGCATCTCCTTGTGGGCACTCCCCCCCCCCCCCCAGACTGTTTGCTGCCTGCATGCCTGTTCTGTGAGTCACAGCAGGCAGGCAGCACACAGTCTGGGGGGATGAGAGGACAGGAAGAAAGAGAGAGAGATACTTCCTTTATTTTTAATCATGAGGTTAAAAAATTTAATTGAAATTCAGCCCTAGTTATAAATAATAAAAGAAAATCAAATGTGAAAATATTACCCACAGAGAGACTTCCTGTCAGCTATGAGAACCAGCCAATGTTAGACATGCTGGGGCCCAGGGCAGAAATTAAGGAGAGCCCCCCCCCCCTCCGATCCCCTCTCCTCACCATCCTCAATCTCCTCATCCTCCATCACTACTACACATAAACAGAATTTTAACTTCTTCACACGCAAAACACAGACAAACCTCACCAAATACAGAACAAACTAGAAATAGAAATATGAAGACAAAAACTGAACTGGGAACTCAAAGAAGTGAAACTCTGTATGTCGCACCTCCGGAGGGGGTTTGTTTGTGGATTAGTACTTTTCAAATGTTTGAACGTGAGGCTCCATATGGCTCCAGAAAAAGGAGGACGGATTGAGCCAGCCGGGTTTTACTTCCATTGCTACAATGGAAGTAAAACCCGGCTGGCTCAATCCGTCCTCCTTTTTCTGGAGCCATATGGTAACCCCCCTGTTTCTCCTTTCTTCCAGAGTATACATGTTCTGGTCATCAAGTCTCTGCTCATACGTCTTGTAACGCAAATCCCATACCATTCTCGTAGCTTTTCTTTGCACCGCTTCAATTCTTTTTACATCCTTCGCAAGGTACGGCCTCCAAAACTGAACACAATACTCTAGGTGGGGCCTCACCGACGACTTATACAGGGGCATCAACACCTCCTTTCTTCTGCTGGTCACACCTCTCTCTATACAGCCTAACAACCTTCTCGCTACAGCCACCGCCTTGTCACACTGTTTCGTCGCCTTCAGATCCTCAGATACTATCACCCCAAGATCCCTCTCCCCGTCCGTATCTATCAGATTCTCCCCGCCTAACACATACGTCTCCCGAGGATTTCTATTCCCTAAGTGCATCACTTTGCATTTCTTCGCATTGAATTTTAATTGCCAAACCTTGGACCATTCTTCTAGCTTCCTCAGATCCCTTTTCATGTTTTCCACTCCCTCCCTGAAGAGGACAGGTACAAATAAAAAGTGGCACATGTGAGTTTATCTTGTTGGGCAGACTGGATGGACCGTGCAGGTCTTTTTCTGCCGTCATCTACTATGTTACTATGTTATGTTACTACAAAACTGGAAAAAAAAAATAGAAATGCATTTCTTTTTGTAGTGAACATAACACAAAAACAGCCGTGATGAACATTTCCCAAAGCTAACATATTCCAATGAATAAATTCAAAATAAAAACACATTTTTCTATCTTTATTGTCTAGATATTTTGGGCCTGATATTCAGCCAGCGGTGATCAGCAGTTTGATGACTGCCACTGGCATTAAAGCAGAAATTCAATGCCTGGCCATGTCGGGGCACCATCATTGAATTTCGAGCCAGATAATGCATAGCCGGTTATGTGCGATATTAGATAGGACTGACTTTTATGCAGTTCTATTTATGTGGTTAACCATGACCTCCAGTGACAGTCTCATGAGACTGCCTTGGGAGGTCCTTTCAGCCATTTTGAATGTGGAGCCTGCATGGGCAGAAGCGACTGGGGATCGCTATTGCCCCAACTCAGCCACTAGACCACCAGAGCTTCTAAAGAAGGCCCAGGGGAAGGGCCTGCTTTCTGCCATGGATTGGGGAGGACTATGCAGCCCATTTTTGGTCCATGGGGACCGACGGTTTTGGCTTCAGTTTCAGCTGAAACTGTGCAGTGAATTGCAGTCACAGATTCAATTTTGGCCGAAACCAAAAGCTTCGGTTTCAGTCGCCCTCTATTTAGATCCCTAGCATGTGTGCCAATACGCTATTCTAAAAATACTCACTTAACTTACAGAGCACATATTTGCAAGTGGAGTGCACACAGGGATGGAGTATAGGCGGGACTCCCCCTTACACACAGACTCATTTAGTACATAGACTGGGTTACAAAGTTACATAGAGGGGCATAATCGAATGGCGCCGGCCATCTACATGGGGGCGCCGCAAACAGCGGTCCCGAACCATATTATCAAAAAAGATGGCCGGCCATCTTTCATTTCGATAATACGGTTGGGGCCGGCCAAATGTCAGAGATGGCCGGCATCGGTTTTTTGCCAATAATGGAAACCGAGGCTGGCCATCTCAAACCCGGCCAAATCCAAGGCGTTTGGTCGTGGGAGGGGCCAGCATTTGTAGTGCACTGGTCCCCCTGACATGCCAGGACACCAACCGGGCACCCTAGGGGGCACTGCAGTGGACTTCAAAAATTGCTCCGAGGTACAGAACTCCCTTACCTTGGGTTCTGAGCCCCCCAAATCCACCCCAAACCCACTACCCACAACTGTACACCACTACCATAGCCCTTAGGGGTGAAGGGGGGCACCTAGATGTGGGTACAGTGGGTTTTGGTGGGGGGGGGGGGGTTGGAGGGCTCAACACTTACCACCACAAGTGTAACAGGTAGGGGGGGGATGGATCTGGGTCCACCTGGCTGAAGTGCACTGCACCCACTAAAACTGCTCCAGGGACCTGCATACTGCTGTGATGGAGCTGGGTATGACATTTGAGGCTGGCATAGAGGCAGGCAAAAAAATGTTTTTAATTTTTTTTTTTTAAGGGTGGGAGGGAGTTGGTGACCACTGGGGGAGTACGGGGAGGTGATCCCCGATTCCCTCCGGTGGTCATCTGGTCAGTTTGGACACTTTTTTGAAGCTTGGTCCTGAAAATAAATGGACCAAGTAAAGTTGGCCAAATGCTCGTCAGGGCCGGCTTTCTTTTTTCCATTATCGGCTGAGGGCGGCCATGTGTTAACAACGCCCCCGACCTGCCTTCAGTATGCCTCCGACACGCCCCCTTGAAGTTTTGCCGGCTCCACGATGGACTGCAGTTGAGGCTGGCCAAAATCGGCTTTCGATTATGCCGATTTCGCTGGACTTGAGAGATGGCCGGCCTTCTCTTTCGAAAATAAGCAGGATAGGATACTATAGAACTTTAAGTCCATATGCTTTGAAAATGAGCACCATAACTTACAGAATACTGTAAATTATGAGGGTAGCTGCCGCACTTATGCAGCTGCACTTACACCAGCTCTATGACTGGTGTTAAGTACCCGATCCTAAATGTCTGGTGTGTATCTACTGTGACAGACACAGGGCCTGTCATGCCAGGAAAGGAGCATGCTTTATTCTATTCTATTTAGGTTCTTCTATTCCGCAATTATCCTAAAGGTTCAACATGGATGACATAATACAGAAGTCCTCTAGTCAAGGAGAATAACAATTGAGTTCATACAATTCTGTAAACCAAATCAACAGGTTTCAGCCTCAAATAGATGACGTGTAGAAGGCCTGTCCTGCCAGGAATAAAAAGGGTTTTCCTTTAAGAAAATGAAGAAAACTACGAGTCCCAAAATGCATTGCTCTAGGGCAGGCAAACCAAAAGACCTAAAGAAAGGAGAGGTGTCTTTAAGGATGGGTTAGCCAAAGTTAAAGGATAAATGGGAGGAGTGTCCCAGAAGGGTGGAGCAGAGAAGCTTATACCCGAGAGGAAATTGTGCCCATATTAAGAAAGGATAGGAGGGGCCATGACAAGTAGAGGGAAATGAGGAGAGGTAAAGTAAACTCCTTAGGGCCTTATAACCTCTCTGAGAAAAATGTAAAAGGAAGAAAGGGGGAGACTTAAAGAAAGGAGTGGCCTAGTGGTTAGGGTGGTGGACTTTGGTCCTGGGGAACTGAGTTTGATTCCCACTTCAGGCACAGGCAGCTCCTTGTGACTCCATTGCCCCATGTAAGCTGCATTGAGCCAAAGCGCAGGGTACAAATGTAACAAAAATAAAATAGATACTATTGGAGATTCTACATGGAATGTTGCTACTATTGGAGATTCTACATGGAATGTTGCTATTCCACTAGCAACATGCAACATTCCATGTAGAAGGCTGTGCAGGCTTCTGTTTCTGTGAGTCTGACGTCCAGCAAGTACGTGCAGGATGTCAGACTCACAGAAGCAGAAGCCTGCGCGGCCACATTGGTGATCTGCAAGGGCCGACTTCTACATGGAATGTTGCTAGTGGGACTCTGGGCAAGTCACTTAACCCTCCATTGCCCCATGTAAGCCGCATTGAGCCTGCCATGAGTGGGAAAGCGCAGGGTACAAATGTAACAACAACAACAAAGCTGAACAAAAGAAGCCATAAGAAGAAAGACTGGCCAAAAAGAGCCAAAGATGGATAGAAGGACAAGGTACTTACCTTTAAGTGATTGAACAATTAAGATTTGAAGCTTTTTTTTTTTTAAGCGATTAACAGCCAGGGGTGGAGGATAGGACTGTAAAATCATGTTGAACCTGGTTCTATCCAGAGCAAGGAGGCTATTAGACTGGAACACTTCGTACTTATTCAGAAGAAGCCAGTCTTTAAATAGAGTTTTAAATTTAGCCCTGTAAGGTACTGGTAGCCAGTGTAGCTTTTGCAGGAAGGGTGTGATGTGGTCACTCCCCTTGCAGCATTCTGTCGGTTGTACTGCAGAATTCTGAATTAGTTGGAGCTGATAATAAACTATTTTTGGTTTGGCCAGTGTATAGGGCATTACAGTAGTCTAGTCGTGATGTTATCATGGCGTGGATCACTGTGGTCAGGCTCATCTTTTCAACATATGGAGAGAGATTTCGTAGCTGCCGTAGGTGATAGAGACAATTTTTGAAGGTTGTTTGAATTTGTGGGATCAGACTGAGTGATGAATCCAGTAGTATTCCAAGATTCTTGACCTGTGATTTTAGGGGGGAGTTCATACTTCCCAAAAGGAATTTTGAAGTGGGTACCCAAGGAATCTCTGTTTTATTTGGGTTCAGTCAAAGTTTATTGTTGTTTGCCCATTTCTAAGTTGAGGTTAGGCAGGCAGTTATAGGTTATATATGTTAGGGAAGTCCTGCCCAGTGCATCCCAGGATGCACTGGGCAGGCCAGGGTGCCACCATTTTGAAGGTGGCGCTGGATGAGGAGGGAGTATGCTACCTCCATCAGAGAGGTATGGGGGGAGTGGGGAGGGCTATGCTAGACCACCAGGGTAGAAGGGGGTTGGGGTGGCAGCCCACTTGGGCTACCAGTGTTTCTTTTTTTTTTTTTATTTGTACCCCGCGCTTTCCCACTCATGGCAGGCTCAATGCGGCTTACATATTGTAAACAGGTACTTATTTGTAACTGGGGCAATGGAGGGTTAAGTGACTTGCCCAGAGTCACAAGGAGCTGCCTGTGCCTGCAGTGGGAATCGAACCCAGTTCCCCAGGACCAAAGTCCACCACTCTAATCACTAGACCACTCCTCCATGCCACTTTTTTGGGTGGTGGGTGGGTTAGGGGGACTGGAGAGCCACTGGACCTCCAGCCCCCGGGCCTTCAGGTCGGGGGGGGGGGTATTGGGGCTTGGGGGGCACTAGGACAGCAGGGCCTTGATTGCTTTTGGGGAGGGGGTTGTGGGGTCTGCAAGCATGCAAATACATACTGGACAAGACTCCCCATTCCTCCCCAATGCTCTGCAAACCCTAACACCAGCTCTGAGTTTGGTGTGCTGCCCGCTGAGCATTGGAGAGGAACAGGTAATGTCCTGTTTAGCATGCATTTCCATGCTCATTGTGTTCACAGCTGGCGAGCACGTTGTTACATGCGCTCGCTGGCTCTGATCATCAGGTGGGAGAAAATGTGGGCTCTAGTACGTTCGCTATTGGCCTCTAGCGCCCACGTTTGCTTCTGATCATCGGGGCAGCAGTCAGTTAGGTGCAGTTGAACATTCACCTAAAGGCGGCCTGCTAAAATTAGCCGTTTATCTGCCTACTGAGCAGATCTTTGAAAATCTGCTTGGAGATCCACACAGACCCTCAGAATAGTCTGCGTTTTTCAAAAATTGCCCTAACTCAGATTACAATGGAAACTTCCAATAGAAACCATAGCTAAAAGTGTCGGCTTGTATGTTTAATCTGTAATAAAGAAGAACGTACCAAACCTAGATGCAGTATTATTTTACATTTCTTTATCAAATTTATATCCAGTTTATACAGCTCATTTAAGCAGGTTACAACTAACACTCATAAAACCATAACATACAATAATACAAAACATGTAACATTCAATAACTCTAAAACAAAACAAAACAAAACAAAAAAAATAATAAAATGCCTCATGAAACAAATATGTTTTTTAACTGGTTTTTAAACATTAATAATGAAGTCATTTGGCACATTTCCAAAGGAAAGGTGTTCCACCTATTGGTCAGCTATAAAATACTAGCCGTTGAGCCCGTAAAAACGGGCTAGTAAAGGAAGGGGGGGTTGAAAGCCCCCCCCCCGGATAGGTCGCCAACGCCCCTTCCCCCCAGAGTCGCCGCCGCCACCGCCCCCCCGGGCCGGGTACCTGGCTTCACTATTCAAACCGCTGGAACGCAGCACACAGCTCATCTGAGCTGCCGTCGTCCGTCGTCCGTCGGCCTTCCTTCTTCTCTGCGTGTGTTCCGCCCTCGTGTGACGTAACGTCGGCGAGGGCGGGACACAGCCAGGTAAGGAAGGCCAACGGCAGCTCAGATGAGCTGTGTGCTACGTTCCGGCGGTTTGAATAGTGAAGCCTGGTACCCGGGCCGGGTGGAGGGTGGGTGGGGGGAGTGGTAGCGGCAACCCTGGGGGGGGGGAGCGGTGTCGATGGCGGTTCCCTCACTCGCAGGTGCGCAGGTTCCCCCTCTGTCACGCCCCCGTCATCACGTATTGACACGGGGGCGGAACAGAGAGGGTCTCTACTGCGCATTTGCGAGTGAGTACGCCTCTTGCCATTTATATGTTTGATTTGCGTGAATGAACTTCCTCGTACAGCCAAGCAACAGGCAGGATTCTCCACAAGATGAAGGCAGCTTTTTAGAAAAATGTGTTCAAAGAATAAATTCTTTGGGAACCAATTCCACATTGACATACCATTCAGTCATGTATTTTTTTTCCCCTTTTCTTTCTTATTTGAACTTGGCAAACAATGAAACACACATCAATACACACCACCTGCAGAGAGAGATGCAGCACAAATCACAAAAGAGACAAAAAAAAAAAGAAACCAGCAAAGGGAAAAATCTTCAAAAAGAATCCCAACAGGGACAGTTGCAAGGGTCACCAACAGAGAAATGAAAGGGGGATGCACTATCATATGAGTTAGAAGGGCTGAAGAACACAACCTTAATTGTCAATTAGGAGTAAATGGAAAGGTTTGTAAAATATCTGGAACTGCTCAAGTGGAGGAGTGGCCTAGTGGTTAGTGCGAAGGACTTTGATCCTAGGGAACTGGGTTTGATTCCCACTGCAGCTCCTTGTGACTCTGGGTAAGTCACTTAACCCTCCATTGCCCCTTGTACAAATAAGTACCTGAAATATACTTTGTAAACCGCTTTGAATGTAGTTGTAAAAACCTCAGAAAGGTGGTATATCAAGTCCCATTTCCCTTTCCCTTATGACATCACAATATCAGAAGTGAGCCAAGTATCAGGCAATCAAGCCATTGTGACATCACTGATGAGGTTGGCTCTTATTGGTGGAATGAGTGGAGGAGTAGCCTAGTGGTTAGTGCAGCGGACTTTGATCCTAGGGAACTGGGTTTGATTCCCACTGCAGCTCCTTGTGACTCTGGGTAAGTCACTTAACCCTCCATTGCCCCTTGTACAAATAAGTACCTGAAATATACTTTGTAAACCGCTTTGAATGTAGTTGCAAAAACCTCAGAAAGGCGGTATATCAAGTCCCATTTCCCTTTCCCTTATGACATCACAATATCAGAAGTGAGCCAAGTATCAGGCAATCAAGCCATTGTGACATCACTGATGAGGTTGGCTCTTATTGGTGGAATGAGTGGAGGAGTAGCCTAGTGGTTAGTGCAGCGGACTTTGATCCTAGGGAACTGGGTTTGATTCCCACTGCAGCTCCTTGTGACTCTGGGTAAGTCACTTAACCCTCCATTGCCCCTTGTACAAATAAGTACCTGAAATATACTTTGTAAACCGCTTTGAATGTAGTTGCAAAAACCTCAGAAAGGCGGTATATCAAGTCCCATTTCCCTTTCCCTAGTTGAGATTCTACATGGAATGTTGCTACTATTGGAGATTCCAGATGGAATATTGCTACTATTGGAGATTCTACATGGAATGTTGCTATACATGGAATGTTGCTATTCCACTAGCAACATTCCATGTAGAAGGCTGCGCAGACTTCTGTTTCTGTGAGTCTGACGTCCTGCACGTACGTACAGGACGTCAGACTCACAGAAGCAGAAGCCTGCGCGGCCACATTGGTGATCTGCAATGGCAGGCTTCTACATGGAATGTTGCTAGTGGAGGAGTAGCCTAGTGGTTAGTGCAGTGGACTTTGATCCTGCGGAACTGAGTTCAATTCCCACTGCAGCTCCTTGTGACTCTGGGCAAATCACTTAACCCTCCATTGCCCCTGGTACAAATAAACACCTGAAATATACTTTGTCAACCGCTTTGAATGTAGTTGCAGAAACCAGAGAAAGGTCCCATTTCCCTTTCCCTTTATCTTTTCTTAATGGTGATTTTGCGGGAACATGTGAGCCTAGGAATTTTGTGGCTGTTTTTAAGAGGTGCTTTCACCCTGGTGGATCTCAAGACCATACCTGTGGCAGTCCTTGGCACCAGATCCCACCCACTACAGGAAGTGATGTAATCGGTCAGCTGCCTATAATTTGCAGTACCCAAGTGGCACGTGCCGAACAAGTGTACACAAGGAGCAGGGTGTGCTCCTTTGTGTGCACCCTTCATGCGCCCCCTAGTAAATGTCATCATGATGCTGGCTCCTCTATATCTCCTGTTGCTTCTTCCTCTGCCTTTTTTTCTTACAGCAAACGTGGCTTCCTATTCCAGCCTTCTAGGGTAACAGACCACCAGCCATCAGTTATTCATCAGCCTTTACCGCTCTCTCCACTGAAGCTAACCATGCTCTTACCACCACTCTGCAAACAGACTTACACAACGGTCACTCCCTCAGAGGTAAGCACCACCTCTCTCATCTGCACCCTTCTCCTCCAACACTAACTCCAGACTCTGTTCCTTTTATCTTGCTGCACCATATGCCTGGAATAGACTTCCTGAGCCGGTACGTCAAGCTCCATCTCTGGCCGTCTTCAAATCTAAGCTAAAAGCCCACCTTTTTGATGCTGCTTTTAACTCCTAACCCTTATTCACTTGTTCAGAACCCTTATTTTATCATCCTCACTTTAATATTCCCTTATCTCTTGTTTGTCCTGTTTGTCTGTCCTAATTAGATTGTAAGCTCTGTCGAGCAGGGACGGTCTCTTCATGTTCAAGTGTATAGCGCTGTGTACATCTAGTAGCGCTTTAGAAATGATAAGTAGATAGATAGATAAATGATCTTATTAAGCTCTATAATCTAAACTTACTACATCTCACAGAAACCTGGCTCACTGCTACCGATGCTATGTGAATCAAGCCGCACTCCCCGGCTACTTAAACTACAAGAGCAACTGATCTACACATCGAGGTGGTGGGCTTGCTATAATATAAGGGGGGGGGGGGGAATCAGCAACCACGGACTTTCTTTTGATATACCACCCTCCCCCACCTACAGCAAGTTCCCTTGAGCTTCTCCAACTAACTTTGACCAATCACTACTTGTAATCCCCTGAATCAGTCATGATACTAGGCAATTTTAACTTGCACCTAGATGACTCCTTGTCCACCTTTGCAAAAGATTTCTCTCAGCTCATCTTTGATCTTAATCTCACTCAACATGTTACTGGACCCACCCACGTAGGTGGACATACACTATATTATATATTGTCCTCAGACCCTCTAGTTTCCCGTTGTTTTCCTTCCAATGTTTCAATGTTCTTTTCCATTGATATATTTCTTAACGATACTTTGATTTTGTCTCGTATAACTCTTCACAATGTAATCCATAACCGAATTGTAACAAACTGTATTTCCATCATTCATAATGTATTGTAAGCCACACTGAGCCCGCAAAAAGGTGGGAAAATGTGGGATACAAATGCAATAAATAAATAAATAAAATACCCAGTGTACTTGAGTGTAACTCACCTTGAGCTGCTACTGAAAAAGATGTGAGCAAAATCCAAATAAATAAATAAATAGACCTTATTCTTTCCAATCCTACTTCACTTCATTGGCTAAACAACCTTTCTAAACTCCCTTTGCCGTGGACAGATCTTTCTCTCCTCTTTGATTATACAACAGCCGCTCCAATTACAGATCACTTACCACACTCCAGTTTAAGAGGCCTCAGTAAAATCACCCCTGAAGCTCTGCTCTTGTAGTCCAATCTCGACCTGCCAAGTTTCTGTCTGTTTCCACTGGACGCTAGAATAGATACATAGAACAAATCACTCATACATAATCTTATACTGGGAAAGACTAAAGGTCCATCAAGCCCAGCATCCTGTTTCCAACAGTGGCCATTCCAGGTTGGGAAGCTTGCCAGGTGCCCTTGGCCTGGATTGGCCGCTGTTATGGACAGGATGCTGGGCTTGATGGACCCTTGGTCTTTTCCCAGTGTGGCATTACTTATGTACTTATGTACAAATACCTGGCAAGATCCCCAAAAAGTACAAAACATTTTATACTGCTTATCCCAGAAATAGTGGATTTTCCCCAAGTCCAATTTAATAATGGTCTGTGGACTTTTCCTTTAGGAAGCTGTCCAAACCTTTTTTAAACTCCGCTAAGCTAACTGCCTTTACCACATTCTCTGGCAACGAATTCCAGAGTTTAATTACACGTTGAGTGAAGAAACATTTTCTACGATTCGTTTTAAATTGGCTACATTGTAGCTTCATCGCATGCCCCCTAGTCCTAGTATTTTTGGAAAGTGTAAACAGACGCTTCACATCTACCCGTTCAACTCCACTCATTATTTTATAGACCTCTGTCATATCTCCCCTCAGCCACCTTTTCTCCAAGCTGAAGAGCCCTAGCCGCTTTAGCCTTTCCTCATAGGGAAGTCGTCCCATCCCCTTTATCATTTTTGTCGCCCTTCTCTGCACCTTTTCTAATTCCACTATATCTTTTGGAATTAGAAAAGGTGCGTGATGCTTTGATACTCTTGCGCCCGCTATGCTGCACTCCCCAAGTTTTTTATCCAAGTCCAAAGACCCATGGTATACCTTGGACTTTTTCTGCCTTAAGAGGTAACTTAAGCAGGCAGAACATGCGTGGAGATGCTCCCCGAACTCTACCTCAATAGCCTTCTTCAAAAGCAGCGCTCACTCCTACAAATTAGCCTTCTGTAATGCCAAACAAGCATACAGTTCTAATGGGTCCTTTTACAAAGGCGCGCTGAAAATGGCTTGCGGTAGTGTAGGCGCAGGTTTTGGGTGCGCGCCATTTTTAGCGCATCTGTAAAAAAGGCCTCTTTTATTTTCCCGAAAATGGACGTGCGGCAAAATCAAAATTGCCGTGCATCCATTTTGGGTCTGAGACCTTACCGCCGGCCATAGACCTAGCGGTAAAGAATCTGGCCGGTAATGACCTATGCGTGTCAAATGCCACTTGGCGCGCGTCCGTTACGCGTGCCAGAAAATAAAAAATATTTTTTCAGATGTGCGTAGCAGATGCGCGCCAAAATTGAAATTACAGGAAGGGCCATGCGGTAACCGGGTGGTAACTCCAATTTGGTGCATGTTCAGCACGCGTAGGCGCCTACGCAGTTTAGTAAAATGGGCCCTAAGATAATCGCTAAAACCCCCAACACTGCAGCACTATACAAGGTTCTTAAATGCCCCGTCCTCCTATGTCTCTAAAACCTTCGTCTTTACACAAGGCTTCAAGCAATGAACTCTGTTTTACATAGTCTTTCCTCTCCTGTTCCATAAGATGGAAGAATAACTTCAGAGAAAGCTGCAGTCTGAACCAGGGGCGTATCTGAGGTGCAGCGGTAGGGGGGGCAGGGGCTAAAGTGAGGGGGCACATTGTAGCCCCCACAGCTGCCGCCGCCGCCGACTCCCCCCACCGAGGTCCGCTTCCTCCTGCCTGCCGGTGCCTTTTACTTCAGCTGGCGGGGGACCCCAACCTCCGCCAGCCCAGCTGAGGTCTTGTTTAAGTTTTCTTCCTCGTGCTGTGCTGTTAAAAGCTGCATCCCTTCCCTTCCAGTTTCGGACGGAGTCTGACGTCACAGCACGTTGTACATGCAAGACGTCAACATGCTGCGACGTCAGACTCCATCCGAAACTGGAAGGGAAGGGATGCAGCTTTTAACAGCACAGCACGAGGAAGAAAACTTAAACAAGACCTCGGCTGGGCTGGCGGGGGTAGGTGACGGTGGGGGAGGGTTGACGCCGGTAGGGGGGGGTCCAGGGCGAAATCTGCGGGGGCCCAGGCCCCTGTGGCCCCACGCAGATACGCCCCTGGTCTGAACCAAAGACTTGACTCCCTCCCCAAGCTTCTGGAATGCTCTCTGTGCTCCATACTTGCTATTGTTGGCCAGGTCATTTGTTCTCAGGTGGATTAAAATATTAGTATTAGAATCCTTGGACCACATTCAGTATTTGGTTGGTATTTCTGGAAGGCATTTCACTAGGTTAGGACCCTTGAATTGTGTTCCTAAGTTAATGCCTCTTATAATGCAGCTCCTAACCGTAAGAATTTTCTGCTTTGAACTGATTTCTCAATGTTTTGGGGATCATAGCATTGCTTTGGGGGTGTCTATAGTTTATTTAAATTTGATATACGGCTTATCCACAAAAGCGACCACAGCGGTAAACACAAATTAAAAAGTAAAAAGGAAAAGAACTCCATTAATTAAATAGAACAGCACAATCACACGAGACCATTAAATCCTACTCATATTAAAAAGTTAAAATATAAAGAATAAATGTCCTTTGGATTGAGTTACATTCCTTGCCTCCTGACGGCGACGGGGAGGGTTGGCGGCGGTGGGAAGGGGGGGGGTCGAAAGGGTCAGCCGCAAGGGGGGGCCCAAATCTGGGGGGCCCATGCCCCCCATGGCCCCACATAGCTACACCCCTGTCATAAAGTACGATCTGAATAAAATCAGCTACACAAATCACAACCATTATTTTAATAATCTGAACACTGTGCAGTACCTGCTTTGTTATTACTGGTTGGCTTTTCTTCTTGCAGCACTATGGCACATATCGCTTATCTTTGAGAAACTGGTAGCAATACATTCACCAGAGCGTACTTCGCCCGTGTCACCCTTGATCCGATCTGAGACATGCTCACTGCTCTAATAATGCCAGCTGTCAAAGTACACATCAAACAAGCCTTCCGCAATGCTGTGTCAGGAGAGACAATAACTTTATGTAACCAGCGCTGCCTTTCTTTATTTTCAGTTCTCTCCGTGCTGAAAGAGCACCAGCGCTTTGCTTTTTCGCCGTGGATATGATCGATCTCTTCACCTTGCCACCAGCACATTCATCGGTGACCTTGATTCACAAAGGGACGGATGCTACATTTATGCTCCCAGGCCTGCTTCTGACTATCCACCTTATGTAGGACTAAAAGTGTTTTCCAGTTTACAGCGTCTTTGCTTTTGACAAGAAAAAGCATGATCGAGCTTATAGAGCTAGATGCATATAGCCTGGAAAATCATTGTGGGGTCCTTTTACTAAGATGCCCCGAATAATGGCCTGAGGTAGTGTAGGTGCATGTTTTGGGCGTGCGCAGAATTATTTTTTAGAGCACCTACAAAAAAAATGCCTTCTTTTTTTTGCTGAAAACGGACGTGCGTCAAAATGAAAATTGCCGTGCGGCCATTTTGAGTCCGAGACCTTACCGTAAGCCGTTGACCTAGCGGTAAGGTGTCACGTGGTAACCAGGCGGTAATGGTCTATGCGCGTCAAATGCCACTTGACGTGCGTAGCTGCCACGTGCCAGAAAATAAAAAATATTTTTCCGATGCGCATAGCGGATGAGTGCCAAAATTCAAATTACCACAAGGGCCACGGCTTAGTAAAAGGGCCCCTGTGTGTCTTAAGCTTGTTAGAAGTTACGTCAGGCTGAATTTTAAATTATAATATGAAGTAAGATTTGGTAGAATTTTTTACTGTTCTAGATATAGTAAATGTCTCAAAAAAAATCACGATACACCAGAAAAGACTTGATTAAATTGTATCTTCTGGACCTCAGTAGAGAAGCTCAATGGACATTAAAACTTTCTTCCCATTGAGACTGGAGGAGTGGCCTAGGGGTTAGGGTGGTGGACTTTGGTCCTGAGGAACTGAGATAAAATTCCCGGCACAGGCAGCTCCTTGTGACTCTGGGCAAGTCACTTAACCCTCCATTGCTCCATGTAAGCTGCATTGAGCCTGCCATGAGTGGGAAAGTGCAGGGTACAAATGTAACTAAAATAAATAAATATTTCTCCATTATTGTCGCTGGTCCAAGATTTCTTCAGTGTTGTTCAAAGTACTAAGCCAAAGTACTTAACTAAAAGCAAAAATAATTGTATATTTTAATATTTAAGTAAAAAGTACAGTGAAGAACCCATTAAAAATTTACTTAAGTAAAAGTTTTTAAAGTTATTGCCTAATATAATACTTTTTGAGTAAAAAGTAAAAGTACCACATCTATTCATTGATGGTCATTAAGGTGCGCTAGTGTTTCTAATGCGCCCTTAAGTCATGTTAAACGCTAATGTGCTTAGCGTTTAACCATTTACACGCATTAAAAACGCTAACGCGCCCATAGCGCACCTTAGTAAACATACGTAATAGAACATTGTAATAGACAATGTAGGGTATAAGCAAAGATGAAACATATAAGGTCCTGTTTACTAAGGTGCGCTAGTGTTTTCAGTGCTTGCGCAAAATTAGTGCACGCTAACTGTGTAGGCGCCCTTAGGTGCTAATGGTTAACACAGCTGGAGAGATTGAAAAATGAAATATGTCCAAGCTTGTTTTTCCAGGCCTGCCCCCTACCCAGCCCCACCACTGTTGGCAGTATAAATACTTTTCAGATTGGGCCAATTTTTAACAGGCACATTTTTGCAGGCTCAGTATACCCTGCCACTTACCCATGAAAATCTCTTTGAAAACTACCTCCATAATTCACAATTAGATGCAGTCAGGGCTGGTGGTTGGGAGGCGGGGATAGGGCTGGGCAGACTTATACGGTCTGTGCCAGAGCCGGTGGTGGGAAGTGGGACTGGTGGTTGGGAGGCGGGGATAGTGCTGGGTAGACTTATACGGTCTGTGCCTGTGCCAGAGCCGGTGGTTGGGAGGTGGGGATAGTGCTGGGCAGACTTATACGGTCTGTGCCAGAGCCGGTGATTGGGAGGAGGAGCTGGTGGTTGGGAGGCGGGGATAGTGCTGGGCAGACTTATACGGTCTGTGCCTGTGCCAGAGCCGGTGGTTGGGAGGTGGGGATAGTGCTGGGCAGACTTATACGGTCTGTGCCAGAGCCGGTGATTGGGAGGAGGAGCTGGTGGTTGGGAGGCGGGGATAGTGCTGGGCAGACTTATACGGTCTGTGCCTGTGCCAGAGCCGGTGGTTGGGAGGTGGGGATAGTGCTGGGCAGACTTATACGGTCTGTGCCCTGAAGAGCACAGGTACAAATCAAAGTAGGGTATACACAAAAAGCAGCAAATATGAGTTATCTTGTTGGGCAGACTGGATGGACCGTGCAGGTCTTTTTCTGCTGTCATCTACTATGTTACTATGTTAATGTACGTGGGAAAAAAAATCACAAGACACATGGCTAGCATGATGACTTCCAACCCCCCTCCCCCCTCTCAAACAAAAAAAAAAAAGAGGGCAGAAGGAATTGTGTTTGCTCCTGATAACAGCTGAGGAAACGGAGATAAAGGAAAACAAAATGAATCACCACCAAGCTATACGTCCCATGCAGGTGTTACACTGGCATCCATCTTTCGCCTTCCTCCTCTCCCCTCTCGAGCCTTTTAATTCTTTCCAGTGGAAGTTGAAAGATTTATACAAAGAGGGTCAAGAATCTCTGTCTGTCTGGGGGCAACATAACCCTCTGGCAATGTATTGGAATGGGATGAAATTTGGCATAAGGGAAACCCTGGTAAAAAGACACGGAGGGGCATTTTTGATAAAGCATCTAAGTCTGATTTTTGGAAGTTTGCTAGTAATGTCCAAAAATTGAGTGGTGAACATAGCCATTTTGGAACCTGAAAGACATCTATCTTTTTGGTTCAAAAATCACCTTTTTCCTAGACATTTTATACTTAGTGTGTCTTTCTCTTGGGACTATTTTGGAAAATGAAATATCCAAGAGAAAAATGCCTAAAAATCAGCTATTGGGATGTCTAGGGGGGGAGGGCATCATTCTTAGTAGACTGGCCACACAGACATCCCAGCAGATTAGTGGGGCAGCCTAGAGGAGTCTACAGCAGTGGCGTAGCCACAGGTGGGCCTGGGTGGGCCGGAGCCCACCCATTTAGGGCTCAGGCCCACCCAACAGTAGCACACGTTTAGCGGTAGCTGGTGGGGATCCCAAGCGTGGCCAGCTGAAGACTTCCCCCTGATGGTAACAAAAGTGCTGCTCTCCACGATACCGGCACCTGAGCATGCTCAGTTTTCAGCGCATGCCTTCTGCAGACTGCCAGGGTGGAAAGAAGCGTTTTCCCATTAGTTGAGATATTATTTTGGTGGTGGTTGGGGGAGGGGAAGAACACTTGGTGCCCACCCACTTCTTGCCTAGGCCCACCCAAAATCTGTTGTCTGGCTACGCCCCTGGTCTACAGTAGACTTCACATCAAAGGTCCCCGGTACACATCTCACCATAATTCCCTTATATTGTATGGTGAGCCCTCCAGGAACAGAAAAATACCTACTGTACCTCACTGCACTCCACTACAATAACACTCAAGCTTGTAGGTGTCACTTATATTTATTTATTGTGAACATTTATATCCCACATAATCCCACCAAGGCAGGCTCTATGTGGCTTACAGCGTTTGAGGAAAAGTTCAGCATAACAATACTAGTGCAAATCAGGGTAGAAAAAGTAGATGAGGGGAAGAGAGGGAAACAGCAGGGGAGAGGGATGCGGGGATGCAGAGGATCAAGCAGTAGAGGAGTAACATGGATCACACAGGTAGGTCTTTAGGGATTTCTTAAACAGTGTGTGATCTGTTGCCTCTTTTAACGTTGATGGTAGAGCGTTCCAGAAACGGGGACACGTAAAGCAAAAAGAAGAGGCAATGAGCAGCTTGTATCTTAAATTCCTGCAATTAGGGAAGTGGAGATTGAGATAGGTGCGGGACGACTGTAGGTGCAGTAGGTATTTAGTGTATTTTGGAGGGCTCACACATTCCACCACAAGTGTACCAGTTAGAGTGGGATATGGGCCTGGCTCCTCCTTCTCTACAGTCCACTATACTGACCATTAGGCTACTCCTGGGACCTGCTTGCTGCTTTAATAGGAATGACCATCATATGTGAAGCTGTCATAGAACCTGGTATATACTGTCACTATCAAATCTTAGGGGCCTGGGAGGGAGTCACTTACACTGAGGGAGTAAGGGGGGTGGGGGTTATGCATGGTAAAAGGGGTCCTGTGGTGATGTCAGCATGCAGGTTTGCCGCGTGCCGAGGCCCCCTTTTACCACTGCCCGGTAAAAAGAAATTTCTAGCTGGGACAGGAAATGGCCATGCGGTATGTTAAAGACTTCCTGTGTGGTCATTTCCTGATAGAGCTCTTACTGCCTCCTATTTAGGAAGTGGAAGGAGCTCCGGGGGGGGGGGGGGGGGGGGTAGCCCAGTGGTAAGATTACCGCCAGTCGTGCTCCTGGAGCTCGCTCATAAAAAATATTCCTGGCCAGGAAGTGGTGCGCAGTAGGGGTCGGACCTACCACCAGGTTATCACGTCCCACTGCCACAGTAGCCCTACCATGGCATGATAAAAGGGTCCCTTAGTTGTGATTGAAACAGGTCTAGCCAAAAATGTCTTATTTTTTCCTAGACTTATTTATTTTGTTCCATTATTGTAGAAAAATGTCTCTCTTTTGGGGCTGCCCATGTCCCACTCAAAACACATCCCCATCGTGCTTCCTTGAAATTGAGATGAGCTATGGAGCAAATCAGGGCGTCCAAAATCACAACTTGGGCATTTTTGAGAGAAAACAAATGTTCTTCTGCTGCTTTATGACTTTTTTGTTTTGAAAATGAGCCTCACAATGAGATCAGACATAAGCCAAATTGAACAGGGGTTTCTATAGAAACTAGCCACTTTTGGAATGGGGGGGTTTCCGAGCCCCCCCCCACAGAGTCGCTGCCCCCGCCCCTCCATCTGGCCCAAGCACTGTAAACTTACATCAGCACGCAGCAGCAGGCGCATCAGCAAAGCTGCCGTCGGGGCGGGCTTCCTTCTCTGCCTGTGTCCCGCCCTCGTGTGACGTAACGTCGGCGAGGGCGGGACAAAGGCAGAGAAGGAAGTCCGACGGCAGCTTTGCTGATGTGCCTGCTGCTGCGTGCTGATGTAAGTTCACAGTGCTCGGGCCAGATGGAGGGGCGGCGGCGACTCCGGGGGAGGGGGGGAGGGGGAGCGGTTCTGACGTCTGCAGCATGCCAGTAGAGACTTCCCTCTCTGTCCCGCCCCCATCATCACGTATTGAAGCGGGGGCGGGGCAGAGAGGGACGTCTGTACTGCGCATTTGCGAGTGAGTACGGCCACTCGCCCTTTATATTTTTGATAAGCCCATCCTTCTAAAAATAGGCCCAAAAGAGTTCCAGCTTCTGTAGCATAGAAATCATCAGAATGGGATGAAACTTGGCATCACAATAGCAATAACCATTGTGAACCACCTTGACTCTAGGCTCAGGATGGTTTACAATTTAAAAACAGAACATAATACAATAAACGAAAACAGAAATAATTACAATAAACAGAACTTTATTTAGAGAATAGACGGTAGAAAACAAAAATAAAAAGTTTAGGATAGGCTGGGAAGGGCTTCAGTGCAGGGGCGTATCTGGACTCTGGCAGTAGGGGGGGCCAGGGCCAGAGGGAGGGGGCACATTTAGCCCCCCCTGCCACCGACTCCCCCCCCCGCCATTACCAGAGCCCCCCCTGCCACCAACGACTCTCTCCACCTCCTCTCCTGCCGCCAACCCTCCCCCGCTGACGTTGTTTACCTTTGCTGGCGGGGACCCCAACCCCTGCCAGCCGAGGTCCGCTTCCACCTGCTTTTAAAAGTAATTCTTCAGCTGGCGGGGGACCCCAACCCCCGCCAGCCGCCGAGGTCTTCAAAGTTCTTGTTCGTCGTCCTCCTCCGTGGCCATGCTGTACGCTGCTGATTCAGAGTCTGTCTGACGTCGCACCACGTTGTACGCACGTACAACGTGGTGCGACATCAGACAGACTCCAAATCAACAGGGTACAGCATGGCCACGGAGGAGGACGACGAACAAGAACTTTGAAGACCTCGGCGGCTGGCGGGGGTTGGGGTCCCCCGCCAGCAAAGGTAAACAACATTAGTGGGGGAGGGTTGGCGGCAGGAGGGGGGCCGGGGCTTATCTGCGTGGGGCAGATTGGCTTGTTAATCAATTAAGTTGTGCATGCAAGTTGGCCAGGTAGCCAAATTAGCACGTACAAGTTAAGGCGCCATATATAGAATTGGGGGGGGGGGGGGGGTTAGTGAATAACAGTGTTTTCATAAGTTTATGAAGTTTTAAATAATCTCGTTCCTGCCTAAGAACTGGATGAAGAGAATTCCAAGTGACAAGGGCAACCCCTTTCGGCATTCTCCTATGTGTAAAACAGTGGCGTAGCTACGTGGGGCCTGAGACCAGTGGCGTAGCCACAGGTGGGCCTGGGTGGGCCGGGGCCCACCCACTTAGGGCTCAGGCCCACCCAACTGTAGCACATGTTTAGCAGTAGCTGATGGGAATTCCAAGCTCTACCAGCTGAAGACTTCCCCCTGATGGTAATGAAAATGGTGTGCTCTACGTTACTGGCACCTGTGAATGCTCAGTTTTCAGCGCATGCCTGCTGCAGGCTGCCAAGGTGGAGAGAATCATTTTCCCACCAGCTTACATATTTTTTTTTGGGGGGGGGGGAGAGGGAGAACACTTGGTGCCCACCCACTTCTCGCCTAGGCCCACCCAAAATCTGCTGATCTGCAAGGCTTCGTCCTGTGAGTAGGCGACGGCGGGTTGGCGGCCTTAGGCGGGGTTGAGAGGGTCGTCGGCAGGGAGGGGCAAAGTTGGTGGTGGCAGCGGGGTCGGCAATGGCGGGGGGGGGGGGGTCGGCAGCACCGCCGAAGGGGGGCTAAAATGTGCCCCCTCACCTCGGGCTCTGGACCCCCCTCCCGCCGGTCTGGCTCCGCCCCTGGTGTAAAACGTTAGTCTAAAATCTTTAGCGGCTGGAAGCTCAACTGTAATTAAGTGAAGATTATGACAAGCGTGGATTATACGAAATACATAAATATCAAACACCTTCAGTATTAAAAAGTAATTTATAGGAGGAATAGCCTCAGAGCACCCAGGCGGAGACCTTTGAAGACACATGGAGTTTTGTGAGCAAAAGGGGGAAAGGCATAACTCTGTTTTATCGCCATCTCTGGGGGGAGGAATTCATTAAATTTCCATATATGAAGGAGTGGGAGCGAGATTTAGGGAGTGAGCTGAATGTGACTGAGTGGAAATCTATATGCAGGGAGGTGAATAAGGCGTCAATATGTGTATTGATTAAAGAAAATGCATACAAAGTATTAAGCAGATGGTACTACACACCAGACCGTGTGAAAAAGATGTATCCTGATGCTAATGATCAGTGTTGGCGTTGTGGAAAAGCAGTGGGAACGTATTGGCATATATGGTGGTCATGTACTGTTCTGCAAACTTTTTGGTCAGATGTTGCAAGCTCTCTCACTAAAGCACTGAAGGTTGATTTCCCGTGTGATCCTAAATGGTGCCTTCTGGGGGGAGGGAATAGAAGGGGTTTGAAATGGCATAGACGTGTAAAACGCATAAGTCTGGCGGCAGCGAAGTCCCTCATAGCTTTTCATTGGAAATCGAAATTGGGACTGACCGGACAGCAATGGGCAGCAAAAATTAAAATGGTGGCCGAGATAGAGAAACTAACAAATCGCAGACTGGGGCATTTAAAATTGGATGCTGAGGAGTGGATACATTTGGATAACATACTGGGTGAAATGTAAAGTTTAAATTACTATGTATAGGGGAAGGGAAGGGAGTTAGTTTGGGTGGGAGAGGGAGGGAGGGAGGGGGAAGGGGAATAAATAGATTCAAGGAAGGGAGGAGGGTGGGACAAAAATGGAGAGTGGGTAGGTCGAAAAGAGAACTATGCACTTATACATGTATATGTCTAAATTTGGAGGTATATTATTATACAAGGAATGTAACGTGTGTTCAGTATTTTGAGGTGTTATGCTTGTTAAACTCTCAATAAAAACTTTAAAGTAAAAAAAAAAAAAAGACCTCACAAAAAAAAGTTAACTAATCAGCAGAAATATTTCTTATATATGTAACTTATCTTCAATATTGCAGCAATTCTATTTTCAATTAGCAAAGCCCAGGAAAGCCTGACATTGGCCTGGCATTTTGCCGTTCTGCATCAGGAGCTTCAGTAGACTTCAAAATTAGAAACAGTACTGGCAATCCAACTTCAAGTAAGATGAAAATAAAGTGTTAGAGCTTTAAAACTTAGTTCTAGCAGCTACTGTAAGCCAGTATAGATGTTTCATTACAGGGATAACCCTAACAAATTTTGATTTAAATAAAATATTTATTTTAGTTATATTTGTACCCCACGCTTTCCCACTCATGGTAGGCTCAATGCAGCTTACGTGGGGCAATGGAGGGTTAAGTGACTTGACCAGAGTCACAAGGAGCTGCCTGTGCCTGATGTGGGAATCGAACTCAGTTCCTCAGGACCAAAGTCCACCACCCTAACCACTAGGCCACTCCTCCACTGTTGCTACTATTTGAGATTCTACATTCCATGTAGAAGTCGGCCCTTGCAGATCACCAATGTGGCCGCGCAGGCTTCTGCTTCTGTGAGTCTGACGTCCTGCACGTAGTGAGTCTGATGGACGTCAGACTCACAGAAACAGAAGCCTGCGCAGCCTTCTACATGGAATGTTGCTAGTGGAATAGCAACATTCCATGTAGAATCTCCAATAGTACCGATTTTATTTTTGTTACAATTGTACCCTGTGCTTTCCCACTCATGGCAGGCTCAATCGACTTACATGGGACAATGGAGGGTTAAGTGACTTGCCCAGAGTCTCACTAGCAACATTCCATGTAGAAGTCGGCCCTTGCAGATCACCAATGTGGCCGCGCAGGCTTCTGCTTCTGTGAGTCTGACGTCCTGCACGTAGTGAGTCTGATGGACGTCAGAGTCACAGAAACAGAAGCCTGCGCAGCCTTCTACATGGAATGTTGCTAGTGGAATAGCAACATTCCATGTAGAATCTCCAATAGTATCTATTTTATTTTTGTTACATTTGTACCCTGCGCTTTCCCACTCATGGCAGGCTCAATGCAGCTTACATGGGGCAATGGAGGGTTAAGTGACTTGCCCAGAGTCCCACTAGCAACATTCCATGTAGAAGTCGGCCCTTGCAGATCACCAATGTGGCCGCGCAGGCTTCTACATGGAATGTTGGTAGTGGAATAGCAACATTCCATGTAGAATCTCCAATAGTAGCAACATTCCATGTAGAATCTCCAATAGTATCTATTTTATTTTTGTTACATTTGTACCCTGCGCTTTCCCACTCATGGTAGGCTCAATGCGGCTTACATGGGGCAATGGAGGGTTAAGTGACTTGCCCAGAGTCACAAGGAGCTGTGCCTGAAGTGTTGCAGCAACATTTTGAAGTAATTGAATCCTCTTTGACGAGTTCTTAGGCAAACCTAAGTGCAAAACATTACAATGATCTGTATAAGATAGCATGATAAATTGTACAGTTTTTTGTAACTCCTCTCTGGAAAAATAAATTCTGAATCTGATGAAGTCATCACAATTTACAGAAATCCATTCTTCCTATAATATGTGTAATCTGAGAGTTAATTTCTACGTTAGAATCAATGAATATTAAAGCGTTTAAAGGAAAGACAATACCATTAATTTTAGGACTTTTAACTGGAAAAGGCTCTCTTTTATCCCCTACTCATAGTCACACTGTCTTCTCAATAATCAACTTTAAAGCATGAGCATTCAGACACAGCAAGATCTTATTAAAACATTTATTCAAATTACAGTACGTTTCAATAGTTGTAGATTCAGTTGGGAAAATAATAATCTTTTCATCATCTGCCCAAAAGACATTGAGTTTGAAAATGGGCCAAACTGAGCCAAGGGTTTCAGAGAAATTAGCCCCTCCCCCCCCCAAAAAAAACCCAAAAATTGGCCCAATGCATTTCTATGGGAAAGAGTTGCAGCTTCAGTAGCATAGAAACTTAGGGTGAAATGTGGCAGATAGAGAACAGCTCAGGACAGTTTAAAAGGTGGAATTCCCTATTCTTCCAATCCTCTTATCTTGCCCTTCTCCCCTAAACTACTCCCCCTTGCAACTGCCTCACCTCTAAACTGCACCCACAGCCTCAAAACACCCCCTCAGCTGTGCCACTGCCTCACCCCTAAAATTACCCTCCTTTATAACTGGAAACATTATAAACATGACAACATTACTATCAGGGGCGTAGCTACGTGGGGCCACAGGGGCGTGGGCCCCCACAGATTACGCCCTGGCCCCCTCTACATTGACTCCCCCCACCGCCCCCTGCCCCGCCGCATCATCAGGTACCTTGTTTGCTGGCGGGGGTCCCCAATCCCTGCCAGCCAAAAAGTCTTCTTCAGCGCCAGTCGACTCCAGCGCCTTCGTTGTGTGATCATCTGTTTCTGACGCCTTACGTCCTGCACCGTGCATGTAGCCTCATGCAGGACGTAAGGCGTCAGAAACAGATGATCACACAACGAAGGCGCCGGAGTCGACGGGCGCTGAAGAAGACTCTTCGGCTGGTGGGGATTGGGGACCCCTGCCAGCAAACAAGGTACCTGATGCGGTGGTGGAGCAGGGGGTGGGCGGGCGGCTGGGGTTGCGGCAGCGGCGGGGGGTCCAAAGTGATGGGGGTGTCGGCAGCTAAACAGTGTCCCCCCCACTTTGGGTTCTGGCCCCCCCTCCCACTGAGGTTTGGCTGCGCCCCTGATTACTCTACTGGAAAAGCACAGGAAGGTGACCCCCAAGAGAATTATGGAGAATGAAAAGGTTATGATTAACTTGGACATTCCCATTTCAACCAATTAAAAAGCTGGCTGCAAGTAAGCTGAACATAATGGTAGAAGAGAAAAACAGCAGAATGGCATTGATCATAGAGGTGTCAATCCCAAGTGATTATGAATTATGTGGAGAGGAAGATGCTCAAGTACCAAGAAATGCAGTCTGAGATCAAGAAAAAGTGGCAAAAAGATACATAAATATGTCCCATCATTTTGGTTATCACGGGCTCGATTAAAAAGAATTTCCAAGAACACTTGTATAGGTTGCCTATACATGTTACATCTTACAAACTCCAGATGGAAGTTCTCTTTGGCATGATGAAGTACTTGGTCAATATTAGTAAATATAAAAGACTAAGATCATTCTCCACATATCTTGGTTTAGGAGCGAGGTTCATTACTGTCATGGTACAAATCTAAACAGTTTGGAGACATCGTCTCGGAGAGACATCTTATACAATCCCAGGGTTTTGTAGCACCCAGAGCAGTGTACTAGCTACGTGGTCCTCAGGCCAACTCTTTTTAACATCTTCGTGAGTGATTTTGCGGAAGGACTATCTGGTAAGGTTTGCCTCTTTGTGGATGACACCAAACATAGGGTGGACACCCTGGAGGGTGTGGATGGTATGAAGAAGGATCTAGCGAAGCTTGAAGAATGGTCCGATAATTGGCAACTAAGATTTAATGCTAAGAAATACAGGGTAATGCACTTGGGGTACAAGAATCCAAGGGAATGGTGCATTATAGGGGAGTGTAAGAAAGAAGAGTTGAACTTGGGGGCGATTGTGTCTGATGACTTTAAGGTGGCCAAACAGGTAGAAAAGGTGACGGCCAAAGCCAGAAAGATGCTTGGGTACATAAGGAGAGGGATGACTATCAGGAAAAAAAAGAGGTGATAGTGCTCTTGAAGTCTCTGGTGAGGCCCCATTTAGGAGTACTGCATGCAATTCTGGTGACAGTACCTACAGAAAGATATAAACAGGATGGAACTAAAAGATTCCCTTACCCTCTGGATTCCCACACAAGATATGGTTAAATCCCTCTGGGACACTAAGGTAAAGACTGTGCTGGACAGAATCACTCCAGTTTTTATTAAAAAGGTCAAGTCAAGTCAAGTCAACCAGAAAATCTCCATGGTTTTCAGAAGAACTAGCTAACCTGAAACGAGAATGTTGACACCTTGAAAAGCTATTGAGAAAGAACAAAGACACCACTGACAAGGCCAAATGGAAGCTTGCTTTCTGTTGCTATAAGAAAAAGGAAGCTGATTCAAAACAACAGTACTATATTAATGTAATGGGTCAGGACATTCTTGACAAGAAAAAACTATTCTCCTTAGTGAGAAGCCTAATTTCAACTATCACCGTCGACAATACGCATCAAGCTCATCCATCTGCCCAAGAACTAGCTGATCATTTCACCAACAAAATCATTCAAATTAAATCCGACCTATTCCAAGCTACTCCGACTATGGAAAACAACCCATGCCATTGTTCAACTTTAAGTACTGGTGATTACCCAAACCAGGGACACAAGTCTGATCAAACAATGAGACCTGAAGATTTAAGATCGTTGTTGCTGAAATGTTCATAGTAACATGGAGGGGCATAATTGAACTGGGCGCCCATCTCTAAGGACGTCCCGGTGAAGGGACGGGGCATCATGTATTATCAAAACAAGATGGGCATCCATCTTTTGTTTCGATAATATGGTCAGGGATGCCCAAATCTTGACATTTAGGTCAACCATCTTAACATTTAGGTCGACCTGAGGGTTGGGCGACCTCGGTTTTCGCCAATAATGGAAACCGAGGACGCCCATCTCAAAAACGACCAAATCCAAGCCATTTGGTCGTGTGAGGAGCCAGCATTCGTAGTGCACTGGTTCCCCTCACATGCCAGGACACCAACCAAGTACCCTAGGAGGCACTGCAGTGGACTTCAGAAATTGCTCCCAGGTGCATAGCTCCCTTACCTTGGGTGCTGAGCTCCCCAAACCCCACTTCCCACCACTTTACACCACTACCATAGCCCTTATGGGTGAAGGGGGGCACCTACATGTGGGTACAGTGGGTTTCGGGTGGGTTTTGGAGGGCTCCCATTTACCACCACAAGTGTAACAGGTAGGGGGGGATGGGCCTGGGTCCGCCTGTCTGAAGTGCACTGCACCCACTAAAACCCACTAAAAACTGCTCCAGGGAGCTGCATACTGCTGTGATGGAGCTGGGTATGACATTTGAGGCTGGCATAGAGGCTTGCAAAAATGTGGGGGTTTTTTTTGGGTGGGAGGAGGTTGGTGACTACTGGGGGAGTAAGGGGAGGTCATCCCCAATTCCCTCCGGTGGTCATCTGGTCAGTTCGGGCACTTTTTTGAGGCTTGGTCTTGAAAAAAAAGGGACCAAGTAAAGTCGGCCAAATGCTCATCAGGGACACCCTTCTTTTTTCCATTATTGTCTGAGGACGCCCATCTCTTAACCACGCCCCCATCCCACCTTTGGTACGCTGCCGACACGCCCCTTTGAACTTTGGTCGCTGGTGATCTCCTCTCGGTCAAACCTGCGGAAGATTTCTGAGTGCTGCAATATGTAGGCGTCATGGGTGGAACCTGGGTATCGGGCACACACATCTAGAATCTCCCCCTGGGCGTCACACACAACTTGCATATTGAGTGAGTGGAATGCTTTGCTGTTCCTTTAAGTGGCCTCTCGTGCCCAGGGGGGTCTGAGTGCGACATGTGTGCAGTCAATGGCACCTATGGCCGAGGGGAAGCGAGCTACAACGTAGAAGTCAGCCATGTTGTTCTACAGGGCCTGGGGGGTGGTGGGGAAGGTGATGCACTCAGAGGTGTGGGTAAGGAAGGCATCAAGGAACTCGGTGAGGCAGTTAGAAATGGAAGCCTGGGTGAGACCCCTGTTCACAGATAGGACAGACTGGAAACTCCCAGTGGCCAGAAAACATAGTGATCTTTAGGTGCACAGGGATAGGGTTGTTCCTATGGGTCCTGGGCTGCAGGAGGGGTTGGAGCTGGTCACAAAGGTGCTGAATGGCAGCCGTATCAAAGCGGTACCTAGGAAACTGCTACGGGGCCTGAAAATTCTGGGGCGTGAGTACCTCCTGCGGTGCCTCCCCTCTTCCTCCAACATGTAAGTCACCTGTGCATTTAGTGCCTCCATTTCCCCACACTACAGGTGCAATGCAGTGACACCAGTGCGCACCTCTACCTACCAACTTGGTGAAATGCAGCAGCAACAAACAGAAGCTGACATTCACTCTCCCACCACCGACAAGCAATGCGGTCACACACAGCAGAGCCACCCTGCAAGCACTCTCTGACCCACTACAAACTCTCCTGCCACATCCTTTAGCCACTCACTCTCCAAGCAGTCTTCACAAACATGCTGCAGCAGTACACAGGACAAAGAGACAAACAGAGACTACAAACAGGTAAGGGAATGAAATATGAACTTGGGGACAGTGAATGGAGAGGGATAGGGAGAGGGGATGGGGGAGATAGAGGAAGGAGTAGTGGTGTCTGGGTTTGGGGGCTAGAAGGGGTAGGGAAAGCTGAAAAGGTAAAATGCAAATGAGGCAGGTGAGGGTGAAAACGTTCTGACTACGGCACATAGACGAAGGTAACAGGTACTGAACAAACTCTCAGCTTTCTCTGCAAACAGCGATTCAGCTTTCTCTCCCAACAACGCTCTCGCCACACTCCAACTGCACAAAATCGCTATTGGGTCTAAAGACGACTTCCCCCTTACCCTGGTCGTTTTTATTTCAGGTCTAACTAAGGACACCCATGTTCCCACCCATGCGAAACCATTTCGCTAGCCGTTATACGCTGGGGGGCGCCCATCTCGTAATGCCGCCCATAACACGCCCCCTGTGGGGACGACCATAGATGGGCATCCTCGCGCTAAGGACATCCTTACGGCCCTGTTTCGATTATTGGATTTGGGCGACCTTCTTTCACGGGGACGCCCATGTGCCTTTTGTGTTGCTTTTTGGACGCCCTTCTCTTTCGAAAATGAGCCTGATAGTAGCACAACCATTACTTAAGTATATGGCCAATGACAGTGGAGGAGTGGCCTAGTGGTTAGGGTGGTGGACTTTGGTCGTGGGGAACTGAGGAACTGAGTTCGATTCCCGGCACAGGCAGCTCCTTGTGACTCTGGGCAAGTCACTTAACCCTCCATTGCCCCATGTAAGCTACTACTACTACTATTTAGCATTTCTATAGCGCTACAAGGCGTACACAGCACTGCACAAACATAGAAGAAAGACAGTCCCTGCTCAAAGAGCTTACAATCTAATAGACAAAAAATAAATAAAGTAATCAAATCAAATTAATGTGAACGGGAAGGAAGAGAGGAGGGTAGGTGGAGGCGAGTGGTTACGAGTCAAAAGCAATGTTAAAGAGGTGGGCTTTCAGTCTAGATTTAAAGGTGGCCAAGGATGGGGCAAGATGTAGGGGCTCAGGAAGTTTATTCCAGGCGTAGGATGCAGCGAGACAGAAGGCGCGAAGTCTGGAGTTGGCAGTAGTGGAGAAGGGAACAGATAAGAAGGATTTATCCATGGAGTGGAGTGCACGGGAAGGGGTGTAGGGAAGGACGAGTGTGGAGAGATACTGGGGAGCAGCAGAGTAAGTACATTTATAGGTTAGTAGAAGAAGTTTGAACAGGATGCGAAAACGGATAGGGAGCCAGTGAAGGGTCTTGAGGAGAGGGGTAGTATGAGTAAAGCAACCCTGGCGGAAAACGAGACGGGCAGCAGAGTTGCCTGCCATGAGTGGGAAAGCGCAGGGTACAAATGTAACAAAAATAAAATAGATACTATTGGAGATTCTACATGGAATGTTGCTACTATTGGAGATTCTACATGGAATGTTGCTATTCCACTACCAACATTCCATGTAGAAGCCTGCGCGGCCACATTGGTGATCTGCAAGGGCCTACTTCTACATGGAATGTTGCTAGTGGGACTCTGGACAAGTCACTTAACCCTCCATTGCCCGCCGCATTGAGCCTGCCATGAGTGGGAAAGCGCGGGGTACAAATGTAATAAAAAAAAAATTATATAGCATCATCATTTTTGTACAGTGCCAGCCTTCAGCTTTCAACTCACCTTGACACAAAACAGTTTCCCCCCTCGCAGATTAAAGCATATTTTTTTTTTGTGAACAGCGAGAAGTGGCAGGTTCTTATGGCGAGAGAATTGCTCATTCTAGGAGTTTGCCACTTCTCTCCACTGTCTGTTCTTGTCTCAGTAAAGATGCATTGTACTTGATTTCATTCTAGTCAGTTTTCTGTATTTATGATTTAATCACATTTTCAAAACAGTTGGCTAAGTTCCAAGGGCAAGTTCGGAGCACTGGTTGAGGCAGGTCCTTTTTTTGCTTTTATGACTGAGATCGAAAGCATCACTACCCCGCTAGTCTAACCCATCAGGGGCACCGGTTACATTTTACTGTGTCAGTCTCGAGTGGCAGGTACATCAACTTCAGGCAGCAGGACATCCTTTTTGCAGAAGCAAAAGAAACAGAGCCTGTAATTAAGAGCTGCAATATTACATCAGGAAAAGCCATTATAAGACTGAGTGCTTGTAAAGCTTGTAATAGCAAAAAGGGTCCCCTGGTGGGAGTCCTGTGTAGAGCATTGGGAAAGACTTCAGACCACTCAAATTCAGGTGGTTTCAATACCGAAGTTCCCATAAAAGGAGCAGCTAGGGACAGAGACCTTCAGCTTTCCTTTCTGCTTCAGTGAGGAAGGGAGGGGGGGGGGGGGGGGGGACTAAGGCAGTGCTTCCAAATCTTTTTGTGCCTGTGACCCCATGGCTGCAGCCAAAGAGAATTGTGTGACCTCCTGGAGGTGCTGAATAACTATGTACCTATGGACAGCCCATCTAGGTCATGACCCCATTTAGGGTGCTGACTCTGAGCTAAGGTATAGCAGTGGCGTAGCCACAGGTGGGCCTGGGTGGGCCAGGGCCCACCCACTTTGGACTCAGGCCCACCCAGAATTGTGACATTCTTGCTGTGGCTGGTGGGGATCCCCAAACCTTGCCAGCTGAAGATTTTTTTCTCCTCGGGCAGCCCTCGCTCTTCCAAATGTCAGCTAAGAGCACTTGCCTTGAGCTGACGCTGAGACCGGCCCTTCTGCACATGCTCAGTTTTTGCACATATAAAAGCACTGAGCATGCACGGCCTGCCTGCAGCAGCATCAGTTTGAGGCAAGTGCTGCTGGCTGCCGTTTGGAAGAGTGCTGGCTCCTCGAGAAGGAGGAGAAAATCTTCAGCTGGCAGGGTTTGGGGATCCCCGCCAGCTCAAGTATTTAATACTAGTAAAAAAGGCCCGTTTCTGACACATATGAAATGAGCGCTAGCAAGGTTTTCCTCGGAGTGTGTATGTTTGAGAGAGTGTGTGTGAGAGTGACTGTGTGACAGAGAGAGAGTGAGACTGGGTGCGAGTGTGTCTGTGAGAGAGAGAGAGTGTGTGTGTGTGTGTGAGCATGAGAGTGTGTGCCAGGGCCCCCCTCCCAGTTCCAGAGTCGTCCCCTCCCTCTCTCCCTGCCTCCGAGTTCCAGGGTCGTCCCCTCCCTGCCTCCCTCCGAGTTTCAGGGTCCCCTCCCTCCCCTGCATTATGCTCTCTCCCCTGCATTCATCCATATGCAGGCAACGTCCTCTGTGCCCTGCCCCCTCCATCTATCCATGTGCAGCATCTCTCCCCTGCCCCCTCCACCTCCCTCCAAGTTCCAGGCCCCCTCCCTCCCTCCCCCTCCGAGTTCCAGTGTCCCCCTCCTTCCCATTTCCAGGGTCCCCCCCTCCCTCTGTCCCTCCGTCCCTCCCTCCCAGTTCCAGGGTCCCATGGAACTAGGAGGGAGGGGGGACGGAGAATGTTGGAGGAGTGACGTCAGCAGGTGGTTACAATCCCCGTGACACACATTGGAATGTTGGAGGAGCAAATTATTATATTAGATTTGGGGTTTGTCGGCAGGGAGGGGTGGAGAGAGGCGCAAACCAGAGGGGGGTGGGGGGGGGTGAATTCTATGCCCACCCACCTTGGGCTCAGGCCTACCCAAAATTGTCCATCTGGGTACGCCCCTGAGGTATAGAACCCAGTTGCACTGTGATCGGCTGCAGAGGCAGACTTCTCAGTAGGTAAGGCAGACAGCTATGAGCGGTTGCTCTACTTTCATCAGTGTCAAACTGATGGAGCTTATTTCTGCCGCTGGTGGCACTTGCCCAAGTCACAACTGGCTGGGAGGGGGCAGGGCTTGCTGTCTGAGGACCAAGTCAGCAGTGACTTTGGAGGGGGACTTTCTTCCTTTCCTCAGCTAGAGGGGGCAGTCAGCTGTCCATGTCTAAGAACAGCCAACAGTGCAATGCACTGTCAATCAGCTGTCTCTAGGCTAGAAAGGCACAAGGAAAGAGACTGATAAAAGCATTCATGCTAGCATCTGTTTATTTCTGGAATTTTTGATGATATAATTGGTTCCAGAGGTATGTATATTAATTTAATTTTCAAGCATTTATAATCATCTCTTTGATTTTACAAACGAGCAATGCCAAACATTTTCTGCTTTTTTGTTCGGTTTTATTCTATAGCACCGCCCACCGTTTCTATATTTTTCTCTAACCTCTTTTTCCTGATCAGAGCAGAGGCGTAGCCAGACATGGTATTTTGGGTGGGCATAGGCCCAAAGTGGGTGGGCACACAATTTTCCCTCCCCCTGCGATTTCGGCCCCCATCCCTGCCTCTGCACCAGTAACCCCCCAACAAATAAAATACCTGAGCTGGCGGGGATCCCCAAGCCCCACCAGCTGGAAGAATTCCTTCAGCGGCCAGAACACGTCAATCCTCTAGTTACTGCAGTCAGTGGCACTATCCACGTGCTGCTGCTGCTGCACTGGCCTCTTCCCTCCTGCACATGCTCAGTTTTCATGCATGCACAAAAACTGAACCGAGCATGCGCAGGTGAGGGGGTGGTACAGGGGCGTAGCCAGATACCCAATTTTGGGTGGGCCTGGGCCCAAGATGGGTGGTCAGAAGAACCCCGCCCCATCCCACAGGTGATTTGGTCTCTCCTTTTCTCACCTGCATGTCATATGGTCTCTAAAATATCCCCCCTCTCCCGCATACCCTTTAAAAAGCAGATTTTCACTGGCAGCAAGCAGCAAATAATATACACTACTTACGTTGGCCCTACAGCCTTCCCACTGATGCAACTTCCTGTTTCTGCATAGGCGGGAATACATCAGAGGGAAGGCTGTGTTGGCCTGTGCGAGCAGTATGTATCAGTTGCTGCTCGCTGCAGGGGACGATCTGCTATTTACAAGGTATGCAGAAGGGACAGTTGTTGGGAGTTTTCAGCTGGTGGGGCTTGGGGATCCCTGCCAGCCACATCATAGGTGTGCTGCTACTGGGTGGGCCTGAGCCCAAAGTGGGTGGTCCTGGGCCCACCCAGGTCCACCCTTGGCTACGCCACTGATATAAGGCTCAAAGAGGATAGACTGATAAGTAGTCTAGTGAATGTGTTGAACAGCTTCCCAATGGAGTGGCAGAGATGTGGTCAATATCAGAATTCCAAAAAGCATTTGAGAAGCACAGAGGATCTCTGGGGAAGAGAAGGGATTATAGAGACAAGAGGTTGGTGTGGAAGGGTAGACTTCTATTTTCCTTATCTAATACACTTTCTCCCTTTACAAGACCCTGGTTCCACTGCATACACTAATGATTTAGGGGCCTTTTTACTAAAGGGCATTAAAACGTGGCCTGCGCTAGCCCTAATGAGGGACTATCCCGTGCGCTAGGCCACGCTTTAATGCGGGGTAAAATGGCTGTTTTTGTATTTCAGCAATAATGGCCACACACTAATTTTCCCATTAGCGTGTGAGCCCTTACCTACACCTATTTTGCTGTCCAGGGGCGTAGCCAGACTTCGGCGGGAGGGGGGGTCCAGAACCTGAGGTGAGGGGGCACATTTTAGCACCCCCTGGCGCCGCCAACCCCCCTCCATTTTTAATCCCGCCGCCATTATTGACCCCCCCGCCACCACCACCACCTTTGACCCCCCCCGGCGCCAACCCTTTCGACCCCTTCTTCCCGCCGCCGCCAACCCTCCCCCTCCGTCGGGTACCTTTGCTGGCGGGGGTCCCCAACCCCCGCCAGCCGAAGTCCTCTTCTCCGGCGCGGCCACGTTGCTGCTCTGCAAGGGCAGGCTTCTGTGCAGGACGTCAGACTCACAGAAACAAAAGCCTGCCCTTGCAAAGCAGCAACGTGGCCGCGCCGGAGAAGAGGACTTCGGCTGGCGGGGGTTGGGGACCCCCGCCAGCAAAAGTACCTGACGGCGGCGGCAGCGGGGGAGGGTTGGCGACGGGAGGGGGGTCAAAGGGGTTGGCGGCAGGGGGCCAGGGCCAAATCGACGGGGGTCCCACGCCCCCGTGGCCCCATGAAGCTACGCCCCTGCTGTTAACCCATTAGCGCTGAACATGCCCACTCTCCGCCCCCAGTGCTAAAAAATAAACACTATCATTTAGCGAATGGAAAGTGCACACTGATCCCCAAAGTATCGCAGGACACCTAAGCATGCCTCACGGTAGGTGTTTTTAACCTGCGGTACGCAAGCGTTACTGCTTACCGCAGCTTAGTAAAAGGGCCCCTTCGCATTTCTCACTTTTTTTTTCATATTTACTTGTAGGAATACCTACACTGTGGTTTAATAAGCATTTTGCTGCACTCAGATTTTCATGTTTCCTTTTCCTGGCTTTTACTGCTGCCGTTGCTTTGAAAACACAGCGCACCGAAACCTCATGCTGGAAGTGAAGAGAACAGATGTTCATGAGCGCTGTGCTCTTCACTTCTTGGAACCTGTGACTGTTTACATACCGACCCTTTTCTGTTGACAGTAGCTCTAGAAAGGTGAGCGATAGAGAAATAAATATGACACCTATGGGGTAATGAATTTAAACAGTTGATGCACTGATTATGCTAAAAAAAATGACAAGGAAAGAAAAAAAGGAATTCTTGATGAAAGCTTTCTCACTTAATTGGCTTTTTATGATTTTGGAAGCACTGAAAATGATATTAATGTGCTGCTACCCAAGCAGCAAAGGTCTCAAATACAAATTAACGTATGCATCCAGCTTTTCCTATTTAGTACTACTACTACTACTTAACATTTCTAGAGCGCTACTAGGGTTACGCAGCGCTGTACAAATTAACAATTAAGGACGGTCCCTGCTCGGAAGAGCTTACAATCTAAAGGACGAAATGTCAAGTTGGGGTAGATAAGTTTTCCTGAGAAGAGGTGTAGTGGTTAGGTGCCGAAGGCGACATTGAAGAGGTGGGCTTTGAGCATTGATTTGAAGATGGGTAGGGAGGGGGCACGGCGTATGGGCTCAGGGAGTTTGTTCCAGGCGTGGGGTGAGGCGAGACAGAAGGGGCGGAGCCTGGAGTTGGAGGTGGTGGAGAAGGGTATTTAAGCGCACAACTATGGAACGCACTGCCAAAAATAGTAAAAACAACGTACGACCACCTAAATTTCCGGGAAGAACTAAAAACAAACCTGTTCAGAAAGGCATATCCCACCGACCCAACATAAAAGCCTGAGCACCCGCAACACAACAAAACCAAAAATCGTAATGGACACACCCCCAACTTCCCTCTTCCTTCCTAAGTTTTATTTATTTGCTGCATTTGTACCCCACATTTTCCCACCTATTTGCAGGCTCAATGTGGCTTACGTTATGTTGCAAAAGGTATAATCATAAACCAGGGGCGTATCTGAAAGTCGGCGGTAGCGGGGGCCGAAGCCAGAGTGAGGGGGCACATTATAGCCCCCCCCAGCCGCCGCCGCCGCCATTTCCAACCCCCCCCTGCCGCCGTGGGTACCTTTGCTGGTGGGGGACCCCAACCCCCACCAGCCGAAGTCCGCTTCCTCCTGCCGCTGCGAGGTTTTTTAAGTTCATCGGGATTCGTCCTCCGTCACTCTGTGCTGCTGTTCAAAGAAGCTGCTAGCTGAATGTAGTTTTGGACTGAGTCTGACGTCGCTGCTGCACGTTGTAATTGAGTCTGACGTCCTGCACGTACAACGTGCAGCAGCGACGTCAGACTCAGTCCGAAACTGCATTCAGCTTGCAGCTTCTTTGAACAGCAGCACAGAGTGACGGAGGACGAATCCCGATGAAGAACTTAAAAAACCTCGCAGCGGCAGGAGGAAGCGGACCTCGGCTGGTGGGGGTTGGGGTCCCCCACCAGCAAAGGTACCCACGGCGGCAGTAGGGGGGTCCAGGGCGAAATCTGCGGGGGCCCAGGCCCCTGTGGCCCCACGCAGATACGCCCCTGTCATAAACAGAGTATGAGCTATGGTCTAATTTAACATATTACTGTGTAAGAAATTAGGTAGATAGGGTCAGTAGAATTATTTACATAACACAAAATAAAACAGGTAAGATACAATGACCAATGGTGATAATGTGATGAACATAATCAATTTAGAGGGATCAGTATTAGTTGGTTTAGATGTAGCATGGAATCAAGTCTTTAAGGAGGATTTTTATTGTAAGTCTCTTCGAACAGGTGCGTCGTCAATAACTTTGAACCTATTCTACTAGAATAACACCTGTATTTGTTCATTCCGGAACTGGCGAACGCCACTACGGTACTATGTAAGCCACATTGAGACTGCAAATAGGTGGGAAAATGTGGGATACAAATGTAACTGGCCAATTCAACCACACTGCTAAAGCGGCAATCATGAAGCCATTTGGTCGGCCTGACTCACGGCTCAGAATAGGGCTGCTGCCGTGAGTCAGGCCGACCAAATGACTTCATGATTGCCGCTTTAGCAGTGTGGTTGAGTTGGGCGTTCTTTTTCCCCTGAAGAAGCCCGTCCGGCGAAACGGGTCGATTGGGCGGGGAACCCCATTTCCGATGCTGCATTGAGCTAAGTGGTTTTTTTTAACTTGATGTCCTTTACGTTTTTTGGCACACAGTGGATTTAGCATACTTCTTAAAAATACTTAAAAATATTTTTCCGCATCAAGGGAGGAGGTTGGGCTGAGACCGATGATTGATTTATGGTGACTCTATCCCCCCTTCAATCTGTTCAGAATTCCGCGGCACGTCTTATTTTCCGCCAGAGCTGATATGTTCACATCAGCCCTCTCCTGAAGTCGCTTCACTGGCTTCCGATCCGTTACCGCATACAATTCAAGCTTCTCCTACTAACCTACAAATGCTCTCACTCTGCTGCCCCTCCTTACCTCTCCACCCTCATCTCCCCCTACATTCCTACCCGGAACCTCCGCTCACTGGATAAATCCCTCCTTTCTGCTCCCTTCTCCACCTCCGCTAACTCCAGACTCCGTCCTATCTGCCTCGCTTCACCCTTTGCCTGGAATAGACTTCCTACCCATCCCTACCCATCTTCAACTCCTTGCTCAAAGCCCATCTTTTCGACTCTGCTTTTGGCACTTAACCTAACCATTTCTCCTCTATTCAATACCACTACCAATCTGTATTATGCATTTGCATACCTTAATTGTCTTTAGCTGTTTAGATCTATTAGTCTGTCCCTATGAACTATTGTGTAATCAGATGTACTAGGCTGTCCTAATTTGATTGTCTCTGTTGTTATGTCCTTTAGATTGTAAGCTCTTTTGAGCAGGGACTGTCTCTCTTCATGTTTGACTGTACAGCGCTGCGTAAGTCTGGTAGCGCTTTAGAAATGTTAAGTAGTAGTAGTAGTAGTGATTCTCTAATATGAGTACCATCAGCAATTGTGCTGTAATTTCACTTGTCTGAGGTCTCTTCCCTCCTTCCATTCATTGTTCTACATCCCACACCCTGTAAGAGTAAACCCGCAATATATACCTTTGTTGTATTCACAAACCAGATCGGGGTTTTCCCCTTTTTTGCGTTTGTTACCTGGATACAGATGTAATGCTAAAGCTCTTCAAAATTAAAGGGTTCTTTTACAAAGGCATGCTGAAATGTGGCTTGTGGTAGCGTAGGCGCGGGTTTTGGGCACGCGCAAAATCATTTTTCAACGTACCTGTAAAAAGGGCCTCTTCCCCCCCCCGAAAATGGACGTGTGGCAAAATCAAAATTGCCGCGTGTCCATTTTGGGTCACTGACCTTACCGTCAGCCATAGACCTAGTGGTAAAGAATTTGGGCGGTAAGGACCGACATGCGTCACATAATAATAATTATTTTTGAGACGTGCGTAGCGGACGCACACCAAAAATGAAACTACCGCAAGAGCCACATGGTAGTTGGGTGGTAAGTCCATTTTGGCACGCTTAGGTGCCTATTGGGCTCATTTTCGAAAGAGAAGGGCGCCCATCTTTCGACACAAATCGGGAGATGGGCGTCCTTCTCCCAGGGTCGCCCAAATCGGCATAATCGAAAGCCGATTTTGGGTGCCCTCAACCTCTTTCCATCGTGGGGACGACCAAAGTTCCCGGGGGCGTGTCAGAAGCATAGCGAAGGTGGAACTGGGGCGTGCTTAACACGTGGGCGTCCTCAGCCGATAATGGAAAAAAGAAGGGAGTCTCTGACGAACACTTGGACAACTTTACTTGGTCCTTTTTTTTTTTACGACCAAGCCACAAAAATGTGCCCTAAATGACCACCAGAGGGAATCTGGGATGACCTCCTCCTACTCCCCCAGTGGTCACTAACCCCCTCCCACCCTAAAAAAAAACTGTTAAAATATTTTCTCCAGCCTCTATGCCAGCTTCAAATATCATACCCAGCTCCATCACAGCAGTATGCAAGTCCCTGGAGCAGTTTTAGTGGATACTGCAGTGCACTTTAGGCAGGCGGACCCAGGCCCATCCCCCCATACCTGTTAACCTTGTGGTGGTAAATGTGAGCCCTCCAAAACCCACCAGAAACCCACTGTACCCACATCTAGGTGCCCCCCTTCATCCCTAAGGGCTATGGTAATGGTGTACAGTTGTGGGGAGTGGGTTTTGGGGGCTCAGCACACAAGGTAAGTTAGCTATGCACCTGAGAGCTTTTTCTGGTCCACTGCAGTGCCCCCTAGGGTGCCCGGTTGGTGTCCTGGCATGTCAGGGGGACCAGTGCAATACAAATGCTGGCTCCTCCCATGACCAAAGGGCTTGGATTTGGTCGTTTCTGAGGTGGGCGTCCTCGGTTTCCATTATCGCTGAAAATCGGGGACGACCATTTCTAAGGACAACCATCTCTAAGGTTGATCTAAATGTGGAGATTTGGGCGTCCCTGACCGTATTATCGAAATGAAAGATGGCCGCCCATCTTGTTTCGATAATATGGGTTTCCCCGTCCCTTTGCCAGGACACCCTGTGAAGACGTGCTTAGGAAAACTTGGGCTCGATTATGCCTCTCCATGCGGCTTAGTAAAAGGGGACCTAAGCTTGTTACTTTGAAACAAAGTTTTCTTTGGACTCCACAAAATGAATTTTCAAACAAGCAATGAGGGAAGATTTTAGTTTACCTTCATTTTGGAAGTATGTGACTTCCCAAAGTGACATAAATCCTCTAATTATCAGAGGATGAAAGTACTTAGCTTCCAAATATCTTGTTTTTCTTTATCTTTTTCAACATGTGAGAATATTTCCAAGTTTGAATACATATATTTTGGTTTTCATTTCCAACACTTTGAATTCAATTGAGCCACATGACAAAAGGTAGTACTAACGTCAGACGAGGGCGGGCCAAGGAGGAAAGAAGGGAAGTCCCGAAGCCAAGCGATCAGCTGTTGCTGCTGCGGCTGGTGCAGGGCCTTCACACGGGGGTGAGAGGCGCTGTGAGGGCCCGGTGGCAGATGGAGGGGAGCGGGTGGAGGGGGAGTGGCGGCTGCAACGACCTCAGGGGAGGCAGCGGGGGCGGGGCCACGGGGGTACAGAGGATGGCGGGGAAGCTGTCATTTCAAGAGAGGGGGAGTGGCGGCGGCGACCTCGGGGGGGGGGGGGGGGGGGGGGGGGATACGAACGCCGTCTATAAAGGACGTCCATAAAGATGTCCATAGGCACGTTGTTTTTTTGTTTGTTTGTTTTATTTTTGACGTCCTTGGCATGCGCAGAGCAGCCAGCATAACGCTTGGCTGCTCTGCACATGCTCTACCGGCCGATTCTCCGACCGTTTTACGAGGGATTAGAGAATGCAAGTGAGCTGCAACGAGCAGCTCATTTGCATTCCCTTTTTTTGATGCATTGCCGTACCGATTCGCTATGGACTTTAGTGCATCTGGCTCCTAGTTTGGCCACAGGCTGTACACACTTTCGACATTGACTGCTTTGTGTCTCCCCCAACAGAGACACCCGTTTGGGAGAAATGTGAGCCCTATACAGGAATTTGTACTAGTGTTCCCTGAAAATCATTGAAGTTAAGTTTACCAAAGGTTTATAAAGTAAAAGCCCCTTTTACCAAAAGATGCGTTCCCTATGCACGCTGGAAAATAATTTTCTGGCGCCTGGCAGTAAAAGGTTAATGCGTGAGACCTGACCGCTAAATCAATAGATGGCGGTAAGGTTTTGGACTCAAAATGGACCAATGCACCAATTTTCATTTTACCGCACCTCCATTTTCGGTCAAAATAACAAAAAGGCATTTTTACAGGTACGCTGAAAAATGATTGTGCACACGTCCAAAACACGCGCCTACACTAACGCAGGCTATTTTTCAGTGCACCTTAGTAAAAGGACCCCTTGGGTTTTTGTACCTGAGGCACTGGTGGATTAGGTGACTTGCCCATGGTCACAAGGAGCTGCAGTGGAAGTTGAACCCAGGACACTACTACTACTTAACATTTCTAGAGCGCTACTAGGGTTACGCAGCGCTGTACAATTTAACAAAGAAGGACGGTCCCTGCTCAGATGAGCTTACAATCTAAAGGACAAAATGTCAAGTTGGTGTAGTCTAGATTTCTGAGTATAGGTGTGGTAGTTAGGTGCCGAAGGCGACATTGAAGAGGTGGGCTTTGAGCAGTGATTTGAAGATGGGCAGGGAGGGGGCTTGGCGTATGGGCTCAGGGAGTTTGTTCCACGCATGAGGTGAGGCGAGGCAGAAAGGGCGGAGCCTGGAGTTGGCGGTGGTGGAGAAGGGTACTGAAAGGAGGGATTTGTCTTGAGAGCGGAGGTTACGGGTAGGAACGTAAGGGGAGATGAGGGTAGAGAGGTAAGGAGGGGCTGCAGATCGAGTGCATTTGTAGGTTAGTAGGAGAAGCTTGAACTGTATGCGGTACCTGATCGGAAGCCAGTGAAGTGACTTGAGGAGAGGACACTGTGATGAAAGCCCTCTGCAACCATTTATCTGGAAAATGACAGACATCATACAGATAAAGAGCTGTGCAGCGGCTATCTGTGAGTATCAGCGGCACTGTTTGGATAGTGCTGGGTTGGAGCAAGAGTGGAGCTAGGATGTACCTGGAGAGCAGCAGTATTCAGCCTGCTCTCTGAACAATGTATTTGAATAAAGTTACTTCAAGAATTTTAATTGGGTAACGATCCAGATAGCAGGTTCAATATCACTGCTGTCTGGACGGTGCTGGTGCTGACAGCTCTATTTGGATACTTCAGTGCCAACTGCAAGCTGAATTCTAGTACCGAATATCCAGATTAATTTTAACTGCCGCAACGGTTGAATATCAGGCTGTTGGTCTTCAAATTTGTTTTGCCTGCTCTCATATAAGGTACTTTTCAGTAATGAATGACATTTTACTCCTACTATTTATCATTTCTAAAGCGCTACTAGACGTACGCAGCGCTGTACACTTGAACATGAAGAGACAGTCCCTGCTCGATGGAGCTTACAATCTAATTAGGACAGACAAACAGGACAAACAAGAGATAAGGACAAAGAGTAGCAAGATTCTGTGCAGAATTCCAGAGTAGCAAGATTCCGGAATCCCAAAGAGTAACAAGATTCTGTGCAGAATCCTAAAGAGTAGCAAGGTTCCAGAATCCCAAAGACTACTACTACTACTTATCATTTCTACAGCACTACTAGACGTATGCAGCGCTGTACACTTGAACATGAAGAGACAGTCCCTGCTCGATGGAGCTTACAATCTAATTAGCACAGACAAACAGGACAATTTTACCATCCTATTTAACGTATTTTTCTCTTTATTGTTGTTTTTCTAGCTCTGTACATTTTTCTTAAACAAGATATGGTCTTGTGATCAATATGTAAAAGTGTAAGTAAATAATTAAAAAAAAATTTCAATTGAGCACTCCTGTAAGGCTAATTGCTCACAATTACAAAGGCAGCTCATCAGATAATGAGTCCTTTAAAGCTCATCATGGCTTTCATTAGAGATTTGTTTTGGCAGAGAAAAATGACTCATAACAGTTACAAGTTACTTAGATGTTGCTTTCGGTATTTTGTTCTATACGTGGAAACACAGTTCTATATCCAAAAGTTTTAAAACACTCCAGTCGACATTCAGCTCACAGTGGTTAACAATTTTTAAGCAACTGACGGCTTTGGGCTGATTTAACCCCAGATAATCAGGGTCGGACAGCAGCCCAAAAGTTATGTGGGTGTTGGTTGATATTCAATACTGACAGCTGCGGAGTTAAGTGGGCAATTGATAGAACTGCCTTTTGTGCAGTCTTATTTGCCAGCTTAATTATGCAACAAGGGTACTGAAAATGGCCGTTGCTCGCCTAACTTCCAGCTTCTCCCTGGCTTGGCCTCTGGACCACCCTGGGACTACCTAGGCAGTGCCACAGTGGTCAGAGTGGAGCAATTCAGTCGCATTGCCTGGTTAAGTGCCGATGAATATTGTATTTATTTAACACATTTATACCCCACATTTTCCCACTAGTTGTAGGTTCAATGTGCCTTACACATAACCGTAGGTAGGCTACAGTTCAGAAAGTACAATTAAACAATGTAATAGTATGATAGTAATCAAATAAGTATCATATAAAACAGTAAAGATAATAAGATAATACAAGATAAAAGGGTCAATGAATTTTGTTGAAACCAAGAAGAGGTAATTTAGGTAGATTTGTATTTTAGGCCGCTGCAGTCTGGATAATGTAAATTTAGGTAGAATCGGGAGAAACTGGAACTGTTTCTGGGTGGCAAATCAACCAGATCTAGCATGTATTCAGGAACTTCTCTGTAAATAATCCTATGAATCAAGATACAGACCTTAAAGGCGATACGTTCCTTAATGGGAAGCCAGTGTCATTTTTCACGAAGGGGCTTGGCAGATTCAAATTTTGATTTTCCAAAGATCAGCCTCGCTGCGGTGTTCTGGGCAGTCTGAAGTTTTCTTGATTAGATGTTCTTTGCATCCTGCATAGATTCCATTGCAGTAATCTAAATGGCTTAATACCATAGATTGTATTAATTTACGAAAAACATCTTGAATATCAGTATCCAGCATGCTCATCGTGGTTTAAGCTGGCAGGAGAGATATTGGTGCATTATTGTATAGTGGGAAAATTTACTACAGCATTCACTGATCTGCACTATCTCTAGAGCCTAACCAAACCAAGGATCTTAATTGGCCGCATGGCTTCAGCAGAAACCAAAAACGTAAACAAAACTGCCTCCCCACTCTATCCCCTGACCATAAAAATCCCCCACTTGGTGGTGCCCCCCCCCCAGTGATCACTCTCCCAAGCTCCCGCTTCCTGCCTGACCACTCATAGGCCCTCCCCAGGCCTACCTTAGTAAAGTCCTGGTGGTCTAGTGGCCTTTTTGAGGCCAGGAATGGACCGCATTCGTTCCTGCCCCGTGCACTGCTGCAATCCAAATGGCTGGCGAGACTTCCCACGGCAATCTCACCAAACTGCTGTAGGAGGTCTCAGCAGCCATTTTGCAATTGGAACCAATACGGGCAGGAGCAAGGCTGCCAGGACCTCCTGTGGCAGTCTTGCGAGACTGTCATGGGAAGTCTCAACAGCCATTTGGATTGGAGTAGCACATGGGGTAGGAGCAAGTGGGGTTCGTTCTTACCCCCAAAGAGACCACTAAACCACCAGTGTTTCACTAAGTTAGGCCTGGGAGGGCCTACGGGTGGTCAAGCAGAAAGGAGTGGTATGGGACAATGATGACGTGAGGAGGGGGGAGGGAGAAGTTCAGTTTCAGCTGGAAATGCACAGGCATTTTTGGTCAAAACCCAAACCCGGGTTTTGGATCAGTTTCGGTGCCGAAACTGAAATTCAGCTGGCCTCTGACTACTTCAGTACCACTGGTTAGTGAATTCTGTAGTTTGTGTTGCTGCAAGTTGAAATACGCTGTAAATTCCATATATCATGGCTTTACTCATACTACCCCTCTCCTCAAGACCCTTCACTGGCTCCCTATCCGTTTTCGCATCCTGTTCAAACTTCTTCTACTAACCTATAAATGTACTCACTCTGCTGCTCCCCAATATCTCTCCACACTCGTCCTTCCCTACACCCCTTCCCGTGCACTCCGCTCCATGGATAAATCCTTCTTATCTGTTCCCTTCTCCACTACTGCCAACTCCAGACTTCGCGCCTTCTGTCTCGCTGCACCCTACGCCTGGAATAAACTTCCTGAGCCCCTACGTCTTGCCCCATCCTTGGCCACCTTTCAATCTAGACTGAAAGCCCACCTCTTTAACATTGCTTTTGACTCGTAACCACTTGTAACCACTCGCCTCCACCTACCCTCCTCTCTTCCTTCCCGTTCACATTAATTGATTTGATTTGCTTACTTTATTTATTTTTTGTCTATTAGATTGTAAGCTCTTTGAGCAGGGACTGTCTTTCTTCTATGTTTGTGCAGCGCTGCGTACACCTTGTAGCGCTATAGAAATGCTAAATAGTAGTTCTAGTAGTAGTAGTAGGATCACTTATTTATTTAACACATTTTACCCCACATTTTCCCACTTAGTTGCAGGCTCAATGTGGCTTACATAATACCATAGAGGCAGGCTCCAGTTCGGTAAAATACAAATACCCAATATAGTAGTAGGCATATAAGAAGCATAAATAAAAGTAACAAAGAAAAAAAGAGGGGGTGGTGATAAAAGTCCAATACGGTTCATAGTTTTGCTGTGTCTCAGAAAGTAGAAAGTTAATTTGGGTCAGGAGGGTAAACAAGTTGGTTTTCAGTGACTTCCTGAAGTTAAGATGGTTTATAATGCAGTCAGGGTTTTGACCTTGTTTTTTTTTTTGTTATCACATATTACTCTAGACCTGATATGGTCAAATATCTTGGACCCCGAAGTCTCAGTTCTATAACTGGTCACCTACATATTTATTTTATTTTTTATATTTTATTCTATTTTTACATTTATATCCAGCTTTAACTGAAGCGAGTAACAACCAAACATACATAATAAAATCAAATAAAATCAGACTCTTACAAAACAATGAGTCTTCAGAAATTGTTTAAATTGCTGAATAATAGTCTTAAATACCCAGGTCCTGCATCAGAAAAAGCATGTTTCTGAGTTTTGGCATAATGATATACCGTTCCTGATGGTAAATATAGTTGTTTTGATGCCCTTGATCACAAAGATCATTTGGATAATACATATTCAAAACATTAGAAAAATACACGGGCACGTTAGCATGAACACGTTGATGAATCAATACCAAAACCGTAAACATTACGGTAACCAGTGAAGTTTATTTTTTAAAACACTGAGTAATATCTACTGATCTCAAAACTCCTGTAATGAAGTGTGCTGCTGAATTCTGTTCAACCTGCAGAGACTGAAATTTAGTAAACAACATACCTAAATAAAGTGAATTACAATAATCAATTTTCACTAATGTCAGCCTCTGCACGAGCGTCCAGAAATCTGATACTGGCACCATCCCTTTCAACGTACTCAATATCCATAATTACATAGTAACATAGTAGATGACGGCAGAAAAAGACCTGCACGGTCCATCCAGTCTGCCCAACAAGATAACTCATATTTGCTGCTTTTTGTGTATACCCTACTTTGATTTGTACCTGTGCTCTTCGGGGCACAGACCGTATAAGTCTGCCCCGCACTATCCCCGCCTCCCAACCACCAGCCCCGCCTCCCGATCTTGACTAAGCTTCTGAGGATCCATTCCTTCAGCACAGGATTCCAAATGCTTATCCCATGCATGTTTGAATTCCGTTACCGTTTTCATTTCCACCACCTCCCGCGAGAGGGCATTCCAAGCATCCACTACTCTCTCCGTGAAAAAAATACTTCCTGACATTTTTCTTGAGTCTGCCCCCCTTCAATCTCATTTCATGTCCTCTCGTTCTACCACCTTCCCATCTCCGGAAAAGGTAATTGAAAGGAAGCTGTCAAAATAACCTGATCCACTTGATTTTACATAGTTAGATTTATATCCAACATTACTCTAATATTTCAAATACAGGATTTAACAGAAAAATTAATCCCTTGGTATTCTAAGGTTGTCGGTAAAAGCGGATCTATAGATCTCCCAACATACATAATTTCTGGCTTAGCCAAATTCAGTGACAGCTTATGTTGTACCATCCATTCAATGGTCTAATCAAAACACATTGCTTAGGGGTAGGATCACAAGCATTTTTCTCAAGTGGGAAAAATACTGTATATCATCTGCATACATCTTAAAAGATCAATTTTGGGTCTGAGACCTTACCGGCAGCCATTGACCTAGCGGTAAAGTCTCACGCAGTAACCAGGTGGTAATGACCTACGCGTGCCAAATGCCACTTGGCGCGCGTCCGACATGTGCAGTAGAAAATAAAAATTATTGGACGCACGGGAAAAATGAAATTACCACAAGAGCCACGTGGTAGCTGTGCGGTAACTCCATTTTGGCACATGGGCGTGCGTAGATGCTTACGCGGCTTAGTAAAAGGGCCCCTCAGACAGCAAACTATCTTGTAACGATCTATTCACAATTTTCACCAAAGGTTACCAAATCAGGCCAACAACCGAAACAGTGCTGAAGAACATGGAACTAACTAAGCTCTATTGGGTGACAGACCCTTAAGAATTGTTATAATAGAGTTTTCATCTACCAATTAAAAAATCACTCCATACGTTTTCAGATACCACCTTCTCAGAGATTAATAAATCAAAATTCATTTGTACAGAATATTACAACGACTTGCTAATGCTACTGGGTTAATGGTATCCCCAAGTTTATACTGGGAATTGGCCAGAAAGTTGAATTGGTTAAATAGTTTTAAGTACTTCCTGGACTTGTATATTGCTGTCTTTGAGCATTTAATATTCCTGGCCAAAGTATGTAGAGGCATCCCTTAATTTCCTGTATTTTTATAGTGGTGATTGATATTTTTTGATTGTAAGGTCATCTATACAGTGGTTTGGCCTGTAAAAATATTCTCTCCAAGAGCGTTGCTCTGTTCTGCTGTAGGACGTGATTTTGTGTTTATTCCACAGGTTTCATGCAATTAGCAAATCTAGTAATTTGGCGTGTTATACATAGCACAGTACAGCCCTGTTAATTTATCTTCTGTCAACTGTAAATATAAAACTAGGAAGCTTGTGACATTTAGAAGATCTGAGTTCAGGCAATCAACATTAACAATTCTGACATTCAATTACTGAAGGCAAACAGAATGTTTTTCCCACCATCACTTGAACTGCCTCATGCTTACTGTTACAAACTATGTTTTGATTTGTGTGTGTTTCTGAACAAATGCAAATTTAGGGAAGTGGCACCTGTTCCTGTCTCTACAAAGAGTAGCCCCATGAGGAAAATATGTAATGACTATTTTAACTTGAACAGCAACAAACACTTACAGGAATTACTGGAGTGAAAAAAAGTGGCTGGGGAAAAAGGCAGCTTTTCACTAACAGGAGTGAAATCAAACTTTTGACCGTTTTTCTTTTGGTTAAGAAGTGTGGATTAAGGCTTTCTGTTCAACGAGATTAGAGCCACACAAATCTAAGGTATTATCTGTGCCCAATAGTGTCAGGCAGAAACAATTTAACATGGAAGACTACTACTACTACTATTTAGCATTTCTGTAGCGCTACAAGGCATACGCAGCGCTGCACAAACATAGAAGAAAGACAGTCCCTGCTCAAAGAGCTTACAATCTAATAGACAAAAAATAAAGTAAGCAAATCAAATCAATTAATGTGAACGGGAAGGAAGAGAGGAGGGTAGGTGAAGGCGAGTGGTTACAAGTGGTTACAAGTCAAAAGCAATGTTAAAGAGGTGGGCTTTCAGTCTAGATTTAAAGGTGGCCAAGGATGGGGCAAGACGTAGGGGCTCAGGAAGTTTATTCCAGGCGTAGGGTGCAGTGAGACAGAAGGCGCGAAGTCTGGAGTTGGCAGTAGTGGAGAAGGGAACAGATAAGAAGGATTTATCCATGGAGCGGAGTGCACGGGAAGGGGTGTAGGGAAGGACGAACGTGGAGAGATACTGGGGAGCAGCAAAGTGAGTACATTTATAGGTTAGCAGAAGAAGTTTGAACAGGAAGACATGGAATGATATCGACAAAAACGATGAGCTTGCTATAACACAGATGAATGTATTGTAGAAAGATGGCAAAAAACTATGAAAATAACATTTTACAGAGAGAAATGGCAAATTCACAGTTCTGTAATGTAGGTGCCTATTAGTGAGGTAAGAGTGAAAGGTGGAAATGCAGTGAACAAGAATTCTGCCAAGGTCTTCCCTACGGGTTACTGACTGGCTCCATTTTCAGGGCAGTTTGATCCAATTCAGTTTTTTACACCCTTTGTGCACTGTAGAAACAACGTTTCCTGTTGCACCGAATGAAATGGCACCAGTTGGTAATACTGGAAGGCGACCACAAACCTGCTTATTTTCGAAGGAGATGGTCGGCCATCTTCCGACACAAATCGGGAGATGGCCGGCCATCTCCTAAACCCGGCCAAATCGGTATCATCGAAAGCCGATTTTGGCCAGCTCCAACTGCTTTTTGTCGCAGAGCCGGCCAAAGTTAAAGGGGGTGTGTCGGCAGTGTACGGAAGGCGGGACGGGGGCGTGGTTACGAGATGGCCGGCTTCGGCCGATAATGGAAAAAAGAAGGCCGGCTCTGACGAGCATTTGGCCGGCTTTACTTGGCCCATTTATTTTTAGGACCAAACCTCAAAAAAGTGCCCCAATTGACCAGATAACCACCGGAGGGAATCGGGGATCACCTCCCCTTACTCCCCCAGTGGTCACCAACCCCCGCCCACCCCCCCAAAAAATTAAAAAATATTTTTTGCCAGCCTCTATGCCAGCCTGAAATGTCATACCCAGCTCCCTGACAGCAGTATGCAGGTCCCTGGAGCAGTTTTTTTGTGGGTGCAGTGCACTTCAGGCAGGTGGACCCAGGCCCATCCCCCCTACCTGTTACACTTGTGGTGATAAATGGGAGCCCTCCAACCCCCCCAAAACCCACTGAACCCACATGTAGGTGCCCCCCTTCACCCCTTAAGGATGTGGTAGTGGTGTAGAGTTGTGGAGAGTGGGTTTTGGGGGGATTTGGGGGGTTCAGCACCCAAGGTAAGGGAGCTATGCACCTGGGAGCAATTTTTGAAGTCCACTGCAGTGCCCCCTAGGGTGCCTGGTTCGTGTCCTGGCATGTCAGGGGGACCAGTGCACTACCAATGCTGGCTCCTCCCACGACCAAATGCCTTGGATTTGACCGGGTTTGAGATCGCCGGCATTAGTTTCCATTATCGCTGGAAACCAATGCCGGCCATCTCTAAAGCCGGCCCAAATGCTGAGATTTGGCCGGCTCCGACCGTATTATCGAAACTAAAGATAGCCGGCTATCTTATTTCGATAATACGGTCGGGGCGCCGCTTTACGGGGCCGGCCATATAGATGGCCGGCCTCGTTCGATTATGCCCCTCAGACTCTACTAAAATATACTCACTAGGAAATGTATCATTACTCGTCTAGACTATTGTAATGCACTCTTGATGGGTATTGCTCAGAGGGAGATCAAGCGGCTGCAGACTTTTCAGAATATTTTATTTATTTATTTATTGCATTTGTATCCCACATTTTCCCACCTATTTGCAGGCTCAATGTAGCTTACAGAGCCCTGTTATGGCATTGCCATTCCAAGATAACAGATACAATTGGTGAGGCAAAAGATTAGGGATAGGAAGGAAGATTTGAGCAGATAGGTATAGAAAGATGACTTTCGGACCTGGGGTGGTATTACCGAGGTGGCATAGTTAAGTTAGGAGTTTTCTTTGTAGGCCTTGTTGAAGAGATACGTCTTCAGAGATTTACGAAAGTTAGATATGTCGTTGATTGTTTTCAGGTCAGTTGGTAGTGCATTCCACAGCTGCGTGCTTGTGTAAGAGAAGGTGGTCGCATGTATTAGCTTGTATTTTAGTCCTTTACAGCTGGGGAAGTGTAGATTAAGAAATTTGCGGGAAGATCTTTTGGCATTTCTGGGAGGCAGGTGTACGAGGTTTTGCATGTAGGTCGGGGCGTCACCATGGATGATTTTGTGTACAATCGTGCAGATCTTAAACGCGGTACGTTCCTTAAGTGGGAGCCAATGAAGTTTCTCTCTTAAGGGTTTTGCACTGTCATATTTTGTTTTTCCAAATATGAGTCTGGTGGCGGTATTCTGGGCTGTTTGGAGTTTCTTGATAGTTTGTTCTTTGCAGCCAGCGTATAGTGCGTTGCAATAGTCCAGGTGGCTTAGTACCATAGACTGTACCAGGTTTTGCAAGATGGATCTTGGGAAAAAAGGTTTTACTCTTTTAAAGTTTCCACATGGAGTGGAACATCTTTTTTGTTGTATTCTGCACATGGGTGTCGAGTGTGAGGTTTCGATCAATAGTGACTCCAAGAATTTTCAGATTATTTGAGATGGGGAGAGAGAAGTTTGGTGTGTTTATGGTGGTGAAGTTGTTTGTGTTATGTTGTGAGGTGAGTACAAAACATTGAGTTTTTTCTGTGTTAAGTTTTAATTGGAATGCATCCGCCCAGGAGTGCATGATTTGGAGGCTTTGGTTGATCTCGTTGGTGATTTCATTTAGATTGTGTTGAAACGGGATGTAAATCATGACATCGTCTGCATATATGTAGGGGTTGAGGTTTTGATTGGCTAGTAATTTGGCTAATGGTATCATCATTAGGTTGAAGAGGGTTGGTGAAAGGGGGGATCCTTGGGGGACTCCACATTCAGGTGTCCATGGGGCTGATGTATCCGCATTCGTAATTACTTGGTATGATCGTATGGTCAGGAATCCTTTGAACCAACTAAGAACTTTACCTCTAACTCCGAAATATTCTAGTATATGTAGTAGTATTCCATGATTGACCATGTCGAAAGTACTGGACATGTCGAATTGTAGGAGGAGTATGTTATTGCCAGTTGCAATTGCTTGTTTAAATGAGTTCATTACTGTCACTAGTACAGTTTCAGTGCTGTGGTTCGACCGAAATCCTGATTGAGACTCGTGTAGAATTGAGTATTTATTTAAATAGTGAATTGTTTCGTCACTATGCCCTCCGTGAGTTTGGTTATGAGCGGGATAGATGCTACAGGACGATAGTTAGATCCATTGTGTTTTTCTTAGCATCTTTAGGTAGAGGAGTAAGTAGAATGTTTCCTTTATCCGTAGAGAAGAGGCCATTTTGTAGCAAGTAGTTCAGGTGTTTCGTGAGGTCTGTTTTGAATTGTTGGGGGGCTGATCTAATAAGGCTAGTGGGGCAAGTATCTAATTTGCATTGGGACTTGGCATATTTTCCAAGCGATTGTGAGACGTTGTCGAACGAGAGTGTGTCAAAGTTGGTCCATGATCGGTCTGCTGGGTATTCCCCAGATATTGGGTCTAGACCCTCAAGGAGGTTTGTATAATCAGTTGTGTTGGTAGGTATCATGGCTCGCAACTTTATAATTTTTTCTTTAAAGTAATTCGCAAGATTGGTTGCGGATGGGGTGTCTGTGTTGTTAGAGGTAATTGGTGTAGTGTTTAGTAGGGTCAGTTCGGGCACCTTTTTCAGGCTTGGTCGTAAGAAAAAATGGACCAAGTAAAGTCAGCCAAGTGCTCGTCAGGGACACCCTTCTTTTTTCCATTATTGGCCGAGGATGCCCATGTGTTAAGCACGCCCCAGTCCCGCCTTCGCTATGCTTCCGACACGCCCCCGTGAACTTTGGTCATCCCTGCAACAGAAAGCAGTTGAAGATGCACAAAATCGGCTTTCGATTATGCGGATTTGGGCGAGCCTGGGAGAAGGACGCCCATCTTGTGGTTTGTGTCGAAAGATGGGCGCCCTTCTCTTTCAAAAATGAACCCATAAGTCTCTCCACGTACATCTTGCTATGTAAACCCCCTACCATTTTAGTCACTTTTCTCTCCTTTTTACATCCTTAGTGAGATAAGGCCTCCAAAACTGAACACTATACTCCAAGTGGGGCCTCACCAACAACTTGTACAGGGGCATCAATACCTCCTTTCTTCTGCTGGTTATACCCCTCTCTATGCAGCCTAGCATCCTTCTGGCCACGGCCACCACCTTGTCGCACTGTTTCGTCACCTTGAGATCTTCAGACACCATCACCCCAAGGTCCCTCTCCTGAGCCGAGCTTACCAATCTCTCCCCTCCTATCTAGTACACCTCTTGTATATTTGGAGATCCCTTCTCATGGTTTCTACTCCATCCAGGGTATCCACTCTATTGGCTATCTTTGTGTGATCCACAAAAAGGCAAACTTTTACTTCAAACCATGATCTCTAGACATGTGACATGAGCTTGATGGCACAATTTAAAATTAATTGAAGATGCTCAATTAATTTAAAGATGTTTCATGGTGACAAATGAGATTCCTGACAGTATGGAATTCCAATAGTCAAGCCAGTTCAGAGTGAAAGCATAGGCAGGAACAACAAGGTCTTTATTTTCCAAATAGGGTCAGAGTAAATGAAATTTCTGCATAATAAAGAAAGATTTCTTGACAATACTGAGATAAAGGGAGTAAATGAAAGCTGTGAATCAAAACTGATTCCTAAAACCTTAATGCTATCTTTAAGAGTAATAGAAAAATGGAAGGTGATAATATTGGAAGATATTTTTTTTTTTTGCTTATCCAGTGCTTCCAATTTGGCTGGAATAATTTCAGTTTATTCAGCCCTTTAACCGAATTAGTATTGAGTATAGAAATCCAGCGAGAGTTGGTGAAATATAGTAGCTGCATGTTGTCAGTGTAAAGATAGCAGCTCATTCTATGGGTTTGAACAAGAGTTGTTAATGGGGATACAAAGATGTTTAAGAGAACTGGTGCCAGAACGGACTCCTGTGGTCCTGTGCATGAGAGAATAGGAGGGCATGAGAAACTGGATTTCCATTTCATTAACTAACGATGATGAAGCCATCTTTGTGCTATACCCGGTTCTATATCCAGCAAGATGTGCATGAAGAGCATTTGTTTTAATTTAAAAGTTATTAAGTTGGTGAAGAACAGCTTTCTCAGCGAGTTTGGAAACAAAGAGATCATTTGAAATAGGCTCTCGGTGTTCCGTCTTATAGAGGTCCAGAGATGGTTCCTTCAAGAGTGGTTGTGCTCCAGGTACCTCCCAATTATTTTTATTTATTTTTTATTTATTTATTGCATTTGTATCCCACATTTTCCCACCTATTTGCAGGCTCAATGTGGCTTACATAGTTTTGTTATGACATTATCATTACAGGATATCAGATACAATTAGTAGTGTGCAGATATTGAGTAAGGGAAGAAAGAAGGAAGTGATTAGGCGGGTGAGTATAGAAGGTGGACTTTCATAGCTGGGTGGGTTGGTGAAGTGGATTAGTGAGCTATGGGTTCTCTTTGTTGAAGAGATTTGCGAAAGTTAGTTATTTCGTCGATTGATTTCAGGTCTGTAGGTAGTGCATTCCATAGCTGCGTGCTCATGTAAGAGAAGGTGGTGGCGTGCATCAGCTTGTATTTTAGTCCTTTACAGCTGGGGAAGTGCAGGTTGAGAAATTTGCGGGATGATCTTGTGGCGTTTCTGGGAGGTAGGTCCACGAGGTTTAGCATGTAGGTTGGGGCTTCTGCGTGGATGATTTTGTGTACAATCGTGCAGATTTTGAACGCAATGCGTTCCTTAAGTGGGAGCCAGTGAAGTTTCTCTCTTAGGGGTTTTGCGCTTTCATATTTAGTCTTTCCAAATATGAGTCTGGCGGCTGTATTCTGGGCTGTTTGGAGTTTTTTGATAGTCTGTTCTTTGCAGCCAGCATACAGTGCGTTGCAGTAGTCCAGATGGCTTTTTACCATTGATTGTACCAGGGTACGGAAGATGTATCTCGGGAAGAAAGGTTTTACTCTTTTGAGTTTCCACATGGAGTAAAACATCTTTTTTGTCGTGTTCTTCACATGGATGTCGAGAGTGAGGTTTCGATCAATAGTAACACCAAGAATTTTCAAGTTTTGTGAGACAGGAAGAGAACAGTATGGTGTGATTATGGTGGAGATGGGCTTTTTTTTAATGGTGAGGGGTCACTGGAGAGGTGCTAGGGTTCATAGAAGACAAATTTATTTTTCCACAGAAGCAAGTAGAACAAGGAATGTAGGAAAAACGGTAGACTAGGTAGGTCTTGTAATCTGTATCTGCCACCCTATTCTATATTTCTGTGTTTCTGTATGCCTTCTTTTTTTTTGTTTTGTTCTTTCCAACCCAATGGAAATTGGAAAGAATTATACAAGGGGCATTGAAACATTCTGTCTGTCTCTGTCCATCTATCTGGGGCAAATTAACTCTGAAAATTTAATGAAATGGGATGAAACTTGACATAAGAGAAAAAAACTGGTAAAACGATACGAGTTCGAAATAGATCAATTTGGAATGGGGATTTTGGTCTTCCCCCTTCAACAAATAGCTCAATGCATTTATATGGGAGAAGGAGTTCATAAGTACACAAGTATTGCCACACTGGGACAGACCAAAGGTCCATCAAGCCCAGCATCCTGTTTCCAACAGTGGCCAATCCTGGTCACAAGTACCAGGCAAGATCCCGAAAACGTTCAATACATTTTATGCTGCTTATCCCAGAAATAAGCAGTGGATTTTCCTTAAGTCAATTTAATAATGGTCTATGGACTTTTCCTTTAGGAAGCCGTCCAGACCGTTTTAAAACCCCGCTAAGCTAACCGCCTTTACCACATTCTCCAGCAATGAATTTCAGAGTTTAATTACACGTTGAATGAAGAAACATTTTCTCCAATTCATATTAAATTTACTACTTTGTAGCTTCATTGCATGCCCCCTAGTCCTAGTATTTTTTTGGAAAGAGTAAACAAACAATTCATGTCTACCCGTTCCACTCCACTCATTATTTTATAGACCTCTATCATATCTCCCCTCAGCCTTCTCTTCTCCAAGCTGAAGAGCCCTAGATGCTTCAGCCTTTCCTCATAGGGAAGTCGTCCCCAGTGGCGTTCCTGGGGGGGGGGGGGCTGGTGGGGGCGGTCCGCCCCGGGTGCACGCCGCTGGGGGGGTGCCGCACGCGCCTGTCCTCCGTTGGTCCATGCTTCTTCTCTGCCCCGGAACAGGTTACTTCCTGTTCCGGGGCAGAGAAGAAGCATGGACCAACGGAGGGCAGGCGCGCGCGGCACCCCCCCAACGGCGTGCACCCGGCGGGGGGGTTTCCTTCACGGGGGTGTCCTTTCACCGGGGGGGGGGGGGGGGGGGGGGTCCGCGCTGCAATGGAGCGGAAAGACATTAGTGATTTTTCCTCAGCTAAAGGCCGACACTTTCAGCATCGCTGGGAACATTTGTGGTCGACCTTGCAGCCCGCAGTAGACTTTTAAATTGTTAACTTATTTCTTTCCTTCCTCACCTATCCACACCCATCCTGTTAGAATATCAATGATATGCTTTGATGTCCCCATGCATATCTCCGACCCACCCCCATCCTCCCACCCTGTCAGACTGTCATAGTAATGCTTGAATGTTTTCACTTATATACAGCTAGCACATTTGCTTATTTCCAATCTGAGGAAGAAGGGCAACCTTCGAAAGCTAATCAAGAAATGTATTAAGTTATGTCCAATAAAAAAGGTATCATCTTATTTTCTTTTCCATGTTTTATTTTGTTTGATTTCTATAGATTCTACATGGAATATTGCTATTCCACTAGCAACATTCCATGTAGAAGTCGGCCCTTGTAGATCACCAATGTGGCCGCGCAGGCTTCTGCTTCTGTGAGTCTGACGTCCTGCACGTACGTGCAGGACGTCAGACTCACAGAAACAGAAGCCTGCGCAGCCTTCTACATGGAATGTTGCTACTGGAATAGCAACATTCCGTGTAGAATCTCCAATAGTAGCAACATTCCATGTAGAATCTCCAATAGTATCTATTTTACTGTCATAGTAATGCTTGAATGTTTTCACTTATATACACTGTCAGCTAGCACATTTGCTTATTTCCGATCTGACGAAGAAGGGCAACCTTCGAAAGCTAATCAAGAAATGTATTAAGTTATGTCCAATAAAAAAGGTATCATCTTATTTTCTTTTCCATGTTTTATTTTGTTTGATTTCTATTGATAACCTCATATGAGAGGAGTTCCATCCCCTTTATCATTTTGGTCAGCCTTCTTTGAATCTTTTTTTTTAATCCCGCTATATCTTTTTTGAGATATGGTGACCAGATTTGCACAAACACAAACACACTGAAGCTGATTAAAGCAATAGCCAGATGAAGAAAACACACTGGAAAACCCTGGCAAAAACGCCGTTTCCCACTACATGAAGAACAGATCTAGGTCTGACAACGAGATCAGCTGAAAACTTTCTCTGTAAACTGCAATAATGCCAAAGGGCTTTGAACCTGATTGGAAAGCTCAAAGTAAAAAGACAGAGGACTTGTACACTTGATAGGGCCTTAATAACAAGACAAACAGAATTTATATCCTTTTTATTGATATTGCACAATACAACAACATGGTGACCCAGCTCCGAAGTGTGGCAAACGCTGCGTTGCAGTAACTCCTAAGTAAAGTAACAGAGGATAAAACACCCTTTCCCCCCTTGTTCCCCCTCCTCACCCCCCCCAAAGGATGAGGTGCGGAAGGAAAGAAATAAGTTAACAATTTAAAAGTCTACTGCGGGCTGCAAGGTCGACCACAAATGTTCCCAGCGATGCTGAAAGTGTCGGCCTTTAGCTGAGGAAAAATCACTAATGTCTTTCCGCTCCATTGCAAGTAATGTAATCATCGCGGAACACCACCCAGACAGTGAAGGCACTGTGGGTTCTCACCAGTGGCATAGCCATGGGTGGGCCAGGGCCCACCCTATTTGGACTCTGGCCCACCCAAAATTGTGCACTCTTGCTAAGGCTTGCAGAGGTCCTCAAATCCCGTCAGCTGAAGATTTCCTCCCTCTCAGGCAGCCAGTGCTCTTTCAAACGGCAGCTGGCGGCACTTGCCTCGAGCTGAAACCAACCCCAGCCCCTCTTCACATGCTTAGTTTTCACGCATGCACAGCCTGCTGGCCGTGGCATCAGCTCAAGGAAAGTGCTGCTGGCTTGTTTGGAAGAGCAGGAGGAAATAGTCAGCTGGCAGGGTTTGTAGATCCCCTCCTGCTCAGGTATTTAATATTGTGGGCTTGCAGGTGGAGGGAGGGATGAACAGCAGGGCAGAGGGGGGCTAGGGATGGGGGGAGGGCATGAATTCCATGCCCATCCACCTTGGACTCAGGCCCACCCAAAATTGACTGTCTGGCTATGCCCCAACTTCTCGCCAGTGCAGGAGAATAACTTTTTTTGCTATCAGAACCAGGCATCCTAAGAATCTGAGCAGGCCTGGTAGTGTTGGAGAAGCCAAGTCATAAACTTCAAATAGCAGTAGTGGAGACAAACGGAATTTACAAGACCACTGAGACTCCATGGAGGGGCATTTTCGAACGGGGACGCCCATCTCTAAGGGCACCCATCTCTTAAGATGTCGCCGCGAAGGGGCGGGGCATCCTGTTTTATCGAAACATGATGGGCGTCCATCTTTCGTTTCGATAATACGGTCGGGGACGCCCAAATCTCAACATTTAGGTCGGCCTAAGAGATGGTCGACCTTAGAGATGGACAACCTCGGTTTTCGCCGATAATGGAAACCAAGGATGCCCATCTCAAAAATGACCAAATGCAAGCCCTTTGGTTGTGGGAGGAAGCAGCATTCGTAGTACACTGGTACCCCTGACATGCCAGGACACCAACCGGGCACCCTAGGGGCCACCGCAGTGGACTTCACAAATTGCTCCCAGGTGCATAGCTCCCTTCTATGCTGAGCTCCCCAAGCCCCCCCCCCAAATCCCACTCCCCACAACTGTACACCACAAGCCATTTTTCAGCGCATCTTTGTAAAAGGATCCCTTAGCAAATTGTGCGCATAAATTCTAATTATTGCCAATTAGTGCTCATTATTGCTTGTTAAGTGTTAACAACACTGATTGGCTTGTTAAGCCAATTAAGTTATGGCGCACAGAACTAAGTGGTTTACATACTTAGATGGTTAAGGGGTCCTTTTACTAAGGCGCACTAGTGTTTTTGGTGTATGCTAAAAATAAGCGTGCACTAAACGCTAGAGACACCCATATATTTCTATGGGCCTCTCTACCATTTTGTGTGCATTAAAAACGCAAATGTGCCTTAGGAAAAGAACCCCTTAACCATCTAAGGGGGTCTTTTACAAAGGTGCGCTAGCTCGCTTCTTTCTCTTTAACATCAGCAAAATTCACCCTTTCCTCTCTGAGCACACCACCCAAACTCTCATCCACTCTCTCATTACCTCTCGCTTTGACTACTGCAACCTACTCCTCACTGGCCTCCCACTCACGGCCGTGCTAACCCGGTAAGCGGGGTAAGCACGGCAGGGGGGCGCCTGACCTTCAAGGGCACCGTCGCCAGCGGCCGAATCAGTGTACTAAATTAAGAAATAAAAATCTCTCTTGCCTTGGTGCCTATATGCGCATGCGCTGCTGGCTCTGGCTGCTGCCTTCCTGTGCGCAGCGCTCGTTCCTCCGTTTAGCACCGCCCCAGCTCTTCCACGCACGGCGTGATGCCGCACCTGGAGCCTCGCAGGCAGTCCGACTTAAGGACCTGGACGGGTGTTGCCGAGTGCTGATGCCGCCGCTGCGTTGGAGGGAGTGCTGAGAGGAGAGAGGAGAGCCGGCGCTGCTGCTTGGAGTTGGATGATCCCCCTGCTGCCCGATCCTGCGGCGCTCCGCATTAATTTTGTTTTTTGCTGAATGCTGAGACAGAGTCAGACTGTGGTGGACATCAGGTAAGGTTTTGCCTTGTTAACTTTTCATGTCGCTGTAATGGCTGGCTGGCGTGGCGGCCTACTTATAATTTATCGATAAAGAAAGTACATTTGAGGCTGCAGGTTGGGTGGGGGAACTGGAACCAACCAGGCCAGCTGGGGAAGAAAAGAAAGACAAGGCAAGGAAATTTCTGTGGGGGGGGGGGGGGGGGGGGGGGAGAACAAGCTAGAATCAGGGAGGAACGAAGGAGGGGAGAGTAAGGGCAGGGAAGGAAAATAAGAGCTGATGAAACAGAAAGGCAAAGAGGAAGATAGGAAAAACAAAGCAAGGAAATTTCTGTGTGTTGGGGGGGGGGGGGGGGGGGGAAGAGAACAAGCTAGAATAAGGGAGGAAGGAAGGGGAGACTAAGGCACAAGGAAAGGAAGATAAGCTGATGAGTAATTAAATGGGTTGTGACATAAGTATAACAGTCATATTTCCAGTTCTAGTAGTACTTAAGATCCAGCAACTAATTGTTCTGTGACTCTGTGTACTGTCTTATCTAGATTGTAAGCTCTTTGAGCAGGGACTGTCTTTGTGTATGTTGTGCAGTGCTGCGTATGCCTTGTAGCGCTATATAAATGATAAGTAGTAGTCATCTGCTATAGAGAGATTCTATTCGACATGAGGTTTGAAGTGGTAGTGCTTAATATAGGTAGCGCCAACTGATAGTCTGCAGGGGGGCACCAGAGACACTTGGCACAGCCCTGCTCCCACTTAACCATCTATCCCCCCTTCAATCCGTTCAGAACTCTGCTGCTCATCTTATCTTCCACCTAGACCGATATGCTCATATCACCCCTCTCCTCAAGTCACTTCACTGGCTTCCGATCAGGTACCGCATACAATTCAAGCTCCTCCTTCTAACCCACAAATGCACTCAGTCTGCAGCCCCTCATTACCTCTCTACCCTCATCTCCCCTTATGTTCCCACCCGAAACCTCTGCTCACAGGACAAGTCCCTCCTCTCAGTACCCTTCTCCACCACAGCCAACTCCAGGCTCCGCTCATTCTGCCTCGCCTCACCCTATGCCTGGAATAAACTTCCTGAGCCCTTACGCCAAGCCCCCTCCCTGCCTGTCTTCAAATCCTTGCTCAAAGCCCACCTCTTCAATGTCGCCTTCAGCACCTAACCTTTATACCTCTATTCAGGAAATCTAGACTGCCCCAATTTGACTGCCCCTATTTGACTGACTGTACATTTGTTCTTTAGATTGTAAGCTCCTTGAGCAGGGACTGTCCTTCTATGTTAAACTGTACAGCGCTGCGTAACCCTAGTAGCGCTTTAGAAATGTTAAGTAGTAGTACTAGTGTTTTTTGTGTTTTGTCTGAATTAACCAGACAAATTGGACCACATAAAACCAGGGGCATAACCAGACAACAGATTTTGGATGGGCCTAGGCAAGAAGTGGGTGAGCACTAAGTGCTCTTCCCCCCCCCCCCCACCCCCCAACCACCATCCAAAAAATATCTCAGCTGGCGGGAAAATGCTTCTTTACACCTTGGTAGTCTGCAGCAGGCATGCGCAGGTGCCAGTATCATGGAGAGTAGCGTTTTTGTTACCATCAGGGGGAAGTCTTCAGCTGACAGAGCTTGGGATCCCCAAAAGCTACCACTAAATGTGTGGTACTGTTGGGTGGGCCTGAGCCCTAAGTGGGTGGGCCTGGGCCCACCCAGGCCCATCTGTGGCTACGCCACTGCATAAACTGAGTTCGGTTTCACTTAGGTTAAGTGCTGAATATTGTACTTAACCAGGTAACAGCCAGCCAGCTGCACAAACCCAGATATTCACATAGCCCAGCCTTGAATATCTGGGTGTAAACTGCCGGTGGCCAAAAAGCTGAGCTTCACGAGCAGGATATTTACCTCTATATGGGTTATCAATAGAAATCAAACAAAATAAAACATGGAAAAGAAAATAAGATGATACCTTTTTTATTGGACATAACTTAATACATTTCTTGATTAGCTTTCGAAGGTTGCCCTTCTTCCTCAGATCGGAAATAAGCAAATGTGCTAGCAGATAGTATATGTGGTCCACAATTCCAGGAATAACATGTGTAGAGTGTTTGTGAGTTTGGGAAGCTTGCCAGGTGCCCTTGGCCTGGATTGGCCGCTGTCGTGGACAGGATGCTGGGCTCGATAGACCCTTGGTCTTTTTCCAGTATGGCATTACTTATGTACTTATGTACTTATATGCTACCACATTTGCTTATTTCTGATCCGACGAAGAAGGGCAACCTTCGAAAGCTAATCAAGAAATGTATTAAGTTATGTCCAATAAAAAAGGTATCATCTTATTTTCTTTTCCATGTTTTATTTTGTTTGATTTCTATAGATTCTACATGGAATGTTGCTATTCCACTAGCAACATTCCATGTAGAAGTCAGCCCTTGCAGATCACCAATGTGGCCGCGCAGGCTTCTGCTTCTGTGAGTCTGACGTGCTGCACGTACGTGCAGGACGTCAGACTCACAGAAACAGAAGCCTGCGCAGCCTTCTACATGGAATGTTGCTACTGGAATAGCAACATTCCATGTAGAATCTCCAATAGTAGCAACATTCCATGTAGAATCTCCAATAGTATCTATTTTACTGTCATAGTAATGCTTGAATGTTTTCACTTATATACACTGTCAGCTAGCACATTTGCTTATTTCCGATCTGAGGAAGAAGGGCAACCTTCGAAAGCTAATCAAGAAATGTATTAAGTTATGTCCAATAAAAAAGGTATCATCTTATTTTCTTTTCCATGTTTTATTTTGTTTGATTTCTATAGATTCTACATGGAATGTTGCTATTCCACTAGCAACATTCCATGTAGAAGTCAGCCCTTGCAGATCACCAATGTGGCCGCGCAGGCTTCTGCTTCTGTGAGTCTGACGTGCTGCACGTACGTGCAGGACGTCAGACTCACAGAAACAGAAGCCTGCGCAGCCTTCTACATGGAATGTTGCTACTGGAATAGCAACATTCCATGTAGAATCTCCAATAGTAGCAACATTCCATGTAGAATCTCCAATAGTATCTATTTTACTGTCATAGTAATGCTTGAATGTTTTCACTTATATACACTGTCAGCTAGCACATTTGCTTATTTCCGATCTGAGGAAGAAGGGCAACCTTCGAAAGCTAATCAAGAAATGTATTAAGTTATGTCCAATAAAAAAGGTATCATCTTATTTTCTTTTCCATGATTTATTTTGTTTGATTTTTATTGACAACCTTTAAGAGTGGACTAACACGGCTACCACACACCTCTACATGAGAAAATAGATTCATAGGCTGTTGGCATCCTATGTTGTTTATTATACATTTTCTAATTTTCCCATTTCATTAAAAAAAAAAACTTTGAACAAATTAACCTTCCATGTCAGATTTACAGTTATCCGGTATTTGATTACAAAACTACGTTTTTATCTGACTGCAACAGGCAGGATTTCGAAAAGCTAGAAGAGCACACAGCAGAAATTTGCACAACAGAAGGTTTGCCTCCTGCTAATGTCTCAAACAAATCACCGAAACCTCCACATGAAAAAGACGGATTATACGGACGGGGGAAAGGAAGCGAAATAAAATTCCTAGCTTTACTATCAATATGTCTTAGAATTCTAACTAGGCCAATGAAAGCAGACCGGAAGCATAGCCAAGTTTTGACATTAGGAGGAGACCTTTTGTAAAATAGGCACCGGTGTGAGGCTGACAGGCCGATCTGCATAGGCGCCATTTCGTTCGAAATCTGTTTGGGGGAGCGGTCGCTCCCTTTGCACACCCCAGGGACGTAGCCAGACTTCGGTGGGAGGGGGGTCCAGAGCCCGAGGTGAGGGGGCACATTTTAGCCCCCCCTGGCGCCGCCGACCACCTGCCACTTTTGACCCCCTGGCACCGCCCCTCCCCTGTCCCTTTCGATCCCACCGCTGCCAACCCTCCCCCGCCACTGCCAGGTACCTTTGCTGGCAGTGCTCCCCAACCCCCGCTAGCCGAAGTCCCCTTCAGCGCCGGTCTCCGAGTCCGGCGCATTTGCTGATCTGGATTCTGTTTCTGTGAGTCCTGACATCCTGCACGTTCCTACGTGCAGGACGTCAGGACTCACAGAAACAGAATCCAGATCAGCAACGCGCTGGAGGGGACTTCAGCTGGCTGGGGTTGGGGGCTCAAATATGGTAGGGGAGGGTCAGTGGTAGGGGGGTGAAAGCAGGGGGGCCAGGGCTAAATCTGCAGGGGCCCATTCCCCTGTGGCCCCACCTAGCTACACCCCTGGCACACCCCCAAGCTACACCTCTGAAGCAGATTTATTAAAGGGTTCCTTTTACTAAGCCGCGGTAAAACGTGGCCTGCGGTAGTGTAGGCGCGGGTTTTGGGCACGTGCAGAATTATTTTTCAGTGCACCTACAAAAAAAATGCCTTTTTAAAATTTTTTTGCCGAAAATGGACGTGCGGCAAAATCAAAATTGGCGCGCGTCCATTTTGGGTCTGAGACCTTACCGCCAGCCATTGACCTAGCAGTAAAGAATTTGTGCGGTAATGACCTACCCGCGTCAGATGCCACTTGGTACGCATCCGCTATGCGCGTCCGAAAAGAAGAAATAGTTTTCAGATGCGTGTAGCGGACGCGCACCCAAAATGAAATTACTGCAAGAGGCACGCAGTAGTTGGGCAGTAAGTCCATTTTGGCGCGCGTTGGGTGACTGTAGAGCCTTACGCGGCGTAGTAAGAGGGTACCATAATTTGTTCTTGTATGTAGATGCTCTTAAATTCATATTTGTTGTTGTGTACCCTCTTTTTTGGAAGGCATGTTCTATAAATACAACAGGATCCCTTTGTGACTACAGAGCACTGAAAACCTTGTAACAGTGTCTTTACACTGGTTGTGAGGCCCTAAGGGACCACCCACTTTGTCTCTTCAGAAAGAAATGAGCTCACACACTGTTTGCTCATCTTCAACCAAAAAGATATCTTCACTGAAAAAAGAATCAGCAATAACAGTAGAAAAAGTTGGAAAAAATGTCAGGAAAACAATCTGTAGACTCCGTGGTCTCAATTGTCACCAATTACACAGTTCTAAAGTTGAAAACGTCAAAACAGAAAAACCCTTCTACAGAAAAACCTTCTGCTCAGTGTGCTTCTGCGGCTAGGAAAGCGAATAGAATGTTGGGTATTATTAGGAAAGGTATGGAAAACAGGTGTGAGGATGTTATAATGCCGTTATATCGCTCCATAGTGCGACCGCACCTTGAGTATTGTATCCAATTCTGGTCGCCGCATCTCAAGAAAGATATAGTGGAATTGGAAAAGGTGCAGCGAAGGGCGACTAAAATGATAGCGGGGATGGGACGACTTCCCTATGAAGAAAGACTAAGGAGGCTAGGGCTTTTCAGCTTGGAGAAGAGAAGGCTGAGGGGAGACATGATAGAGGTATAAAAAATAATGAGTGGAATGGAACAGGTGGATGTCAAGCGTCTGTTCACGCTTTCCAAAAATACTAGGACTAGGGGGCATGCGATGAAACTACAGTGTAGTAAATTTAAAACAAATCGGAGAAACTTTTTCTTCACCCAACGTGTAATTAAACTCTGGAATTCGTTGCTGGAGAAAGTGGTGAAGGCGGTTAGCTTAGCAGAGTTTAAAAAGGGGCTAGACGGTTTCCTAAAGGACAAGTCCATAAACCACTACTAAATGGACTTGGGAAAAAAACCACAATTCCAGGAATAACATGTATAGAATGTTTGTACGTTTGGGAAGCTTGCCAGGTGCCCTTGGCCTAGATTGGCCGCTGTCGTGGACAGGATGCTGGGCTTGATGGACCCTTCGTCTTTTCCCAGTGTGGCATTACTTATGTACTTATTAATTTCAAAATCCCTTCAAACAAACCACTGCAGATAGCGCATCTGTTACCTCCCCTTGAAAAAGCCGAAGGGCGAAACGGGTCCCTGTCGGGAGTCATGTTTCTGGGAGTCAGGCAGCTGGATCAAACAAGAAGCTTAAGGGGTCCTTGTACTAAGGTGGGCTGAAAAATGGCCTGCGGTAGTGTAGGCGCATGTTTTGGGTGCACGCAGAATCATTTTTCAGCGCACCTGCAAAAAAAAAAAACGCCTTTTAAAAACTTTTGCCGAAAATGGACGTGCGGCAAAATGGAAATTGCCACGCGTCCATTTTGGGTCTGAGACCTTACCCCTAGCCATTGACCTAGCGGTAAAGTCTCACGTGGTAACCAGGCGATAATGACCTACGCGCATCAAATGCCACTTGGCATGCGCCCAACACGTGCGTTCAAAATTATTTTTGGATGCGCGTATTGGACATGCACCAAAAATAAAATTACCGCAAGAGCCATGTGGTAGCCAGGTGGTAACTCCATATTGGCGTGGATTGGGCGCGGGTAAATGCTTGCACAGCTTAGTAAAAGGGCCGCTAAGTTGGTCTATTTACATATTTCTGGGTTTTGTTCACGTATTTGGATGAGCACGTGTGATTTTTTTTGAGTATTGAAAAAAGTATAAAAATACATTTGTGGAGGTTTTTGGCCAATGAGAATGGCCCGTTTCATTGCTGAGAGTACGTCAGTGATAAGTTCACTTGAGCACATGGGTCCGTTGAGGTCTTTTCCTCCTTTTTTTTGGTTTTAAGGGAATCTATTAGCAACATATATTAGACTCTACAGCAGGGGCATAGCCAGACTTTGGCGGGAGGGGGGTCCAGAGCCCAAGGTGAGGGGGCACATTTTAGAACCCCCCCGGCGCCGCCGACCCCTACACCATTGCCGACTTTGCCCGCCCCTGCCGCTGACCCCCTCGATCCCCCTCCCGCCGCCAACCCACCGTCGCCTACCTTTGCTGGCGGGGACCCCAACCCCCGCCAGCCGAGGTCCTCTTCTCGCAATAGGCTTCCTTCTGTTTCTGACATCCTGCACATCCAGGCCCCACGTAGCTACGCCACTGCTCTACTGTGGTTTGTTTGAAAAGATTTTGAAATTCTGTAGAAGAGTTTTTCTGTTTTGAAGTGATCTTTGTTTCTTTATCGACTTGACGATCTAAAACATCAAACCAATCCAGTTCTCTTGCTTCTTGAGTGCAACAGCTGGATACCACAGATCAACTGTTCTCCAGAGAGTTATCTTTCCCCGTAATCTTTCTGTAACAGACACAGTTGTCTCCTCCTACTCTAAAAGACTGAATTCACTACTGCAAGTGCCTCACTGGTGAACAATGCAGCAAGAACGAAGTCCCTATCTTTAAGACTTTGGAACATTCATCCATTATTTGTTTATTTGTTGCATTTGTATCCCACATTTTCCCACCTCTTTGCAGGCTCAATGTGGCTGACATAGTACCGTAAACGGCGTTAACCGATTCCGGTATAAACAAATACAAGGTGTGAACAGTTACAAGGCGATTTCATGGTAGAATGAGGTACATGTATACTAGAGACAATTGGGGAGAACTTAGAGGTGGAGAGGAAGAATTAGGATATGTCCGTTACGATCTTTGGTTACGTTGTGTCGCAAGTGTCCAGGTTTTTTATGTTGGGTCGGTGGGATATACCCTTCTGAACAGGTCTGTTTTTAGTGCTTTCCGGAAATTCAGGTGGTCGAACGTAGCTTTTATTACTTTTGGTAGTCCGTTCCACAGTTGTGCGCTCAAGTAGGAAAAGCTGGATGCATAAGTGGATTTGTATTTGAGGCCTTTGCTGCTTGGGTAGTGGAGGTTTAGGTATGATCGTGCTGATTTTGTGGTGTTTCTGGTTGGCAAGTCGATGAGGTCTGTCATGTGTCCCGGTGCCTCGCCGTAAATGATTTTATGAACCGTCATGCAGATTTTGAAAACGATGCGTTCCTTAATTGGAAGCCAGTGCAGTTTTTCTCGGAGTGGTTTGGCACTGTCAAAATGTGTTTTTCCAAATATAAGCCTCGCTGCTGTGTTTTGGGCGGTCTGAAGTTTCTTTATAATTTGTTCTTTGAATCTTTGCTGACCAAGGAACTGGAAGAAGAGCCCTTGCTGATAAATTAGGGAAGTTTGTTTAGGAACGAATGCAGAGAAAAAGAGTGGCTTGATCTCTCACCAACGGGGTCATGAACAGTGGAACCACTAGCTCATCTGTGAGAGAAGAAGGCATCAGAGAAGATTTTCTGGTCGGGGGAGTCAGAAATGACCAGCCCAGAACAAAAGAGAATCCAGTGTTCGGAGGTGGTACTGGGTCATTCTGACTTCTAATACCCTTTCCATGTGCAAATAAATAAACAAACCCCGATGCAGGACATGGCTGTCCCAAGAAGGTAATGAAGTGGCTGCAAAAATCAAGGAAAAAAAAAGGGTCCTTTTACTAAGGTGTGCTGAAAAATGGCCTGAGCTGGTGCAGACGCATGTATTGGGTACGCACAGATCCATTTTTCAGCGCACCTGCAAAAAAGGCCTTTTTTTTTTAGCCGAACATGGATGTGCGGCAAAATAAAACTTGGTGCACGTCCATTTTGGGCCTGAGACCTTGCCACCACCCATTTACCTACCGGAAAAGTCTCACACGACAGCGCGCATACAATACTGATGCTCGGTTAGCACCGCATGCCAGAAAGTTTCCAGGGTATGTAGTGAGTGCGCATAGAAAATGAAATTACCAACCGGGCCACGAATTAGCCGGGTGTTAATTCAAAATTGACGCACGTAGGACGCGCGTATGCACCTACGCGGCTTAGTAAAATGGCCTCAAATTTAACATAAGCGTTGCCATGCTGGGACAGACCAAAGGAAACGCAGTATCCTGTTTCCAACAGTGGCCAATCCAGGTCACAAGTACCTGGCAAAAAAAACAGATTTTATGCTGCTTATGCTAGAAATAAGCAGTGGAGTTTTCCAAGTCCATCTCAATAATGGCTTATGGACTTTTCTTTTAGGAAATTATCCAAAGCTTTTTAAAACCCTGTTAAGCTAACTGCTTTTACCACATTCTCTGGCAACAAATTCCAGAGTTTAATTACACATTGAGGGGTCCTTTTGCAAAGGCAAGCTAGCATTTTTAGTGCACGCTAACGATTAGCACGCATTAAACTATAGAGGCACATGGGACTATATGGGCATCTCTAGCGTTTAGTGCACACTTATTTTTAGCGCGTGCTAAAAACGCTAGCATGCCTTTGTAAAAGGACCCCCGAGTGAAGAAATATTTTCCCTGATTTGTTTTAAATTTACTACTTAGTAGCTTCATGACGTGCCCTCTAGTCCTTGTATTTTTGGAAAGAGTAAACAAGCGATTCACGTCCACCCACTCCGTTCCACTCAGTATTTTAGAGACCTCTATCATATCTCCCCTCAGCCGTCTCTTCTGCAAGCTGAAGAGCCCTAGCCTCTTTAGCCTTTCCTCATAGGGAGGCTGTCCCATCCCCTTTATCATTTTCATCACCCTACTCTGTACGTTTTCTAGTTCCGCTATATATTTTTCGAGATGCGGTGACCAGAACTGTACACAATATTTTTTTCTATTCCTTTCCTAATTTCTAACATTCTATTTGCTTTTTTAGCCACTACTGAGCAGAGGGGTTCAACGTATCATCAACGATGACACCTAAATTTAACACGAATCTGAGAAAATTTTTCTTCACTCAACGTGTGATTAAACTCTGGAATTCGTTGCCAGAGAATGTGGTAAAGGCGGTTAGCTTAGCGGAGTTTTAAAAAATGGTTTGGACGGCTTCCTAAAGGAAAAGTCCATAGACCGTTATTAAATGGACTTGGGGAAAATCCACTATTTCTGGGATAAGCAGTATAGAATGTTTTGTACTTTTTGGGGATCTTGTCGGGTATTTGTGACCTGGATTGGCCACTGTTGGAAACAAGGTGCTGGGCTCGATGTACCTTTGGTCTTTCCTAGTATGGCAATACTTATGTACTTACTTATGTACTTAAATCTTTTTCCTGACTGAGCCTTGCACCATGAAGCTGTAGTTTGGGCTCTTCTTTCCTACATGCATCACTTTGCACTTGCTCATATTAAATGTCATCTGTCATGTGGATGCCCAGCCTCCCAGTCTTGTAAGGTCCTCTTGCAATTTTCCACAATCCTCTAAATTAGTATCTGACCTATTAAGCTTAATATCAAAGAATGTGGATTTTTAAATACTTATCTTTCCAAACCTAGATTGATGACAAGTTACAATTGAGCCAGAGTAGATGGCTAGCTCGTTCTCTGTCTCCAGAGTGCTTGATAAATAGAGCTAAAGGCTTATCTGCATTAACATGGTAATGAAATTTTATCCATGTTAAGTACTTATTAGGTAAATACACTCTGATGAGAATAATTTTGATTTTGCTGCAGCGCAATTTTCTGCAAAAAATGTAAAAAAGGCCTTTTTTACAGGTGCACTGAAAAATGGATCGGCACGTGCCCCAAACCGCGTCTACACTACTGCATGCCATTTTCAGCGTGCCTTTGTAAAAGGACCCCACAATTTGCAGTTCCGTGCCTCTTTGCAGCATTTAGGCACACTCAGTTATGCCAGCTTTACATAAGTACTACTACTACTACTATTTAGCATTTCTATAGCGCTACAAGGCATACGCAGCGCTGTACAAACATAGAAGAAAGACAGTCCCTGCTCAAAGAGCTTACAATCTAATAGACAAAAAGTAATGCCACACTGGGAAAAGACCAAGGGTCCATCAAGCCCAGCATCCTGTCCCCGACAGCGGCCAATCCAGGTCAAGGACACCTGGCAAGCTTCCCAAACGTACAAACATTCTATACATGTTATTCCTGGAATTGTGGATTTTTCCCAGGTCCATTTAGTAGTGGTTTATGGACTTACTACTACTACTACTTAACATTTCTAGAGCGCTACTAGGGTTACGCAGTGCTGTACAGTTTAACAAAGAAGGACAGTCCCTGCTCGAAGGAGCTTACAATCTAAAGGACGAAATGTCAAGTTGGGGCAGTCAAGATTTATGGACTTGTCCTTTAGGAAACCGTCTAACCCCTTTTTAAACTCTGCTGAGCTAACCGCCTTCACCACGTTCTCTGGCAACGAATTCCAGAGTTTAATTACGCATTGGGTGAAGAAAAATTTTCTCCGATTTGTTTTAAATTTATTACACTGTAGTTTCATTTATGTAACTGCATTTATGTAAATGTAAGATGCACCAATGCTGGGTTTTGGTGCCATTGTAGAACAGAATCTGGGTGCTACTCGTGCTGCATCAGGGCACGAACATGGAGGCTCCCACTTCTAGAATTGCCACCTACGTATTGTTCTTTCCTTGCAAGTTATAACTATTTTCCCACTTTGTCTGCAAAGTTTCTTAACTTCAATATAATGGCAGGGCTTAAATTCAAAAGGAAAGTGTCTTTTGCTGGCTGAGCTATGCATTTCATATATCCATCTGGGCAAACATTTCTTAATAAAGAAGTATTATTTTATCATTTCAAGCAGGTAGAAGTAAGTGCATAACTGTAAAAAAAGGTGACAAGAAAAACAGGAGCATTATGCACAATTATCTCACAGCTGTGCATTTCAATTCAACATTCAAACCTTTGGAAACAGCAAATAGCATGGGCTTCATTTTACCTTTGCTAATAATCCAAACTGATTCCAAAAATTACACACATGCACAATTAAAGTGATAGGTGGAGGAAAAAGGAAAACTAAAGTAGTTCTACATGTGAAATTAAAGCACTTACAAACATGCAACTGAAAAAAACAGGGATTTCAGGCCTCATCTATTGTCTTAGTGAATAAAGTCCTTAATTTTCATAAGTAGTACTGGGTTGTGGAAGTATTTTATCATAGGCAATTTAAGGGGAGAAGTTATCATTGTGGACTTCCGTTAAGATGTGTTACTTTACTGGGACCTGTGCAAAAACAGCACAAGCTAATAGTAAAAATGGTAGCCCACAATGATAACTTCTCCTTTAGTGAGAAGAGTTTCAGTCTCTGGTAACCAGAGCTGACATTGTGATGTCATAATGTCTCATTCCACCACTGCCTAAGAGCCAACCTCATCAGTGATGTCACAATGGCTTGATTGTTCTATACTTGGCTCACGTTTGATATTGTGATGTCATAATGCCTCATTCCACCATTGCCTACCTCATCAATGATGTCACAATGGCTTGATTGCTCTATTTTTGGCTCATTTATTATATATAGCAGGGATTTCAAATTCTAGAGACTTTTTTTCTCTAAGATGGGAAGTTATCAATATGGGTCACTGTTAAGTATGTTATTTTACTATTAACTCCAGTTATTAGTAACTAGGTCTCATTGAATAAAATGGGACCTGCGCTAAAAGTGCATGAGTTAGTGGTAAAATAACATGTATTAATGGTACCCCAGGTTGATAACTATGCACCTTAGTCTTTAAGATTGTATAGTGCTAAATTTACAGTTGTCAATGGAGGTGCAGTAGTACTTCTTCCCCCTCCTCAACATCACTTCTTCTGATTCTCCTCTCACATTATCTCCCCGCTCCCCTCGTTTTCTATTTCTGTTGATGGCCCTCTCATTCTCCCTGTCTCCTCAGCTCGAAACCTTGGGGTCATCTTTGACTCTTCTCTCTCCTTCTCTGCTCATATCCAGCAGATTGCCAAGACCTGTCGTTTCTTTCTTTACAACATCCGTAAAATCCGCCCCTTTCTTTCCGAGCACTCTACCAAAACCCTCATCCACACCCTTGTCACCTCTCGTTTAGACTACTGCAATCTGCTTCTTGCTGGCCTCCCACTTAGTCACCTCTCACCTCTCCAGTCGGTTCAAAACTCTGCTGCCTGTCTCATCTTCCGCCAGGGTCGCTTTACTCATACTACCCCTCTCCTCAAGACCCTTCACTGGCTCCCTATCCGTTTTCGCATCCTGTTCAAACTTCTTCTACTAACCTATAAATGTACTCACTCTGCTGCTCCCCAGTATCTCTCCACACTCATCCTTCCCTACACCCCTTCCCATGCACTCCGCTCCATGGATAAATCCTTCTTATCTGTTCCCTTCTCCACTACTGCCAACTCCAGACTTCGCGCCTTCTGTCTCGCTGCACCCTACGCCTGGAATAAACTTCCTGAGCCCCTACGTCTTGCCCCATCCTTGGCCACCTTTAAATCTAGACTGAAAGCCCACCTCTTTAACATTGCTTTTGACCCATAACCACTTGTAACCACTTGTAACCACTCGCCTCCACCTACCCTCCTCTCTTCCTTCCCGTTCAAATTAATTGATTTGATTTGCTTACTTTATTTATTTTTTGTCTATTAGATTGTAAGCTCTTTGAGCAGGGACTGTCTTTCTTCTATGTTTGTGCAGCGCTGCGTACGCCTTGTAGCGCTATAGAAATGCTAAATAGTAGTAGTAGTAGTAGTCCTTCCAATTCCTCCCTCAAACGTCACAACCCCCTTTGACCCCCCTGTACAAACCCAGAGCCCTATCCCCCTCTTAACCACTGCTTGCTCCGGGATTGGTAGCATGGAATGTTGCTACTATTTGGGTTTCTGCCAGACACTTACGACCTGGATTGGCCACTGTTGGAAGCAGGATACTGGGCTAGATGGACCATTGGTCTGACCCAGTATGGTTATTCTTATGTTCTTAAACCTTGATTCCCCTCCCCTCGACCTACGCTAGAGTCTCCTTGGTGGTCCAGAGGTACCCAAGCTGCAGTGGAGCCCCTTTACTGTCCTATGATTCAACTGAGATCCAAAATGCTTGCCACGACCCCTTGCGGTCGTCTCACAGCCATTTTAGATCCTGGTGCAAAAGAAGAGGGGATCCACCGCTGCCTGGGTACCACTGAACCACCATGGAGACCCCTGGGTACATCCTGTAGGGGACAGAGGACGGCAGGAGGGTCTGGCTCTGAGAGGCCAAGGCCTGTTCTCTGGGGGTGAGCAGAATTTTGCAAGGGGGGATCGGAAAGGGGTTGTAACTATTATGGAAGATTGGAAGGAGGGGTCATGGGGAATCGGAAGGTGGAGTGATGTTAGGAGTGGGACTTTATGTTTTCTGTGGGTAGGGGAATGAAGTTGTGTATAGGGAGGGAAGTGGGGAGCACTGTATTCCATGCAGTGGCAGACAGTGTGGGTGCTCCTGTGCAGTCTGCCACTGTATGGCTGCCCTGTCTAATAAATTCAGGGCAGATGCTGGACATGCCCCCTGAATTTACCACATAGGCTTTGCACTCACCACACATTAATTTTGGCTGTTAACGCATGGTAAGCGCAAAGAATATTTGCAAAGGTTGCTGAGTTAGCTTCAAAGAGCCTGTTTGAAAAAGGTCCCTTAGATTCAAAACTATATAAAGAGGAAAGGTCCCACTGAACTTTCTTTCTGAGAAGTTCCGAGAGGAGAGGACATTTCTCTGGTAAGTGAACACTATTTTGCTTTGTGCTTTGGGAACTTAAAGATTGGGGTTTAAAGGAGGAATTGTAGGTTAGTGATAGGCAAAATAAAAATATTAAAAAAAGCAAATTTTATCAACTAATCTCCATAGTCTTTTTGCCTTAGTTTTAAAAACTTTGTACCACAACATTAACAGATAGACTCTAGCAGGCACTGCAGGGCAAAAGATTGCAAATTAATACTGTCAAGTACTGAGCATGATTTAAATATGAACAACAAACATAGTTTGAAATGTCTACATGCGAATGCCAAGAGCCTAAGAAATAAGATGGGAGAGTTACAATATCTTGGGCAAGTCACTTAATCCTCCATTGTCTCAGGTACAAGCTTAGATTGTGAGCCCACCTGGGACAGAGAAATATCCAGCCCAACCGTGACCATCCCCTGGCTGCTGCCCCCCCCCCCCAAATGCAGGGCTGCCTGGCACAGCAGCACTGCAGCCAGGCAGCTCTCGGACGTTCCCTCCGCTCCTTCCCGTCCTCAGCTTCCCGATTGAAAGCCCTCCTCTCCGTTGCTCCCCCCCCTTGCGTGTGTTTAACCCTTTTACTTTCAGGCGCAGCAACGGTAGTGAAGAGGACAACACAGCTTCTCCCTTCCCTCACACAGTGTCCCGCCTTCTGCGATGATGCATGTCCTGTTTCTGCGAGGGCGGGACACTGTGTGAGGGAAGGGGGAAGCTGTGTTGTCCTCTTCATTGCTGTCACTGCGCCTGAAAGTAAAAGGGTTAAACGCTTGGGGGGGGGGGGAGGAGGAACGGAGAGGAGGGCTGTCAGGGAGCTGAGGGAGGGCAGGGAGAATTGCTGGACATGGATGGGAGGCATAGGCGGTCAGTGGCCTAACTGTTTGGGGAGGCTAAGGGGGCGGAGTTAGGGGTGGTGCCAGGGGTGGGGCTTATATCCATAATTGTCTAACAACACACAGAAAAAAAAGTAAGTAAAAGTAAAATAGTCACAATTAATACCTTTTATTAAATTTAGATATTAGATATATATCATATGTCAAAGAATAAAGTGGTTGTTCAAAGCACATATTAACCAATGTATACTATTCAAAAATGTTATCAATTATTAAACACTGCTATTTCCATCCATTGAAAATCCCAAAATGAAATGGTCGCATTAGTGAAGTAACATTATGCATGAAAAGGCAGCACTGTAAATATTACACTGGGCAGACCAATATACCACCCATATAAACACAGACCATCAACAATATTTTTTATTTATTACATTTGTATCCCACATTTTCCCGCATAGCAGTAGGCTCAATGTGGCTTACAATACGAAACAATATTTCAATATGAAACAAGGGATTATAATATCACAATTCCTCATGTACAGCCACAAAACAACCTGTTAGGGTGGATAGTGTTCACAATGAACTCCTTCTATTAACGACTGGATAGAGATAAGAGTTTTCAATTTTGGTACAGTATAAGTCATCACAAGAGCAAAATATAAGAAAAGCAATGGACTGCATTAGGGGCTTATAGCCCATTTAGTTATGTTTAAACAAAAGAGATCTGCATGAAACAAAATATTTATTTTTATTTTAACTTATAAAACCTCTCTCTCTCTCTGCCCCAATCCAGTATTGCCCCACTGTCTTGCCCCTCACCACCATCCAACATTGCCCCTATGCAGTGGTGTGCTGGTAAATGTTTAACAGGCTCTCTCCCCGGTCCCCCTCTGCGCCCCCCCCCCCCCCAAATTGCAGAGCTAGCTATAGCTGGGGAGAGAGCCTGGGGGGTGGGGGTGGGCAATGCATTACTCCAGGAAAAAAAATTAAATGATCCCAGGTTCCAATCTAATTCATGTTTAATGTGCGATAAAATGCCATAAATAAGTAAATAAATATAAACTTTTAATGTTGAGCACCTGATTCTCAAAGTGAACATATTCCAAACACTATAATGAAAATAAAATGATTTTTTCTACATTTGTTGTCTGGTGACTGTTTTTCTGATCATGCTGGCCCAGTATCCAATTCTGCTGTTATCTGTCCTCTTAACTCCGTTTCCAGGGCTTCCTTTCCTCCTTTCTTCTTCATTTCTGGTCCTCCGCAAACTTCACTGTGCAGTGGATCCCGCTTCTGCCTATTTTCTTCATCCATGTGCAGTTTTTCTCCTCTCTTCCTTTTCCCTCATCTCATCTCCTTCCTCACTCTTCCCTCCCCTCCATCCATGTCCAGCATTTCTTCTCTCTCCCCTGCCCTCCCCTCTATCCCCAATCTTTCCTGCCCGCTGCTGGTGCTGACTCTCCCCCGCTGCCGGATCGCTATTCAAAATGGCCGCCTTCAGCAGAAGTCTCAGGAGGCCGCTGCTGGAAGTCGCGGCGGCCATTTTTAAAAAGCGATCCGGCAGTGGAGGAGGGTCAGCGCCAGCAGTGGGCAGGCAAGACTGCCTGCCCCGAAGAATTCGCTGGACAGGGGAGGGGAGGAAGAAGAGCCGGCTCGTCAGCAGGGAGAGGAAAGTACAATTTTGTTGTTCCTGCCCTGATGAATTCAAGGAGAAGGCAGAGGAAGCAGGTCACAGTTGGGCTGGGGAGGCTTAGCCTCCCCAAGCCTCTTATACGGGGCGTCTATGATGGGAGGGCAGGGGGAGAGAATAGATGGCTGGAATTGGAGAGGAGGGCAGGGGGAGAAGAGGGGAGGGCAGGGGGAGAGATCGCTGGACAGGACAGGAGGGGAGGGCAGGGGAGCGTGGAGAATTGCTGGACATGGATGGATGGAGGGGAGGGCAGGGGAGAATAGAGAGTTGCTGGACATGGATGGATGAAGGGAGGGGAGGGAAGTCAGGAAGGAGATGTGCATGGATGGAGGGAACAGAGGAGAAATCCTGGACATGGATGGAGTCTGTGTACTCTTTCTTTTAAAAAATACTATAAATAAAAATCACAAAAAATAAGAAAGATTAAAAGAAAAAAAAAACATAGATAAAACAATCCGTATCTCATACCCCTGGAGCATATTACTCATTATACACCCTTCCCAATAATTAATTATCATGGCAGAACATGTCTCCTAACTGTTCCCTTAAAAACATAATCACCATTACATGACAACCTTGCTAGCGCCCGTTTCATTTGTTTTAGAAACGGGCCTTTTTTACTAGTATTCTTTAAACTATGCATAACTTTAGGCATAGTTTGTAGAATCATGCTAACCGCATGGATTTCCGGCACCAATTTTTAAGGCGCCATTTATAGAATTTGCCACTAATTGTATTGTTTACAATATCTTCTAATTTTTTAGTTAAGCATGTTTCTGGGGAGGTAATTGGTTGCCTGGAATTTAGAAGGTAATAGTTTTGCTGATTATTTTTCCCAATCCAATTAAGTTCATTAGATCTAAACCAGAGCCTCTGTGGGCAGTTCTGCTCCTGTTTGGACATCATTTAAGTTGCAAAGTGCAGACACTCTGGAGATTATTAAGAAATTATGCTTTAGATCTTTGTCCTTCACAGCAGATCAATGCATTGCTTTCTTGTTAATCTTAATGAACATTATAAATGCATCTTTCAGAGAAGAAAGCTTCCTGGCAGCCTTAAAGGGGTCTGTAGGTCATTCACCATCAAAGAAACTTTCTCAAACTACCAACCAGTTTCCAATCTTCCCTTTTTAGGGAAATTGGTTGAAAGGGCTCTGGCAGTATAACTGAAAAATTCTTGGAAGATCCTGGAGTACTGGATGCCACTCGGTTTGGTTTTCAGCCCTGTTACAGCACTGAAACAAATTTATCTTTATCTGATGTGTTTCATAGGCTTCGGACCAGCAGATTGCCACAGTGGTGGCAGTGTTAGGTGTGACTCCTGCTTTTTAACATGGTCAACCATGCTGTACATATTGATCAGCTTTCTCTCCACACTCGTCCTTCCCTACACCCCTTCCCGTGCACTCCGCTCCATGGATAAATCCTTCTTATCTGTTCCCTTCTCCACTACTGCCAACTCCAGACTTCGCGCCTTCTGTCTTGCTGCACCCTACGCCTGGAATAAACTTCCTGAGCCCCTACGTCTTGCCCCATCCTTGGCCACCTTTAAATCTACTCTGAAAGCCCACCTCTTTAACATTGCTTTTGACTCGTAACCACTTGTAACCACTCGCCTCCACCTACCCTCCTCTCCTCCTTCCCGTTCACATTAATTGATTTGATTTGCTTACTTTATTTATTTTTTTGTCTATTAGAATGTAAGCTCTTTGAGCAGGGACTGTCTTTCTTCTATGTTTGTGCAGCGCTGCGTATGGCTTGTAGCGCTATAGAAATGCTAAATAGTAGTAGTAGTAATTAGGAAGTACCTATATCAAGTGGTTTAATTCAGTTTTGGTAGACAGATTCCAATGCGTTGCATGGTGAGAGGAGGTATAGATCTCCTCCCCAAGGACATTACCTTTTGGGGTCCAGATTCCAACATGTTGCTAGGGTGATCAGATCTCCTCCCCAAAGAACATTACTCTTTGGGGTCTCCTGAAGCTTAGTATTATATTTTTTGTATTGATAATTAATTAGGAAAGCTAATCTAGATGATCTAATCCTTCTCATCCATGCAGATGACATCTAGTTAGTTTGACTTTTGGGGAAAAATAAGGACTTCTTATTATCTAAAATCAATCTGCACAGTATTATTGGTAACCCCCCCCACCCCCCCCCAAATGTTGTGTTTTTTTTTTTCTTCTTATGTTTGTTAATGACATGGGATATGTTGTTGATATTACCATGCTATTGCAAATGACAGCCCATCCCTACAACTGAGCCCTCTTGGAGCACCTTTGCCATTTGGCAGAGTGTCCATTGCAACTCTCCTGCTGGAACTCCCCAGATCCACCTTAAGCAAGACTTTAAATACAGTAGCTCCCTTCAAAACACCAAAGAAGACACCCTTTGGTCATCTCTTCAATAGAGCCTACAAAAAGAACCCTTAAAGACACAAATCACCTCCTAAACTATCCTATCTAACACCATCTTCTCTAATTCCTCATCCATCTTCTGCATACTATTGATTGTATCCAATATCCTGTCATGACTTTGTCATAACAACACTCTGTAAGCCACATTGAGCCTGCAAATAGGTGGGAAAATGTGGGGTACAATTGCAATAAATAATAATAATAATAATCTGTGGAAATGCAGGTCCAAACTCCATTGCCTCTTAATTGTACAACCAAAATGTCCAGGATGACCAAAGTTTATTCTTCAAAAAAAATGCTGATAGTACAACCCAACAAGGGACGTGTTTCGACAAACACAGTCTTCTCAGGGGAATCTGTCAAATCAGCATAAGAATGCTGTTAAGGCAATTCCAATATGACAACATGCTGTTTACTGATTTGACAGATTCCCCTGAGAAGACTGTGTTTGTCGAAACACGGCCCGTGTTGGATTATACTATCACATTTGTTTTGAAGAATAAACTTTGGTCATCATGGACATTTTGGTTGGCTTCTCCCATTTTTTTGGTTTTGATTTCAGTGACTGTGTGGAACTTATCAGTGCCCTTTGGTGTCTTAATTATACAGGTCTACAGCGCTGCACAAACATAGAAGAAAGACAGTCCCTGCTCAAAGAGCTTACAATCTAATAGACAACAAATAAAGTAAGCAAATCAAATCAATTAATGTGTACAGGAAGGAGGAGAGGAGGGTAGGTGGAGGCGAGTGGTTACGAGTCAAAAGCAATGTTAAAGAGGTGGGCTTTCAGTCTAGATTTAAAGGTGGCCAAGGATGGGGCAAGACGTAGGGGCTCAGGAAGTTTATTCCAGGCGTAGGGTGCAGCGAGACAGAAGGCGCGAAGTCTGGAGTTGGCAGTAGTGGAGAAGGGAACAGATAAGAAGGATTTATCCATGGAGCGGAGTGCACGGGAAGGGGTGTAGGGAAGGACGAGTGTGGAGAGATACTAGGGAGCAGCAGAGTGAGTACATTTATAGGTTAGTAGAAGGAGTTTGAACAGGATGCGAAAACGGATAGGGAGCCAGTGAAGCGACTTGAGGAGAGGGGTAGTATGAGTAAAGCGACCCAGGTCAGTTGAGAACTAGGCATTCTAAAATCTTCCTCACGTTGACCATAGAGAGGATTGTGTTGCTCTTCTACTGATGCAATGAACAGGCTCTGAACTGATTAACTCCAGAGCCCCTGTTGAGACAACCTGGTCAAGCTCTTCTTTGTCTTGCAGCTATGAGACAAGAGAAGCAAGTTTGCTCCTCTCTCCAGGTAGAGGCAACTTCAGGAACCCTCACACCCCATTGTCTGGCGTATATCCACAAATGCACACGGACAGAAAAATTCATAGAATTGAGTAATACTATCCCTCATTCCAGGTCTGGATTTATTAGAGAGCACGAGGGCATCACACAAGGACAACCGTATGGCATTGCGGCTCATATCTGCTATTATTTTCTCTTGAATTCTGGAGGCATGTTTGTGAATAAATGTTGGAAGATGCCCAAAACTTAAGAACTTATTCCCAAGCTGGCAGGATTGTCCAGGTTTATAGTTGATTTATCTATACTTCACTTTAAAGTCAAGGTGAACTTCAAAATATAACATGCATAATCAAACAGTTTTTGACAATTGACCTAAACGACTGTACAATATCATAAAATAAAAAATGGGCAGATGAGTACTGATTCCACCCTTCAGTAACAAGCGGCACTGCCAAATCAGAGCTCATTATCCTCCTATTAGAAACATTGCCAGCAGTAACTGGGCACGTCCTGCGTCTGTCTCCGAAAAAATCATGCTCAGCTTGCATGTGCCTAAAAATGGTGTTATGTAAACTAAACAAGCCTTCGTATTCTGCTTACAGGTAGCTTGTCAGTCAATGCCAAAATATTCAGGCAGTCTAGCAGGACTGAGATCCTAAAGAAATCCTTATATGTGCCTCCCACAACACCCCTTCACATGGAACTCTAGAGTGATTTGTCCAAGTTCCCGGAAGTTGCTTATGTCCGTTTGTCTGTCTCCCTACTGAATACAATTATCCTTGCCTGAGACCTCTACAATAAAACTTCATCTTATGATAATGAAATATTAAAATGCAGATCTTCAAATTCTCCCGGAAAGCAGTAGATGTAACCATGAGAGAGAGATTCGCAAAATTCCGCCGGCATACATGATTGATGACTTAGCAATGAAATATTGATATAGAGAGATGAGGGTCTCAATTTTTGTAAACTACAGTGCCTTTAATTCTTGGATATTATGGGACCAGGAAGGGGAAACTAATTGTGTAAGGCATTGACCATATTCTGTATGGGCCAAGAAGCAATTTCAGCTGTCCATGTCATAGCTACAATACATAGGAATGGTTGGTCATGCATGACCATATGGCTTGAGGTTAATAAGGATTACAAGATTGTTTTCTAAGTAATGCTGTAGTGAAGGGAAGGAGTAATTTGCAATAGCTATTTTAGCTGAAGCATCCTGCATTGTGAAGCCACTTTACAATGATCAGCTAAAGTGAAGTGGTTGGGCATGATGCGACACTGCAGTGGCTGACTGACATAATGCACATCTCATGCAGTATTATACTGACTGATTATGTTAAGGGTAATTGCTATGGTAGAGGAGTGGTCTAATCATTAGAGAAGTGGGCTGGGAATCAGAAGAGCCCAGGTTCAAATCTCTTTGTGGCATTGGGCAAGCCATGTGGCGGGGCATTTTCGAAAGGGACGTCCAAGTTTCAATTTGGACGTCCCAATCCAGGGGCAGGAAAACCTGTATTTTCGAAACAAGATGGATGTCCATCTTTTGTTTCGAAAATACCGTCAGGGACATCTAAATCCTTAACTTTTGCGGTCCCTAGATTTGGACGTTCCTAGACATGGACGTTTCTGATTTTCAGTGATTTTCGATACCAAGGACATCCATCTCAGAAACGACCAAATGCAAGCCATTTGGTCATGGGAGGAGCCAGCATTTGTAGTGCACTGGTCCCCCTGACATGCCAGGACACCAACCGGGCACCCTAGGGGGCACGGCAGTGGACTTCATAAAATGCTCCCAGGAACCTAGCTCCCTTACCTTGTGTGCTGAGCCCCCAAAACCTACTACCATCAACTGTACACCACTATCATAGCCCTTATGGGTGAAGGGGGCACCTAGATGTGGGTACAGTGGGTTTGTGGTGGGTTTTGGAACGCTCGCAGTTTCTCCACAAACGTAACAGGTGGGGGGAGGGGATGGTGCTGGGTTCGCCTGTCTGAACTGCACTGCAGTACCCATTAAAACTGCTCCAGGGACCTGTATGCCGCTGTCATGGACCTGAGTATGACATCTGAGGCTGGCATAGAGGCTGGCACAATATTATTTTTACAGATGCTTTTTGAGGGTGGGAGGGGGTTAGTGACCACTGGGGGAGTAACGGGAGGTCATCCCCGATTCTCTTCGGTGGTCATCTGGTCATTTCGGGCAACTTTTTGTGCCTTAGTCGTAATAAAAACAGGTCCAGGTGAAAATGTCCAAGTGCTCATCAGGGATGTCCTTCTTTTTTTCGATTATGGGTCAAGGACGTCCAAGTGTTAGGCACGCCCAAGTCTCGCCTTTGAAACGTCCCCTTGAACTGTGGCCGTCCCTGCGACAGAGTGCAGTTGGGGACATCCAAAATCAGTTCTCAATTATACCGATTTGGACATTTCTGTGAATGCACTTATAGGTCAATAAGAGGAGTTTGAATTGTATGCGGAAATGGATAGGAAGCCAGTGAAGTGACTTGAGGAGAGGGCTAATATGAGCATAACGACACTGGCGGAATATTAGTCGTGCAGTAGGGTTTTGAACAGATTGAAGAGGAGAGAGATGGCTAAGCGAGAGGTGATAAGAGCATGGATGAGGGTTCTGGTATTGTGCTCAGAAAGGAAAGGGCAAATTTTGGTGATATTATACAGAAAGAAATGACAGGTTTTAGCAGTCTGCTGAATATGTGCAGAGAAGGAGAGGGAGGCCTCGAAGATGACCCTAAGGTTAGGAGCTGATGAGACAGGAAGGATGAGAGTGTTATCCACAGAAACAGAGAATGGGGGAGGAGGAGAGGTTGGTTTAGGGGGAAAGATAAGAAGCTCAGTCTTGGGGCAAGATGCACTAAACTAAACGAGCCTTTAACAAGCCTTTAATGAATAAGTTTTTAACCCTGGCACGTACTAAAGCCCAATTTCCGACGATGGTAGCAGCAAACAAAAACGGAATGCAGATGAGCAAATTGTGTAGAAACCCTATTGAAATGAGATGCACTAAGGTTTTCCGCTTGTCCTAACGCTGGAAAACTCCGGGAAAGCTAACAAGAGGTCTGTACTTACGTCAGACGAGGGCGGGCCCAGGAGGAATGGAGGGACGTCGGAGGAGGCGATCAGCTGTTCTTGCCCGTGCAGCGCCTTCACACAGAGGTGAGAGGCGCTGCACGGGCCTGGTTTCAGACGGAGGGGGGCGGAGGATGGTGGGAGCTGTTTTTTATAAAAAAGGAGAAAGAGAGGAAGTGAGGGTGGCCGGGGCTGCCTAAAAAAGTCACGATTTTAATGCAGGGGGGAGCGGGGAGCAGCGGCGACCTCGGCCGGGGGGGGGGGGGGGGGCAAGGCCGTCCATAAAGGATGTGTTTGTCTTTGTTTTGTTTTTTGTCATGCGCAGTGCAGCCAGCATAACACTTGGCTGCTCTGCACATGCTTTACGGGCCGATTATCGACAGTTTAAACGAAGGGTTAGAGAATGCAAGTGAGCTGCAACGAGCAGCCCATTTGCATTCCCTTTCCTTCGTGCATAGCCGTTCCGTACCGATTCGTTATGGAATTCGATACGGAACGGCTCTAACGAGGACTTTTGTGCATCTTGCCCTTGGTCATGTTTAGTTTCAGATGGCGCTGAGACATCCAGGCAGCAATGTCAGACAGGCAGGCTGATACTTTGGCCTGGATTTCGGCTGAGATTTCTGGTATGGAGAGGTAGATCTGGGAGTCATCAGCGTAAAGATGATACTGAAAACCATGGGATGAGATCAGAGCACCAAGGGAAGAAGTATAGATGGAGAAAAAGAAGAGGTCCCAGGACAGATCCCTGACATACCACCAACTGACAGTGGGATAGAAGTAGAGGAGGATCCACTAGAGTGTACGCTAAAGGTACGCTGGGAGAGATGAGAAGAAAACCAGGAAAGAACAGTATTTGCCACTATGACAACACTTAGGGCTCCTTTTACCAAGGCGTGCTGAAAAATGGCTTGCGGTAGTATAGGCTCGGGTTTTGGGCAGGCTGTAATTTAAAAATTCTTACCTCATTTCCTGTTTCCGGAACTCGGAGGGAGGGAGGGGAGCTGCAACTTGAAGGTGAGGGGTCGTCCTGCAACTCGAAGGGGAGGGGGGGTCCTGCAACTCGAAGGGGAAGGGGGCCTGTAACTCGGAGGGGAGGAGAGAGAGAGAGGGAAGTAGGAGGGCATGGAACTCGGAGGAGAGGGGGGGAGGAGGAGAGGGGGGGGAGGAGGAGAGGGGGGCGATTCTCTACTCACCTCCAATGTTCTGTGGCTGGCTGGTGCTGGCTTCCCTTCCCTCTCACTGAACCGCCCTCTGATGTCATCGCCAGGGCGGACCAATGGGAAGTGTGTTACGAACCCAGGCATCCAGACGGAGGTGCAAATTATTATATAGGATATTATATAGGATGTGTGCTCTGCCTTTGTGTTCCTATAGAAGTCTCAGGATACCTACACAATGAAACAACCTGATTACTTGACATAAATCAAAAATTCTTAATTCCTTCCCTAGAATTCCTTTTCTGTAACATAGTAAATGATGGCAGATAAAAAGACCTGTATGGTCCATCCAATGTGTGATTTCTGTAATTTACCTATGTATTCCCCTCTCTACTCTAGTTTCTTCTGGTGGGCTGGATTATTCCAGAAAGAAAGTATTCCTCTTAGGTTCACTCACACACAGCTATCAAAACTCTGAGCTGACCTCTTTTGAGAGGTGCCTTCTTTACTCTGCCAGAAAATTTTAGTTTTTACTTTTTTCTTTTTCAAGCTAACCAAGCTTAAGTCAGAAAAGCTCTGGATAAGATAAAAGACAATTCCATAAATTTCACAGAACTCTTAAAACTTTGTTCGATTTTTCTTAGTTACTTACAAGTGCCCATAAATCTCCCCTCTTTGCTCAGAGGTTAGAGCACTCAGAAAACTCTATTTAACTCAAAAGTTTAAATTAAGGTCGCTTTTTCTTCTACAGTATTTTTAAACAGACTGAGAAATCAAACTTCAAACACTAAGAGGGTCTTTTATTAAGGCCCACTCACATTTTTAGCACGTGCTAAAAGTAGGCGCGCGCTAAACATTAGAGACGCCACCTCAGACGAGGGCGGGGCCAGAAGAAACGGAGGGATGTCCGAAGTTGCGATGCGATCAGCTGTTCTTCCCCGTGCTGTGCAGCGCCTTCACACAGAGATGAGAGGCGCTGTGAGGGCCCGGTAAGACGGAGGGGGGCCCAGTGGAGGGGGGAGCGGCAGCGACGACCTCAGAGGGGGCGGCGGGGGCGGGGCATTGGGGTGGAGGACAGCGGGAGGCGGAGCTGAGGAGAAAAAGAGGAAGAGAGGAAGGGAGGGGGGCCGGGGCTGCCTAAAGTTTTGATTTTTTAATGCAGGGGGGAGCGGGGAGCAGCAGCGACCTCGGGTGGGGTGGGGGGGGGGAAGGCCGTCCATAAAGGACGCTCCTGACGAGCGTTTTTGCCCCCTCCTGATCCTTTTTTTTTTTTTACATTTGCCGGGGCTGCCTAAAGTTTTGATTTTTTAATGCAGGGGGGAACGGGGAGCAGCGGCGACCTCGGGCGGGGTGGGGGTGGGGGGCAAGACCGTCCATAAAGGATGCTCCTGATGAGCGTTTTTGTCCCCCCGTGATTTTTTTTTTTTTTTTACATTTTACTTTTTTAAGCCGGGCAGCCCTAACGAGAGGTACAGACCTCTCGCTAGCTTTCCCGGAGTTTTCCAGCGTTAGGGCAAGCGGTAAACTTTGATGCATCTCATTTCAATAGGGTTTCTACACAATTTGCTCATCTGCATTCCGTTTTCGTTTGTTGCTACTGTTGTCGGAAATTGGGTTTTAATACATGTCAGGGTTAAAAACTTGTTCGTTAAAGGCTTGTTAAAGGCTCGTTTAGTTTAGTGCATCTTGCCCTCAGTCTGTTTAAAAATACTCTAGAAGAAAAAGCGACCTTAATTTCAACTTTTGAGTTAAATAGAGTTTTCTGAGTGCTCTAACCTCTGAGCAAAGAGGGGAGATTTATGGGCACTTGTAAGTAACTAAGAAAAATAGAACAAAGTTTTAAGAGTTCCGTGAAATTTATGGAATTGTCTTTTATCTTATCCAGAGCTACGCGGGCTGCAAAGAACAACTCATAAAAAAACTCCAGACCGCCCAAAATACAGCAGCTAGGCTGATATTCAGCAAAACACGCTTCGAAAGTGCCAAACCCCTCTGAGAAAAGTTGCATTGGCTCCCAATCGAAGAACGGATCATCTTCAAAATCTGCACCTTAGTCCACAAAATCATATATACAGCATAGTCCCAGAATACATGACAGACCTCATAGACTTACCAATAAAAAACAAAGTCAGATCGTCAAGATCCTACCTAAACCTACACTACCCAAATTGCTAAGGACTGAAATACAAAACAACTTACGCAGCCGGCTTCTCCTACACAAGCGCACAACTATGGAATGGGCTCCCAAAAGCTGTGAAAACAATCCACGACCACTTGAACTTCAGGAAATCACTAAAAACCAACTTCTTCAAAAAGGCTGACCCGAACAACCCCACGTAACCCTCTTAACCTACCAACACAGCATGACTATGACCGAACAGGACAACACGCAATCTTCATCCATTCCGACCCTCCACTTATACCTCATATGATCACTATACAACTTTGTATTTGTTATCCACCGACTGGGCAAACGCCTTTGACGGTACTATGTAAGCCACATTGAGCCTGCAAATAGGTGGGAAAATGTGGGGTACAAATGCAACAAATAAATAAAATAAATAAATAAATAAATAAATAAAAAAAAACCCTTAGAACCAGTCTGAGAGACAAAAAAACAGAGAGAGTTGTTGGCAGATTTGCTTACAGTTCTGTTCAATCCTTTTCAGGCTTAATTACTAGGATTCACACCCAGTTTCTTCTTACAAAAATGCTCAGCAATGTTATTATAAAAAAGCCCTTTAGGGCCAGATTCTACATATGGCGCCTTAAAATCCACGCGGAAAATAAGTGTATTCTATATGATTTAGGCGTGGTGTATAGAATACGCTTAGTTGATACCGTAGCGCCTAAATCTACGCGCATCCATTTACACCAATAAAAAACCTGGTATATATCCTTGCGCGTAGATTTAGGTGCACTGAACCGTATTCTGTAATTATGCATGGACATTTTAGAACGCCCAAGAAACGCCCATAAATACACCATAAACACGCCCCTTTTAAGTTACGCGCATTAATTTTGAACTACGCGCTTTGCAATTTAGGTGCGGTTCTTTAAAGAATACACTTAGAGGGCCATAATCGAACGTTGCCGGCGAGATAGATGACCGGCCATCTTTTTTTTTCGATAATACGGTTTAGCCCGGCCAAATGCCAGAGTTCGCCGGGTTTGTTTTTCAGCGATAATGGAAAAAAAATGCCGGCCATCTCAAACCCGGTGAAATCCAAGGCATTTAGTCATGGGAGGAGCCATTTGTAGTGCACTGGTCCCCCTGACATGCCAGGACAGCAACCGGGCACACTAGGGGCACTTCTAAAAATGGTTAAAAAATACACAAATAGCTCCCAGGTGCATAGCTCCCTTCCCTTGGGTGCTGAGCCCCCCAAATCCCCCCCCAAACCCACTCCCCACAACTCTACACCATTACCATAGCCCTTATGGGTGAAGGGGGCACCTACATGTGGGTACAGTGGGTTTTTTGGGGGGGAGGGGTTTGGAGGGCTCAACACTTAGCACCACATGTGTAACAGGTAGTGGGGGGGATGGACCTGGGTCTGCCTGCCTGAAGTGCACTGCACCCATTAAAAACTGCTCCAGGGACTTGCATACTGCTGTCAGGGAGCTGGATATGACATTTGAGGCTGGCAAAAGTGTTTTATTTTTATTTTTTTAGTGTGGGAGGGGTTGGTGACCACTGGGGGAGTATGGGGAGGTCATCCCCCATTCCCTCCAGTGGTCATCTGGTCAGTTGGGGCACCTTTTTGAGGCTTGGTCGTGAAAATTAAAGGACCAAGTAAACCCAGCGAAATACTGATTAACGCCGCTTTTTTTTTCCATTATCCGCAAAAGCCGGCCATCTGGTAGCCACGCCCATGCCCGGCCATGTCCCGCCTTCGCTTTGCCGCCGACACGACCCCTTGAACTTTCACCGGCGCGGCAACGGGAAAGCGGCAATGGTGTCAAAAACGCCGCTTTCGATTATACCGATTTCGCCGCTTTTGCGAGATCGCCGGCCATCTCCCGATTTACGATCACTTTTGAAAATAAGCCTGTTAGTGATTTCCACTGACCTTAACAGATATATTTTTGCTGGCCGGGACCTTTTTCTATTTTAAACATACTTTTATTTACATTGTGTGTCCTTGCTGGTATCCGTGGATACCAATGTGCAGGCGTGAAGTTTTGTGCCGTTTTCAGCTTCCTGCAGTCCCTCCCCCCCCCTGCACTCCAATCCTGCTTTGGGGCATTATTACCAGCATTTTGGCATGTTTCTGTGCAGGTGCGAATGGGCACGAGTACGATTTGTGCTGCCGACAAGGCTCTTTAATTCTGCCAATGATATGGGCACTGCTGGACCTCCCTGGAACTTAAATGATTTAATTTCAAGGCTCCAGGATCACCAAAATCCTTCCCAGGACTTCCCGAAGCTCAGGGCCACCATTCCTAAGGGTGTCACGCATGCACGGATATGGCTGAGATTATGATGCATCGCATCATTGCGCATGGATGCGGGTGACACCAGCAGCCTATCACAGCCTTGGAGGCTCCCTGCAACTCCTGTTGGCCCAGGACACCTGCAATCGCGCCGACTGCATGACCAGCACGGCCATCACCTCTGCTGCCTCAAGGGAGGAGTCCAGACTTCTCCCCAAAGGTAAAAAAAACATTAAAGTTTAACCTCTGGTTACAATATAACACAACTCTTCCGTTGTACGATTCCCTAGTGTGGCTGTGCCACATGAACTTTATCTAACCACAATATCACTTTGTATTTGTTTACACCGTAGTCTTCAAACGCCTCTCCGGAACTATGTAAGCCACATTGAGCCTACCAATAGGTGGGAAAAATGTGGGATACAAATGTAACAAATAAAATAAAATATGTGGATATATTATATGATTCACAATTAATATATGATTTGCCCCTGATCCAGGTGCTATGGTCTAATCTGGTTTGCAACAAAAAAATCCAGAGGTGGCAAAACTACACCTCAGCGAGGTGAAAGAATTATTTTGCAACACCGCGTCAAATGCTGTGATGAGAGCTTCATAAATCTTGCTCAGCTGCCAACAGAAAATGATCTGTTCCAGCGCACTCTGTTTTGCTGTGGGCAACTGACCTATTTGAAAGGGTCAGTAATTAGGATCTTTGATAGCAATTCACTTTCTTTTGCAGAAATCATTGCAGAAGGACCTTAGAATCACCTCATTATAGGCACAATTCTAAAAACTTGGCGGCTGCATTTAAGTGCCACTTCTCTAAGGGGCCCTTTTACTAAAGGGTTGACGCATGGCGATGGGCTTGCTGCACGCCAATCCGAAACTACCGCAGGAGCCCAGTGGTAGTTCCCACCCCCAGAATGAGCCATTTACGACGCTGTACAAATTTTAGCCTATTTTTGTAGCGCTGGTGCTTACCCAACGGTAATTGCTACCGAGTTAACACAGGAGCCACCCGTCTCAATGGGTGGAAGCAAGGGCTTCCTACGAAATGGCCGCATGATAAGTGGTTCACTTACAGCATGAAAAGTGCTGTGTGTAACTACCAGACACATCATATTGCACCGTGCAGGAAGGAAAAAGGCCTCAAAGAGCTCCAAGATAATATTCAGTTTAACGGAGCTAAAACAGATCTTTATGATCGTCTCTTCATCATTGGCCAAAAAGGAAGCTAAATATATTTTGAAGGTTTTTTTGGCCGATGATGAAGAGACGATCATAAAGATCTGTTTTAGCTCCGTTAGACTGAATATTATCTTGGATAGGGTTACCATATTTTGTCCTCTGAAAAAGAGGACACATGCCACACCTCTGCCCGCCCACACCATGCCCATACCCGGCCCACACCACGCCCCACCCTTTCTTACTCTCACCCCGCCCCCTGTCACATATTCCCCTCTCCCCGGGTCACATATTCCTCTCCCCTCCCCCCAGTCACCTCCCCTCCCCCGGGTCACATATTCCCTCCCCTCCCCTTACTTACTATCTACTGCACTGATGGTCTAGTGACCTCTTCGGGGCAGGAAAGAGCCCCCTCTTTCCTGCCCGGAGTGTTGCCCTTGCCCTGCATCCTGTTGCTGTGACGGTCTCGGGATTCAAAATGGCCGCCGAGAGTTGAAGTCTCGCAAGGCTGCTTCAACTCTCGGCGACCGTCACAGAGCAACAGGATGCAGGGCAAGGGCAGCACTCCGGGCAGGAAAGAGGGGCCTCTTTCCTGCTCTGAAGAGGTCACTAGACCACCAGGGCAGTAGATAGTAAGTAAGGGAAGGGGAGGGGAGGCTAGGATAGGTCCGCCGCCCGCCCACCCGTTTGTCCAGAAATCCGGACAAATGGGCGGACTGGCAAAACCCGCCCGGACGCCCAGACATGTCCTCAAAAAGAGGACATGTCCGGATAAATCCGGACGTATGGTAACCTTAATCTTGGAGCTCTTTGAGGCCTTTTTCCTTCCTGCACGGTGCAATATGATGTGTCTGGTAGTTACACACAGCACTTTTTGTACGGTAAATTGATTTTGTCATTTTTAGTAAGTGGACATTTTTGAGCCAGTTTTCTAGCGAATTAGCATTTCCACACCCCACTGGTTTCTAAGTTTTAGTGGATTTCACTTACAGCATGGCCATTTCTTTTCTTAAAAAAAAAAGGCAGCCTTTTACCCGCAGCAGTAAAAAGGGGCCTCAGTGTGCACGTGCTGATTCTAGCGCAGGCCCCCTTTTACCGCACCTTAGTAAAAAGGGTCCCTAAGTAAATATACAGAATCCCAGCACTTTCACGTGTACATGTGCACTTACATACGTAAGAGGTAGTTATCCTGTAAGGGCACAAACAAGTGGCATAATGGGTGGAGCATGGGAGGGTGTAATGGAAGTGAATTTTAAAGATTGTTTTTCATCTCTGTCTTGACCAACCAGTGCACTCGGGGTCTGTATTGTCGATTAGAAGTAATTCTGTTTAACTTTGATTGTGTGAAAACAAGTTGGAATGTGGAAGATAAGACACAGCTCTAATTAATTTGTTATGTGAAGGGAAAGATGGCTCTTGTTTTCGGAAGTTCAGCCTGGCCACCTGGACTTGGGAAAACATGTGACCATGTTCCCACAGTATGGCTTGTTTACCTAAACAGAGAAGCATTCTGTAATTTTCCTTAGAAGCGTTCTGTAACTTTCCTCAGCTCTGAACATGAGTTCTGAGCCTAATAAAAAGGGGAGTTTCTTGCAGTGAAAGCGGGAGCTCATCTGTGAGTAACGTACGTACTGCATAGAGGATCTGTTCTTGGTCTAAAAAGCTCCTGGCTTTCGCTGTAACAGGCCCCTCAACTGAAGATAAGAGCCTGGATGATGTAAGGACCAGTGATGATTGGTGTTGTAATAATTGTTTATAGATAGGTATTGTTTATTTTCAGTTATATAGCTAATCATTGTGTTTATATAGCTAATCATTGTATATATCTTAACCATTGTAGATTTTAGTTCCTCTAATAAAGGTTTCATTTATCTAATATGACTCCAAAAGAATCCACAGTAATTACTGAGTAGTCTGTGTCAGTGAGACAGGCTGTAAATTCATAGCAGTGCAGAGGGGCATGGGTGGTTTGCTCATGCTGCATTTAGATGACCACAGTAATAGAAACAGAGAAAAATTAAGGCAGATAAAAATCGTATGGCCTATCCAGTCTACCCATCCACGCCATCTACTATACTTTCCTTTCCCTTAGAGATCCTATGTACTTGTCCTAAGCTTCCTTGAATTCAGATAGAGTTTTCATCTCCACCACCTCCATAGGGAGGCCATGCTATGAATTCACCACCCTTTCCGTGAAGAAGTATTTCCTCAGGTTACTTCACCATCATCCCATGCCCCCTCGTTCCAGAGCTTCCTTTCATTTGAAAGAGACTCTCCTCCTCTGCATTTATGCCATGGAGGTATTTAAAAGTCGCTATCATATCTCCCCTCTCCCGTCTTTCTTCCAAAGTAAACATTTTGAGATCCTTAAGTCTGTTCTCATATGCTTTATGATGAAGACCACTGACCATTTTAGTAGCTACTTTCTGGACTGTTTCTATCTTTTTGAAGGTAGAATTTTCAAAAGGCTTTTGACAAAGTACTTCATGAAAGACTCCAGAGGAAACTGGAGAGTCATGTGATACGAGGTACTGTCCTATTGTGGATTAAAAACTGGTTAAAAGATAGAAAACAGAAAGTAGGGTTAAATGGTCAGTATTCTCAATGAAGAAGGGTAGTTAGTGGGGTTCACCAGGGGTCTGTGCTGGGACCGCTGCTTTTTAACATATTTATAAATGATCAAGATATGGGAGTAACTAGTGAGGTCATTACATTTGCTGACAACACAAAGGGGCCCTTTTACTAAGGTGCACCGAAAAATTACCTGCACTGGTGTAGGCGCGTGTTTCGGATGTGTGGCAAAATTAAAATCAGTGTGCATCCATTTTCCGCACGATACCTTACTGCTACCCATTGACTTAATGGTAAGGTCTCATGCATTAACTGGACGGTAATCCTTGGTGTGCGGTAACCGCTGGGTAAGCACCATACGGTAGAAATTTTCTACTGCTTGTTTTGGCCGCGTATAAAAAATGGAATTACCGCTAGGGGCACACAGTAGCCGGGTGGTAGATCCAATTTGACATACGTTGTACATGCATAGGCACCTATGCACTTTAGTAAAAGGGCCTCAAATTTATTCAAAGTTGTTAATTCACAAAAGCATTGTGAATAATTACAAGAGGACATCTAAATGGCAGATGACATTTAATGTGAGCGAGTGCAAAGCGATGCATTTGGGAAAGAGGAACCCGAATTATAGTTACATAATGCAAGGTTCCACATTAGGAGTCACTGACCAGGAAAGGGATCTAGGCGTCATTATTGATGATACATTGAAACCCTCTGCTCAGTGTGCGGCGGTGGCTAAGAAAGCAAATAGAATGTTAGGTATTATTAGGAAAGGAATGGAAAACAAAAATGAGGACGTTATAATGCCTTTGTATCGCTCCATGGTGTGACCGCACCTCAAATATTGTGTTCAATTCTGGTCACCGCATCTCAAAAAAGATGTAGTGGAATTAGAAAAGGTACAGAGAGGGGGCGACAAAAATGATAAAGGGGATGAGACGTCTTCCCTATGAGGAAAGTCTAAAGTGGCTAAGGCTCTTCAGCTTGGAGAAAAGACTGCTGAGGGGAGATATGATAAAGGTCTATAAAATAATGAGTGGAGTGGAACGGGTAGACGTGAATCGCTTGTTTACTCTTTCCAAAAATACTAGGACTAGGGGGCATCCAATGAAGCTACAAGTAGTAAATTTACAATGAATCAGAGAAAATATTTCTTCACTCAACATGTAATTAAACTCTTGAATTTGTTGCCAGAGAATGTAGTAAATGCAGTTAGCTTAGTGTGGTTTAAAAAAGGTTTGGATTGCTTCCTAAAGGAAAAGTCCATAGACCATTATTAAAATGGGGAAAATCCATTTCTTATTTCTAGAATAAGCAGCATAAAATGTATTCTACTGTATTGTACTGTTTGGGGATCTTGCCAGGTACTTGTAACCTAGATTGGCCACTGTTGGAAACAGGATGCTGGTGTTACACTCTGTTACACTCCTCCAGAGGTGCAGCCTGCTTGCGCAGGGTATGGGCATTCGAGGATGCGGTGGCCATCTTGAAGATGGGCATCTCAGGTTGTGGCAACCATCTTGAAGTTGGGCAGCTTCAGGAAGGAAGCCCATATTTGGACGTAGAGCATCTCCTCTGATGGAGGCAGCCATCTTGGAACAGCTGCACATGCCTGAGCCTAATTCCTACACTATTTAAAGCCCTGCCACCAGTCCTTCCATGCTTCGGCTTCTAGTGCTTAGAGGTTGTGGTCTACGTCTGTGTTCTACAGCCGGCTATCTTTGTTCCTGTGATTCCTGTGTACCAGACCCTGGATTGTTGCCTGACTACGCGCTGTGTTGCTGCCTGCCTAGACCTCAGACTGTTTCTCTGACTATTCGCTGCGCTGCTGATTCCTTTACTCCTGGACGGTGTCTGCTCTCCCTGCCTGTCTGGTCAGTGGCCGTGCAACCCCGCCAGTTCCGGAAGTCTTGGTGGCCACATGCACCTGGGGGCTCAACTCCCGGGGAACGGCGGTCGCTTCCCAGGTGAAGCTAGGGGTTGTCTGGCTGCCTGACCGAGTGTGGTGTCACTCCATCTTTGCCGTGCTCAGTTGGGGCACAAGGGCTCACATTCCCAGACATAACAGCTGGCCTTGATTGACCTTCAGTCTGTCCCAGTATGGCAATACTTGTGTACTTATCATGCATTGGGACCCTAAAGAGAGGCAACCACTTATAGTATTTCCCTTATGTGCTGGAAAGTGTAAAATGAGCTAGCAGTGAGGAACTGGTTGAGAGGCTGCGAAAAGCTGAAGCAAAATGAATTTCTCGGCCATTTTAATGTGCATTTGTACTTTCTCTTTGGCTGATTATTCAATGAATGTTAACAGTAAAAATAAATATTTAGTTTCTCATGTATTTTATGAATGTGGATACTAAAAATGAAATAGATTGTACACTTACCTCATTAATACCTCACAAGTGAGGGACAATAAGCAATCAGTTTGGAGGAATAATCTTCCCTTTAATGAGAATGGACTGCTGCTCTTTAAATTTTAATTTAGATTAAGAAGAGACTTGGTCTTTTGTTACATTGTGCTCTGCTAGCTGCGGTTGGAAAGGGAAAGATAATGGAGATATTTTTCCAGATCTGACGATGGGTTTGCTTTCTCTGTAATTAGCCAGCTTGTCTCTGTGGATAGGATGAGTGAATAGGACTGAACTCAATTTATATTCATGTGCTTTAACAGGTGTTTGCCTGCAGTGAAGCGTCAGTGCGAACTGAGTTCCTACTGCCAAATAATGCTGTCTTCCATTATCAGATGGTAACAGATACTTCTCTAAATTATAGAGGAATCAGCTTAATAAAGATGTTTTCTTATGAAATGTATCGGCAATCATTGTACAAGATGCGTCTCTATCACTGCAGGGTGTGACCGGTGTACCTTGTGTATTGGCGGTAATTTGAGGTATATTAACTAACGTTAGATACCGGGAATATCCTAAGCACCAGGGTTGCCGAGAGACAGAGCCAGGCCTGGGGCAGGGCCACAGCCGCTGCCACCATGCAGCCCCCCCACTAGGGTTACCATATGTCCGGATTTACCCCGACATGTCCTCTTTTTGAGGACATGTCCGGGCAACCGGGCGGATTTTGCCAATCTGCACGTTTGTCCGGATTTCTGGACAAACGGGCAGATTGCTCGCCTCCCCTCCCCTTACTACTGCCCTGGTGGTCTAGTGACCCTTTCCGCCTTCGGGGCAGGAAAGAGACCCCTCTTTCCTGCCCGGAGCGCTGCCCTGCATGCTTCCTTCCTGTTGCTGATCATTGGAGTCGATTCAAAATGGCCGCCTAGAGTTGAAGTGACCTCGCGAGACTTCAACTCTCGGCGGCCATTTTGAATCGGCGCTGAGATCAGCAACAGGAAGGAAGCATGCAGGGCAGCGCTCCGGGCAGGAAAGAGGGGGCTCTTTCCTGCCCCGAAGAGGTCACTAGAAGGGCAGTAGTAAGGTAAGGGGAGGGGGGTGACGAGGAGGTGGGGGTGACTGGGTGTGTGACAGGGGGGAGGGGAAAATGTGATGGGGGCGGAGCGAGGGCGTGAAAGGGGGTGAGGCATGTGTCCTCCTTTTTGGGGGACAAAATATGGTAACCCTACCTCCCACTTGGGCTACTGCTGCCGCCTGCCCCACCCCCTTACCTTCCTGTGTCTGCTCCTCCCTCGGTCTGTCACTTTCCTGCTCCTATGTGCCGGAATCCAGGTTATCGTGTTAACACAATCACCCTGTCCAAAACACACAGGAGCGGGAGAAAGACAGACTGAGGGAGCAGAACCTTCTGCATGCCTCTAGAAGCCTTGCCAATGCCAGGCCCCCCCTTGGAGGCTGGGCCTGGGGAATCTTGCCCCCCCCCCCTTTGGCCCTGCTAACCACATGTTCTATAATGCATTTGCACAAATAACTGTTGTGCTAAACACTAGCACATGTCCACAGTTACATGTCTAACTTTAGGCGGGTAATGTTCACAATGTACAGCCTTGTGATATTGTTTTTAGAATGGTCTTTGAAGACCTCATCTACTGGAGTCATGGGGCACTATATAGTTTAAGCCGCCACTTCAGAAAGACAGCGGTCAGTGTAGCAGTTTTAATTGCTGTGAAGCCAGTATTTACATTGGATTTGCTTCGGTCTTCACCCGAATTATAGCTACGTCTTGCAAGGTTCCGCGTTAGGAGTTACGGATCAAGAAAGGGATCTGGGTGTCGTCGTCGATGATACGCTGAAACCTTCTGCTCAGTGTGCTGCTGCGGCTAGGAAAGCGAATAGAATGTTGGGTGTTATTAAGAAGGGTATGGAGTCCAGGTGTGCGGATGTTATAATGCCGTTGTATCGCTCCATGGTGCGACCGCACCTGGAGTATTGTGTTCAGTACTGGTCTCCGTATCTCAAAAAAGATATAGTAGAATTGGAAAAGGTACAGCGAAGGGCGACGAAAATGATAGTGGGGATGGGACGACTTTCCTATGAAGAGAGGCTGAGAAGGCTAGGGCTTTTCAGCTTGGAGAAGAGACGGCTGAGGGGAGATATGATAGAAGTGTATAAAATAATGAGTGGAATGGATCGGGTGGATGTGAAGCGACTGTTCACGCTATCCAAAAATACTAGGACTAGAGGGCATGAGTTGAAGCTACAGTGTGGTAAATTTAAAACGAATCGGAGAAAATTGTTCTTCACCCAACGTGTAATTAGACTCTGGAATTCGTTGCCGGAGAACGTGGTACGGGCGGTTAGCTTGACGGAGTTTAAAAAGGGGTTAGATAGATTCCTAAAGGACAAGTCCATAGACCGCTATTAAATGGACTTGGAAAAATTCCGCATTTTTAGGTATAACTTGTCTGGAATGTTGTTACGTTTGGGGAGCGTGCCAGGTGCCCTTGACCTGGATTGGCCACTGTCGGTGACAGGATGCTGGGCTAGATGGACCTTTGGTCTTTCCCAGTATGGCACTACTTATGTACTTATGTACTTATGTTATGGTGTTTTCACACCATCTATTTGAGTTAGTGATGTTTAAAGGAGTTTACCGTCCTCCTTTTTTTTGTGTTTGCCTTCGAGAGCACTGGAATACTTGGGCCCCTGAGGCAGGCATTGTTATGCCGAAACACAACCCGCGTCGGGTCTTTATCAATAAAAGGACTCTCGATTGTTCTAGTCGTGTAGGCCCTGTTGCGCTTTTTTCTTCTGCCGATAGAATTGGTACTTAGCGGAATAAGATCGTGAGGAAGCACAGTACGGGTAGGTATAGGGTCTCTCCCCTCTCAATTTATTTGTACTTCAGTTAACATGGGGACAGTTCAAACATCAGGCACCAACCAAGTTCCTTGGCACCTTGAAGCGGGAGTCCCTGGGATGTTACAATAAAGGAAAGAAACGGAAGTAGATAAAGCTGTGCTATGCCGTGGCGTAGCCAGAAGGTGGGCCTAGGTGGGCCAGGGCCCACCCACTTAGGGTTCAGGCCCACCCAACAGTAGCGCACGTTTAGTGGTAGATGGTGGGGATCCCAAGTTCCGCCACCTGAAGACTTTCCCCTGATGGTAACGAAAACGCTACTCTCCACGATACTGGCACCTGCACATACTCGGTTTTCAGTGAATGCTTGCTGCAGATTGCCAAGGTGGAAAGAAGCGTTTTCCCACCAGCTGAGATATTCTTTTGGTGGTGGGGGGAGGGGGGGAGGAGGAGGGGAACACTTGGTGGCCATCCACTTCTTGCCTAGGCCCACCCAAAATCTGTCGTCTGACTACGCCTCTGGTGCTATGATTGTGCTAGTTCATTTTACTGCTTGCTGCGATCCCACTTTGTCGTAGCTCAGCGAATAGAACATGGTTGCACTTTAGTTGATCCAGTGGTGTTCCTAGGGGCGCTGACACCCGGGGAGGATCGCCGATGCGCCCCGCCCCCCGGGTGCAGCGCCCCCCCCCCGTGTAGCGCGCCCCCCTGGCGAAAGGACATCCCCACCCCGGTGAAAGAACCCCCTCCCCCCCGGGTGCACGCCGCTGGGGGGGTGCCGCGCGCCGGTCAGCGTCGTTCGTTTCCATGCTCCCTCTGCCCCGGAACAGGTTACTTCCTGTTCCGGGGCAGAGGGAGCATGGAAACGAACGACGCTGACCGGCGCGTGGCACCCCCCCCGGCGGCGTGCACCGGGGGCGGACCGCCCCCACCGCCCCCCCTTGGTATGCCACTGAGTTGATCTACACACTGTGCAGTACTTTATGATCAGGGTTTACAAAGCACCACAGTGAGGATCTTTTCCCCTTCCTTTGGTCATCAACTAAATTCTGCAAATTCAGTGTATCACTTGGTCAGCACATGGACATATGCTGTTGTGCCCTAATTGAACTGTTGCTGTTGGGTTTTTTTTTGATTAATGACGTCCAAGACGATCTACAGCAGAGATTTATTGATTTACTGCACAGAAGTGATATTTATTTAGTGTTGTGACTAAATGAAAAGAAAGCTAAGCTTCTTAGTTTTTCTTTTGCTGAAGTACAGAATTCTGAAATTCAAGGTAGAGGGCAACCAAATTTTGGTTTCAGTTCTGGTGCCAAAACCAGCCTAACAGCCTTTTTCCGCCTGGTTTCAGTTCAGACCGAAAGGCTATTTTAATGTTTGGTCATGTTTTTGGTTTCAGCTGAAAAAAATTACTGTGTATTTTCAGTGGAGGATGAAAAGCTGTGCTTCATCCCATTTGTCTCCCTCCTTCCCCCTCCCTCCTAAACAAGAGTTTAGGCATTTATATGTGGAAACTGCCGAGTGATACCTCTCTTTCTTTCTTCCTTTCTTTTTTTTTTTACTAGTAGATTTTTTCTTTCATTGAATGTGCAAATGTTTCTTGATGTTGCCAGCGGTGTAGCGAGGCCGGCTCACACCCGGGGCGCACTGCGCACCTCCCCCTAGGTGCAGCACGGCGCACCCCCCTCGGCGCGCGCAACACCCCCCGGAGTGCATCTTTACCGCCGACGCTCCGCCCCGCCGAGTGCACGTCGTCTCTGGGAGCTGCGTCGACTCCGTTGGTTCCCTGCTTTCTCTGCCCTGGAACAGGAAGTAACCTGTTCCGGGGCAGAGAGAGCAGGTAACCAGCGGTGCCAACACCCCCCCCCCCAACGCGTGCACCCGGGGCGGACCGCCCCACCGCCCCCCCTTCCTACACCACTGGATGTTGCTAAGGTTGCTCAAAAGCGACATAAACAATTTTTGTTAATGTGCCACCTATATGTGGGTAGAGACGGTTTGGGGTTTTCTTTTTGGGGGCGGGGTGATACTTTCCACCACAAGTGTAATAGTTAGAGTGGATTATAGGCATGGATCACCTTCTCCGCAAGTGCACTGCACCGACTACTAGGCTATTCCAGGAACCTGCTTGCTGCTTTAATAGGACTGGCCTTAACAGCTGAAGCTGTCATAGCGGCTGGTATGTACTATTTCATTTACATCTTTTTGAGAGGGTCAGTGACCACTGAAGGAGTAAGAGGGTGTCATTCCTTTATTCCTGCAGTGGTTATCTGGTCATTTAGGGCACATTTTTGTGGCTTATTCATGAATAAAACAGGTCTAGACCAAAACATCCAACTTACAGCCCTGGATGTTTTTGTTTTGTTCCATTACGGCAGGAACACCCAGATCCTGCCCCTAACATGCCCCTGGCATGCCCCCGTGTGATATGAATGCATTTCTGATGGACTTTGTAGAAAAAACATCTAAAAATTGGTTTCAAAAATACAAATTTGGAAATTTTTATGAGAAAAACGTTCAAATGTCTATTTATGCCACTTTTTGGACGTTTTTCTCATTTGAAAAAGAATCCCAGAGTCTATTATTTTGTACTCTTTATACCATTACCTATATTGTATTTGTTTTTTGGATCAATCAACTGTATTTCTCATTCAAGATGTTCTTGAAAATTTTTGCATGAAGTTTAACAACAGTAAAATTTTAAAAATACATTATTTTTGCAAGTTTCCAATAAACTCACCAAGCAATACAACATGTACATAAACTGAATGGGCTAGATAGAAAATATGTCTGTATATAAAAAACGTATATTATACATATACAAACCTAAATTCATACCCATTCAAATAAATAGGTAACAAAGTGAAAAAAAAGCATACATCTAGACCCATTATATCAAGTCCACATAAACAAGAAAAGAAAGGAAGCAAATCAAAATTATTCTTAAGAAAAAAGCACACACAGTCAAACTCAGGACATTAAATATAGCAGAACCTTCTATTGGTACAGTAGGGGGTCAACAGTGTACGGCCACTCCGTCATGCAACAGTTGAAATCGAAATAGTTCATCACATGACAGTTCATTGCTGTTCGTCATAACACTCATCACAAATTCAAGCTAAATGTATTCAGGTTACATGCATGGAAAACTTGTGGTAAATGGGGGGGGGGGGGGGGGGGGGGGGGGGGCAAGCCAGCAGACATTAGCGCCTTTTCATTTGCACCTAAATATGAGCTTTGCTAAAACTTCTTACATATATAATTTTTGCAAAGCTCATATTTATATGCATAAGAACAGCATTTTCATCACCTAATATTTTATCATGTCTACAAAATGATCCATAGGACCAGGGCTGCCGAGAAGGAGGGGCAGGGGAGGCAAGATTTCCCGGGCTCGGCGTTAGAAGTTTCTGCTCCCCTGGTCTGTCTCTCTCCTGCTCCTGTGTGTCAAGACCCAGGTGATTGTGCTAAAGTGATAATTTGGGTCCCGGCACACAGGAGCAGGAAAGTGACAGTCCCAAGCAATTATTCTATGAATCGTGTACAGAGAGAAAATATCTTCAAATGCCAAGAAATGTAGTCCCATACAGAGGAGCCAACTTTTCAAAATGATTGGGGGTGCTTAATTTCTTTTTTTTTTTTTTTACAGGTGGTGCATTTCTCCCCCCCCCTCCTTGCCCCCCTCTCCCCTCACCCCCCTCTCCTCAGAGTTCCAGACCCCAATCCCTCCCTCCCTCCCTCCCTCCTTCCTCAGAGTTCCAGATCCCCCCTCCGAGTTCCAGACCCCCCTCCCTCCTCTGGTCCCGCCCTCATTTCCTGTTTCCGCAAGGGCGGGACCAGAGGCAGAGCTGAGAGCAACGAGAAGGGAAGGCAGGCTGAAGCGCCAACTCCCCGAGCCTGCTCATGCTCGCCTTTCACTACTGCTGCCGCCGGGACCCCGGTAAGATGACTTTTAAGTAATGGTCGGCATGCAGGAAGGTGAGGGGCAGGCAGTGGCGTAGGAAGGGGGGGCAGTGGGGCGGTCCACCCCGGGTGCACGCCGCTGGGGGGTGTCGGCGCCTCGCTGGTTCCTTGCTCCGGGGCAGAGAGAGCAGGGAACCAGCGAGGCGCTGACACCCCCCAGCGGCGTGCACTCGGCGGATTGGCTCTTCCACCCGCCCCTCACCGCCTTCCAGGTATGTTCTTGGGGGGGGGAGGTTGCGCTCCGGAGGGGGGAGGGTGTGCCGCGCTGCACCCGGGGTGGGGGGGTGCGCAGCGGCGACCCGCCCCGGGTGTCAGCTGCCCTCGCGACGCCACTGGGGGCAGGCAAAGGACTGTTGTGGGAGTGGGAGAAGAGGTTGGGCAGCAGGCTGGCTCCTGGGGAATTTCCGGTTCCGGCGGGGAAATATTGGGGTGCTCGAGCACCAGAGAACTGAAAAACAGCCAAACACAATCCAAAGGGTTGTGTAAAATGAATGTAAAGAAATGAGCGAAGTGGGAAATACCCTCAGAAACCAAGGCTCCCGCCAAGGTCTGGTCAACGAGACACTATTATCTATAAAAGACTTTGTGCCCGTGATCTAGTCTCTTTCATGGGGTAAATGTTCTCTGCTTCACTCATTCAAAATTGCCTATATAAGAGCATCGACGGTTGTAAGAGAAGTTTAGTCAGCTTGAGACCGATACCCCTGACAGTATGATCCAACTGAGTGGTTCCTGATGAAGCCCTGTTGTGGGTGAAACGAATCGGGGCCCGTTGAAAATCAGCAGTATATTTATTTATTTTATTTATTTGTTACATTTGTATCCCACATTTTTCCACCTTTTTGCAGGCTCAATGTGGCTTACATAATACCATTAGGCGATCGCCAATTCTGGTATGGACAAAATACAGAGTGAAGTTTTAGTAGGGAAAAGTTCATGTGTGACAAAAACATTTGAGGATTGTAAAGAGGAGGAAGGGTTTAGTTATTTCCAGTATGGTTCTGGCTAGGGTTACCATTTTGTGTCCTCTGAAAAAGAGGACACATGTCACGCCCCCTACCCCGCCCCCGCCACGCCTCATACCCCGCCCCCGCCACGCCCCCTTCGGGTCCTCGTTCCGCCCCTCTATTCCCCGCCCCCCGTCACATGGTTCCCCCCCCTCACATATTCCCCCCCTCACTTACTATCTAGCCCTGGTGGTCTAGTAGGGTCTTCTCTTCGGGGCAGGAAAGAGCCCCCTCTTTCCTGCCCGGAGCGCTGCCTGTCCTTGCCTGCTGCATCCTCCTCAGTCTGGCTGGAGATTCAAAATGGCCACCGAGAGTTGAAGTGGCCTCGCGAGAGTTCAACTCTCGGCGGCCATTTTGAATCCCCAGCCAGACCGAGGAGGATGATAGACAGGGGAGGCAGCGCTCCAGGCAGGAAAGAGGGGGCTCTTTCCTGCCTCAAAGACGTCACTAGACCACCAGGGAACATGGTAAGGAAGGGGAGGGGACGGGAGTAGGGTTACCACGGCGCCGATCGCCCGCCCACACGCACGCGCCTGCCCGCACCCGCGCCCACGTTTGTCCAGAAATCCGGACAAACGTGGGTGCAGGCAAAATCCGCCGGATGCCCCGGACATGCCCTCAAAAAGAGGACATGTCCGGGGAAATCCGGACGAATGGTAACCCTAGTTCTGGCTTCATTGTGTTGCAGGGTTCAGGCATTTAGGTTGGATAATTAGGGTATGCCTTCATGAACAAGTTAGATTTTAGTGCTTTTCGGAAGTGAGTTGTCTTCACGGCACTTGGTAGTGCGTTCCATAGTTGTGTGCTAATATAGAAGAAGCTGGATGCATAGGTTGATTTATATTTTAGACCTTTGCAACTTGGGTAGTGGAGATTTAGGTAAGTTCATGATGATCTTGTATTGTTTCTGGTAGGTCTATGTGGTCAGTCATTTAACCTGGAGCTTCACCGTAGATGATTTTGTGTACCAGAGTGCAGATTTTGAACGCAATACGTTCTTTGATTGGGAGCCAATGCAATTTTTCTCGTAGGGGTTTGGAACTGTTGAATCTCGTTTTACCAAATATGAGCCTAGCTGCTGTGTTTTGAGCAGTTTGGAGTTTCTTTATGATTTGTTCGTTGCATCCTGCATAGATTCCGTTGCAATAGTCTAGATGGCTTAGTACCATGGATAGTACCAGGTTGCAGAATATTTTGAAATGTGGGGTTGTCAAGCCAGCATTTATTAAGCTAAGTTGATGCATGCTATGCCGTAGCTTGAACAGTTTTTTTGTTACTAAGTTACTCTTAAAATTTCTGCTCTATTATGGGCAATTTTGAATGAGTGAAGCAGGGAACATTTACCCCATGAAAGAAACTAGATCACGGGCACAAAGTCTTTTATGTTTAAACAATTTTTATTAAACATCAATAAAATAATACGACCATAATCTTGTACAAATTGTTCATTTTTGTTCCCCAATACAATTCCCCCCCCCTTCCCAACATACTTATGTTTCATCAGTTTTATGAAAAACGGTATACACGTTTATCAATAGTATATAGTGTAATCAATACAGCCAATCATTAAGTCCCATCATATACAAACAGCAACCAGTTTGAACCTTCTACTTTCAACTTACTTTGTTAGATCCTTTATCCAACCCCCCCTCCCAAATCCCTCCACACCCAGCCACCCCCCTCCCCTACCCTCCTAATCTCTCCCTCCCTCTCCCTTCCCATGGAAAACTCACAATCATCCTAAAGAAGGAAGTACCTCAACCCTTAGCTCCAGTATAATGGTTACAGCACATTTAGTACAAAGCTCCTTCCCTTAGCTGATAAGGTATCTATATATTTCCCCCAGATCTTCAAAAACTGAGTTTTTCGTCTCGGGGATCCTCTGGCTTGGCACAAAGTCTTTTATAGATAATAGTGTCTCGTTGACCAGACCTTGGCGGGAGCCTTGGTTACTGAGGGTATTTCCCACTTCACTCATAAATGTAAGCAATGGATTAGCATACTTTCGGGGGGGTGGGACTTGGAAGGAGAGAGACTTCTCTCCCAGTCTTCCCTCCTTATTGCAATGATATATATTATGCAGCTCTTATAAAGAGACCAATTTTACTGATCCTGTGTGGGACAATGAATTTTATTTCTATAAATTTATGTTGCTTTCTATACAGGCTTAGGGGTTCCAAACCCTGCTTTCTGTGTGGCTCAGTCTCCCTCCAATGAATTAAGTAAATGACAACAAGTTCCTATATTTCCCAGAGCCTCTTTTACTGAGGATTTTCTGCTTTTTCACTTGCAATATTTCTCAATGTAATCTTCAAGTACTCAGTCCTCTAAAGCTAAAAGCAATGTTATCTAGATAGCTTGCTACCTTAAGCCTCTGGTCTGTAGTCACTATTACAGTTCACATTTTCCTCAAAGCAGTACAGAATTGGGTCACTTACAGGCTCATTTTCGAAAGAGAAGGACGCCCATCTTTCGACACAAACCGGAAGATGGGCATCCTTCTCACAGGGTCGCCCAAATCGGCATAATCAAAAGTCGATTTTGGGCGTCCCCAACTGCTTTCCGTCGCGGGGACGACCAAAGTTCATGGGGGCATGTCGGAGGTGTAGCGAAGGCGGGACTTGGGCGTGCCTAACACATGGATGTCCTCGACCCATAATGGGAAAAAAAAGGGCGTACCTGACGAGCACTTGGACGACTTTACCTGGTCCTGTTTTTTTTACGACCAAGCCACAAAAAGGTGCCCGAACTGACCAGATGATCAACGGAGAGAATCGTGGATCACCTCCCCTTACTCCCCCAGTGGTCACTAACCCCCTCCCTCCCTCAAGAAACATCTTTAAAAATATTTTTGCCACCCTCTATCCAGCCTCAAATGTCATACTCAGGTCCATCACAGCAGTATGCAGGTCCCTGGAGCAGTTTTAGTGGGTGCAGTGCACTTCAGGCAGGCGGACCCAGGCCCACCCCCCCCCCCAACCTGTTACACTTGTGGTGGTAAATGTGAGCCCACCGCAAATCCACTGTACCCACATCTAGGTGCTCCCATTCACCCGTAAGGGCTATGGTAGTGGTGTACAGTTGTGGGTAGAGGCCTTTTTTGCAGGCGCACTAAAAAAAATGGTTCGCATGCGCCCAATACCTGCGCCTACACTACCACAAGCCATTTTTCAGCGTGCCTTTGTAAAAGGACCCCTTATTTTCCTCCATCATTGTTATAACCATTACCCCTCTTCTTGGGGCTCTACATTGCCTCCCTATGGGCTTTCACACTCAGTGCAAATCATTTCTTCACACCTACAAGTGAGTTCACTCCTCTGATGTCCCTCCTCCATCTGTCAAGATACGAGATATCAGCTCCTATATTTGCAAAACCAGGCACTCAAGCAGTTCATTATGTCACACCAGACATTTATTTCTGATATTTTTGACAAAAGTGTTAAGTTTCCATACTTAGACATGTGTATCGCCATTAAGATTGTACTTTCTTGACGAAAAATGAGTGAACAGAGGTAACTGATGTGGTGCAATAGGACCTAATTGCCTGAATAATGGTCCATCTCTTTTGACAAGACGGGCCTGAAGTGTTTTTTCTGGACCTTAGAAAGCAGACACATTGAAAGAAGGGCACCCAAAGTGCTTTTGTAATGATTTCCAATGCTCAGCATGGTGCATCCTGCCATAGTAAAGCTTCATTTCATTCCTAATGTCAATATTTCCTGTGTCTAAGCTCCATTGTTTTTCTAGGCAGCTACAGGCAAGGTGATCTAAGCTTCTAGCTTCTATTTTGTTGCAGGAACAAATGTGTTTTGCATATTTGCTCAGCATGTGTTCCTTAGTCCGGATTAATCATTGAATGAAATCGAGTTGAATGCCCTTAATGCTCTGAACGTTTATTTTACACTGCTGTGTTTGAGTAACGCATGTTTCATAATACCCAACTTCAGCAACATGCTAACAATGAGTTCCATCATCCCCCTGATCCTACAAAGGTCGCTGAAAATTGCGCGAAGATTTGCATGCATAATTTAATTGACTAACAAGCCAATTAGTGACAATATTTGGCTTTTTAATAAGCAATTATTGGCATTAATTAGATTTAATTGGGACTAATGCACATACAATTAGGCGCGGGATAAGCGCCTATAAATTTATACATGGTCCAAAAAATTGGGCACAGAAATGAGAGAGTCAAGGGTGTTTTGGGGTGGAATGTGGACGTGGCTTTGATTTCCGCCTGTAATTACAGAATAATAGTGCTCCGAGGGACCTGTTTACTAAGCCATGCTGTCGGCGTGCTAACTTTTTAGCAAGCCCTAAAAATTAGCATATGCTAACAATAGAAACACCCATTATATTCCTATGGGTGTCTCTAGCGTTAGCGTGCGCTAAAAAGTTTTGCACACCTATAGCGTGGGTTAGTAAACAGGGCCCCAAGTGTAAATTTAGGCAGAGCCCAGGAATAAAATGGACCCTGCTGCAAATAACTCAAGCTAATCTTTAGTAAAAGACCCCCTTTCTGTGCAACTCTCCGCTTAAGCGTGTATTCTATAAACTGTACCAAACTTTAGGCGCGGCTTATACAATACCATTACACGGGTATTTTATGGCACCGATTTTTAAGCACCAAATACAGATTCTAGCTCCATATGTACTCTCATCAGAGTGCTTTGTTTGCCTAGAAAGGTATAGGTGGGACTATATATATTTTTTACAAGCTTCAAATTTGAGCTGAGAGCAGAATAATAAGAAAAACTTGAAGAAAATATCAAGCTTCACCTCCAAACTGGCCATGGAGTTAAAAGGTCACCTGAAAGGAGAGCATCACCTTGGTGTGGTGGGATGTGATCCTGTAGCCAGAACTTGCCTTCTGTATATTGCAATACCCTATCATACCAAGGATGAGTGTTTAGGGGAAGTGAATTTGGAGGAAATAGACAAAGTTCACTCTTGACAATATTGGAGGTAGTTTTATTAAAGAGATGTCTAGTTTTAGGTGGCAGGAATGCATGTAAATGGTGGTATTTGAATACCAACCAGTGTAAAAGTACACACCTTGTTTGCATGGTGCATACTTTTACAACAGACACGAATAGGTAGAGCATACATGTACGTGGATAAAATACTAAGATTTACATATGTTCTTATTACCATCTAGATGCAGGTATTTAAACCAGCAGTAGGGCTGGCATAAGTGATCGCACCCTAAATCAAGGTAGGTTTTTGGGCACTTAACATTAGTAGTTCATAAAGAAAAGGAAGTATCTACTCTGTAACTGGGACCTTTTATTCGAAGTGTCCCACTGCTCTGCTGGGATGTCTGTGTGGTCAGTCTACTAAGAATACTGGCTCCTACTACATCCCATTAGCTTGATTTTGTGCGTTTTTCATTCAAACTTTTTTTTTTTTTCAGAAATGGTCCAAAAAGATAGATGTGTAGCATGATATGAGTTATTGATTTTGCTGGATCAGATACCAATATAAAAATACAGCTTTAATGACTTATTGGGACAGAATCAGATAAACTGGTCTGGCTTTCATTTCACATCCCCTTTCCACCTGGACTACTGATAACAAGAACTAGCTGGGCGGTTACCTAAGCCCATCAACACCTATCCAAAGAATCAATCACAGAGACTGCACCTAACAGAAGACTATACCTCCACCTATTCTCAGACAAAGACTAAGCCCATCTAAGCTCAATCACTCTCAGACAATGGACCAGCAGATGTCCAGATGATGTCATTAAACATGTGACCTGTTACCATGCTCCATCTCAAAACTAGATGAAACCAGTTTTCAGCTATCCCTGAGTTTTCAGTGGATCAAGTACACCCCTCCTGACTTCAGCCTAGGGTCCAGCAAGAAAATATAAAATGCCCAGCTCTCTTGGGAGCTCTCCAAGGTTGCCAAGTGGATGATTTTCCCGCCCAATTGGGCGGTTTTCCGCGACCTGCTGGGGGAAATTTTTGCCCGCTGCGGGTCGCGGTTTTTTGGGCTGGTTTTGGGGTTTTTTTTCGGTGGTTTTTGTGCGGTTTTTGGGCCGCTGGGGGCGGGGCTAGTGATGTTTTGGGCGGGGTTACATGACATTGTTGGGCGGGGCTAGTGATGTTTTTGGCGGTGCCAATGACGGAGGAGGCAGGGCTGATGACGAAGGGGGCGGGGCCGATGACAGAAGAGGCGGGGTCGATGACGGAGGAAGCGGGGTCGATGATGGCGGGGCGGGGTCGATGATGGCAGGGGCGGGGTTGATGACGGCGGAGGGTGAGGGTGTGAACTTTTTGGGCGGGTTTCGGGGCCGAGTAACTGGCAACACTGGAGCTCTCTCTCTTGGGATCTGCTGCTCTTGGAATCTGCCTCCTGCTTCTCTCTGCTGGACTTCACACACACCCTGACAAGAATTCTCCAGGCAACAACCACAACTTTACAACAAAAGACTTCTTCAGCAGAGAGGATTTCCTTCATCACTCCAACCAGCTTCCATCAGACTCCATCAAAGTGAGTTACTATTATCCAGCATAATTTATAATTCAGACTTGATATCTTGAAAAGAACATTTTCCACTTGTGATAAGATTCTTAAAAACCGCCTCTCTCTTGTAACATTATTACATTACCTGTATTGTAAATAAACCTTTTTAAAGTTAAATATATGGTCTTTATGTTCTGAGCACATGTTCTTAAACCTTGCAGTGCAGGTTAATGTAATTTAACAAATATAGTATTTAATTCCCCTTTTTCTAACATATGCTTATCTTATTACCTTTTAGGTAATTGGTGGAGAATAAAACAGAATAGAATCAAAATATATAGTATTATTCTTACAGATGTACTGATTACAACAACGTCTAGCAAATGGCCATTAATAAAAAAGATAGACATTTTTCAGGTTCAAAAAGGGCTATGTTTGCTACTAGATTTTTGGGCGTTTTCCGCAATATATATATATCCAAAGTCGGATTTAGACATCATATCAAAAATGCCCTTCCAAATCTTTGGGAGCATCTTTTCTGTTGGCTTACCCTTGCAAATGCATGATAAAATATTTAGGGATAAAATATGTGTTTTTTTTTTGTTCCTGAGCAGTTAAGGTCTTTTTTGGACCTAAAGAAGATTGTTGTATGAAACATTCAACTTCTGTTATTTGAGGCTATGTAAAATGAAAGGGATGGGCTATATTACGTTATGGCTTTCTGTTTAGTTTATTTTCCTTAATGGATTTCCTATTCTAATTTTGTTCACTCTCCCTAATTTTTGTTGTCTGAGGAAGAGAGATGATGTTTCCTATATCTGATTTTCTCTGTTTTGCTTTAACAAGTGTTTTTACTTGGGATATATTCTTTTTTTTTTTAATAAAAAAATAGCCTACTTAAGCTGAAGGTGGTGGTAGGACATCTAGGCAGGTGTCAGGTAAACGCATCAAGCTCCGAGCAGGATTGCAGATGAAAGTTGCTGTATAGAAGCATTTGGGAGTTATGAGCATTAGGAAGGTATTGAAAGCTGTGAGAGGAGATCAAAGCTCCGAGAAAATGGGAGTAAAGAGGGACCAGAACAGAACTGTGGCCCATGCCAACCCATAGGAATGGTGGTGGAGGAGAATGCCCAGAGGGATTGACTAAAAGTGTGACATGAAAGATAGGAGGCGTTCCTCAATCCAAGCAAAGATAATCCTCTGCATACTGAGGGTCTACACTCTTAAATAGCAGCTTTCTGAAATCAACATTACAGATATATGCAACCTACACATATAAGTGCTGCTATTTCCACATATAGATACTTATAAAATGACCTCCAAAATGTCTCAGCTTCACACTTTCTCTCCTTCCCAGGGCCGTGCCAACACAGTAAGCGGGGTAAGCGCCGCAGGGGGGTGCCTGCCTTCAAGGGCGCCGCACCGTCGAGTTGTATTTAAAAAAAAACCTTACTTCTCCGCTCCATCCCCGATTCCCCGGCGCTTTAAATTTACCTCGCTGCGCCTCTGACGTCTGCACAGCGTCAGTGAAAGCGCTGCCTGTCTGATGTCTCTCCACCAGCCTTCCCTTCGCTCGTTCCCTCTGTGTCCCGCCTTCTTCTGACGTCATTTCCTTGAGGGCGGGACACAGAGGGAACGAACGAGTGAAGGGAAGGCTGGTGGAGAGACGTCAGTCAGGCAGCGCTTTCACTGAAGCTGCACAGACATCGGAAGTGCAGCGAGGTAAATTTAAAGCACCGGGGAATCGGGGATGGAGCGGAGGAGGCTCAGGCTGACTGAGAAGTATGCTCAGAGCCTCCTTTGCAGGCCAAACCCAGCCATTTCATCCATCGCGCCCCAGACAGCAGCTTGGGGGAGCAGCGCTCGGCTCTTTGGCACCGCCCAGCTCTTCCACGTGCCTTGGAGCCAGGCAGGTCCGGGGGGGGGGGGGGAGGGGCGCACGCCAACTGATAGTCTGCAGGGGGCGCCAGAAACCCTAGGCATGGCCCTGCTCCTTCCGAACTGTTTAACTATGCTCTCATTTCCTTTGCCCAAGCTTTTTCAAGTCTTAGATCTTTGAGCTCCCAAGGTAAATTCCAGAGGCCTTCACACCTTGGTTTTCATGCCCAGTCCTCAACGGTTGCTAACGGGAACATTTTCAGGCTATTCTTAAGGAGTCTGCATGAGAGTGATTCCTGTTTCTTCTGTTTTATGCAAAACTCTGTCATGCATATTCATTAAGGATATCCTAAAATCCTGAAAGGCCTAAGAGTAATGACTAAGGTTCTAAAATGTAAAGAAAATGGAGCACATCCGCTGGATAATTTATGCTATAATCCATCACTGTGTACATTATCATATGTAGAAAGGTTCATTCAGTTCTTCTGTCTTCTAGCATCTAGTACAAATCCTTTTCAGATTTTTATTACATTTAATAATATATAAACCACACTAGGCAATTAAATCGTTAGGCATGTGAGGATTGCTCGGTAACTTGCCTGTCTAGTGTGAAGGTGAAAAACCTTGTGCATAACCTAGATAAGATTTTAGGCAGTGCTGGGGAGGAACTGGCTGTCTGGTACATGTGCGAACCAATGACAGTTAAGTGTGGCAACGAGGTTCTGGAAGCCAAATTTAATGCCCTCTTTACTAAGCTGCGTTATAGGCGCGTTAGCATTTTTAATGCGTATTAACCATGTACGTGCGTTAGCCATGTATGCACCTACACTATAGATATATATAATATATAAATATACTGCATATGGTCTGCCTTTTATGTCTCTCATTTTAGCTCTTTTCACACAAAACTTTGAAACCTGGCCAGAAATAGCAAAACTTCCTCCCTTGATTAGAAGTCCATAGACTGTAAATGGATGCGTGTAGTTCTATGTGCCGTTTATAGAATACGCTTAGGCGGAAATGTCTTCCGCACAGATTTTTTAGGTGCCATAAATAGAATTTCCCCCATGCGTCTTTATAAAATAAAATAATTAAAAAAAAATAATTTCAAAGCAAGCACCTACTTGACCTCTCCACCTAGGTGACCTCTTATAAAATCACCCTTCACGTATTTATAATAACAAAAACAACTAAAACTCAATTCAGCTGAAGATTATTTTATCACATATATAAATGTAGCAATTTTCACTATGCAAAAAATGATCACCCTGCTGTACCTTGGACCTTGCTTTGCAATGTCATGAGTACTATGCGGCATGATAAGCTTTTGAGTATAAATAATGCTCCTTGCATTATAACGATCATTGCAGCACAAACATTATAATCATATTGTCTCCAAGGCAAAACTGGAAAACTAGACAAAAATAGTTCTTTTTGGTTGTTATGCATATTCTAATTGAAGGCACAAGGTTGAAGAAATGAATGGCATGCTGCTTGAAATATAATAGCATATAATTCAGAAAGAATCCTGACACCTTTCCAGCACCAATGACAAGTATCAAATTTACCATAAAAAATATCTTTTCTGGAATCCAAGTTGGATCTTTGCCCTCAAGCTACCGTAGTTTTTTTCTCAAAGCGGCATATAGTTGAGGTTCTAGTAACTTTAGTCAGTGTATTTAATAAAGCACTACTATCGTGATAAGGTTCATCCAGACCAAGGTCAAATTATTTAAATGCTCTCCAAAAAATCATGTGCAATGAGTTGACAATCCGTAGGTAATAGACTATCCTATATAATAAAATGCACCTCCAACAATCTGAAGCTGACTGCATGGCTGAGGCATTCCTGCTCTCTGTATCCATCTCCTGAATTGACATCACGTACTTCCGGGTTCGTCACAGGCAGAAGTGACCAACCACACGAGGTTTCTCGGCTTCAGAATGTTGGAGGTGTATTCTATTAAATAGGATTGGTCAGTTCCTTGAAGCACAGCCACAGCTCAGCGTCCTGCACAGTAACGCTCAGACACCAGAGAGAGAGGGGGGGCCTGACACCAGAAAGAGTGAGGGAGGGAGGGAGGGGGGCCTGATACCAGAGAGAGGGGGAGGTATCTCTGTCACACACACACTCTCTGTCTCACACACTCTCTCTCTCTCACTCTCACATACTGTCTCTCACACACTCTATGTCTCATACTGTATCACATTCACTCTCTATGTGTCTCACAGTCACTCACACACTCTCTTGGTCTCATACACTCAGTCTCACAGAGAGTCTGTGTCTCACACACACTCTCTCTCTCGCACACACTATATCTGTGTGAAACACTCTCTCTCTCTCTCACACTGTCTCTCACATACACACTTGCACACACTCTCATTCTCACACACACTCTCTCTCTCACAGACACACTCGCACCCACACTCACTCTCTCTCTCTCTCACACACACACACTCGCACATTCACTCTCACTCACACACTCTCTCTCTCACAGTCAATGTCTTTCTCTCACTCTCACACACTGTCTCTCACACACTCTATATCTCACAATGTATCACATTCACTTTCTATGTGTCACACAGTCACGCACACACTTTCTTGGTCTCATACACTCAGTCTCACAGAGAGTCTGTGTCTCACACACACTCTCTCTCTCGCACACACTGTATCTGTGTGAAACACCCTCTCTCTCTCTCACACTGTCTCTCACATACACACTTGCACACACTCTCATTCTCACACACACACTCTCTCTGACAGACACACTCGCACCCAGACTCACTATCTCTCTCTCTCACACACACACACTCGCACATTCACTCTCTCGCACACAATCACTCTCACATACACTCTCTCAAACATACACACTCCGAGGAAAACCTTGCTAGCGTCCGTTTCATTTGTGTCAGAAACGCGCCTTTTTTACTAGTTTTATATAATGCACGGCAAAATATGTCTGAAAGCGATTAGTAGGAATATGCATTTTCTATTGACAAACAGGAATGAGTCAGGCACACAAGTGGTGATGTCATCTCACAGCACTGGGAGAAAACTGCTCTCCCAGACATCAGAACCTAGGGGTCCTTTTGCTAAGGCGCGCTGAAAAATGGCCTGCGGTAGTGTAGGCGCGTGTTTTGGGCGCGAGCAGAATTATTTTTCAGCGCACCTACAAAAAATGCTTTTTTAAAACTTTTGCCGAAAATGGACATGTGGCAAAATGAAAATTGCTGCACATCCACCCAGGCAAACAAGACACAAATTACCAACAATGAACAAGGATGGACCATGATAAGACCTATCTCACAAGGACACATGGGGAGGGGAGGATCGTGCCCAGCACAACACTGGTTGACCTCCTTGCTGTGCCTCACAGCCTGGCTCTGACAGGCAAGGGAAAAGATTAATGTACAGGCAGTGTGCTGACAGAGCCAGGTGTTTGATTTGCTTGAAATATCAAAGTTAATGTTATAAAGCTGAGTGTTGAACTCAAGTTAATAAAATGCTTTCAGAGACCATAAGTCAGTGCACTAGACCTGTGTTGGGTGAGCCCAAGACGTTTACGCCTTCACCATAGGAGCCAGCTTTACAGAATTATTGGGGGTGCTAAGCTCAGTGGAAATAACTCCTTCCTGGACATACAGAAGGAATTTTCTCAATAATGGGGGGTGCTCAAGCACCCACAGCACCCACAGAGTCGGCTCCTATGCCCTTCACAATCATGCCATTCTGGATTAAGCAAATAATTTTGTATTTACAGACGTTCAAAAGCTGTCCTAATGTAAACTACTCAGCTGTATGGATAAAGGACAATTTTACCATCATATCTATGTTATTTGAATGTTATTATGGTACTGTTTCTATTGCACTGACATATTTCTGTTATATGATTGTTCTGCAGTGTTGTTAAATATGCATATTTCTGATACTGTTTCACGATGGTCCTATGACTAGGGTATAAGTGAGAGTGGGATGTTTGACCACGGGAATACAAATCCTGGAGACAAGAATCTTAAAAAGCTTGTTTATTGATGAAAAGACTCGACACAGCTGTTGTGTTTCGGCCGTCAGGCCTGCATCAGGAGTCTATAAAACATACATATGCAAATAAAGAAAAATTAAGTAAAAAAAAACATAAAACATATATGATAAAAAAAAACCACAGTAAGCAATAACATATGGTAAAAAACAAATAAAATGAAAAGATAAAATGTGGGAATAACATCCTTTGCTAGGGTTCAATTTGCCAAGTTTACCTCACTGATTGTATTTATGATTATATTTGGTCATTTTACTGTTGTTGTGCTGTCAACACAATTGTAACTTTTATATTAAACTGTAGCTGCTATGTACTGCCTTGGGTGAATCTGTTCATAAAGGCAGTTAATAAATCCCAATAAACAAATAATATATAATCTAGGTGCCCATATTTATGCACCCTTGCATGTGTAAATGTCTAGAACACTATCACTTAGGTGCATAACCAGCTTATTTTCAAAGGAGAATGGCGGCCATCTTCCGACACAAATCGGGAAGTGGGCGCCCTTCTCGCAAGGCCGGCCAAATCGGTATAATCGAAAGCCGATTTTGGCCGACTTCAACTGCTTTCCGTCGCAGGGACGGCCAAAGTTCAAGGGGGCATGTCGGAAGTGTACCGAAGGCGGGACGGGGGCGTGCTTAAGAGATGGCCGTCCTCGGCCGATAATGGGAAAAAGAAGGGCGCCCCTGACGAGCATTTGGCTGACTTTACTTGGTCCCTTTTTGTTCACGACCAAGCCTTGAAAAGGTGCCCGAACTGACCAGATGACCACCGGAGAGAATCGGGGATGACCTCCCCTTACTCCCCCAGTGGTCACCAACCCCCTCCCACCCAAAAAAACAAATAAAAAAACATTTTTTGCCAGCCTTTATGCCAGCCTCAAATGTCATACCCAGCTCCATCACAGCACCATGCAGGTCCCAGGAGCAGTTTTTATTGGGTACTGCAGTGCACTTCAGGCAGGCGGCCCTGGGCCCATCTCCCCCCTTACCTGTTACACTTGTGGTGGTAAATGGGAGCCCTCCAAAACCCACCCGAAACCCACTGTACCCACATCTAGGTGCCCCCCGTTACCCTTTAAGGGCTATGGTAGTGTTGTACAGTTGGGGGGAGTGGGTTGGGGCTCAGCACACAAGGTACGGGAGCTATGCAACTGGGAGCAATTTGTGAAGTCCACTGCAGTGCCCCCTAGGGTGACCGGTTGGTGCCCTGGCATGTGAGGGGGACCAGTGCACTCTGAATGCTGGCTCCTCCCATGACCAAATGCCATGACCAAATGGCTTGGATTTGGCCGGTTTTGAGATGGGTGCCCTTAGTTTCCATTATATGCGAAAACCGAGGGCGGCCATCTCTAAGGTCGACCTAAATGTTGAGATTTGGCCGTCCATCTTGTTTTGATAATACGGTCGGGGACGCCGCTTTACGGGGCCGTCCTTAGAGATGGGCGCCCCCACTCGATTATGCCCCTCCACGTGTACACTTACCCATGAACGTGCCAGCAGGATGCCTAGGTGCTATGTTGCAAATACCTACTTAAGTAGTGTGTATTTGCAAGGGAAGCATAGATAGGGGTGGAGCAAGGGCGATGCATGGATTCATAAATTATATATACTCATCTATAAGTCGATCTCATGTATGTCAAGGGCAGTTTTAGGACTAATAATGGCCAAAAATGCTGTGACCCATGTATGGGCTGAGGCTGGGTTTCACATTGCTCCCTCCCTCTCCCTCCCCCTCCCCTCCACTACACCTCCACCTCCAACATTGCTCCCTCTCTCTCTCCTTCTCCTCCAGCATCTCCTCTGCCTTTCGCAAACCCATCCCCCCTTCCCTTTGCCCACAGCTTCACAAATTTCAACAACAGTCAGACCAGACTTAAAAGCCAGAAGGAAAGAGCTAAATTATCAGATTACAGTATGTGAGGATTATATATTTATCCCTCACTGATAAATCTTCAATTCAGTTTTATTCACCACTCTCTCACTTCACTTTGGCAAGTTAACTGAAGCAAAATATTCTAGAAAGTTCACTTACCCTTCCTATCCAAGGAGAATGTTTTGTTCAGGAATCGGTATTTCTCAGCACAACACACTGCAATCAGAATTCACTCACCAACTCTTTCAACACCAATGTCTCTTAGACAAACTTTTTCTTTTGAACCTACTGTTTGAGCCATAAGCCAATCAAATGGTTTTTAGTTGTAGCGGTTTCAGGTCACCTGATAATTTATTTCTTTGTTACATTTGTATCCCATGGCTTACATAGTACCGTAGAGGCATTCGCCAGTCCGTTAAAGAAACAAATACAGGTGGTTTTATGGTTGAGTAAGGAACATATGTTTCAGTTACAATGGGAATCAAGGAGAGGAAAGATTATTTAGTGTCCAGTACAAGCTTTGGTTGTGTTGTGTTGCAGAGTGCAGGCATTTATGTTGGGTCGGCGGGGTATGCCTTTTTGAACAGGTAGGTCTTTAATGATTTCCTGAAGTTTAGGTGGTCGTAGATTGTCTTCAGAACTTTTGGCAGTGATTTCCATAATTGTGTGCTTATATAGGAGAAGCTGGATGCATAGGTTGCTTTGTATTTAAGTCCTTTGCAGTTTGAGTAGTGGAGGTTTAGGTATGTTCGAGATGATCTGGTTATGTTTCTGAGTGGTAGGTCTATAAGTTCTGTCATATATCCTGGGACTTGGCCATAGATAATTTTGTGGACCAGGGTGCAGATTTTGAAAGTAATAAGTTCTTTGATTGGCAGCCAATGCACTTTTTCACGGAGGGGCTTGGCACTGTCGAATCGCGATTTGCCAAATATTAGTCTGGCTGCTGTATTCTGAGCGGTCTGGAGTTTCTTTGTAAGTTGTTCTTTGCATCCAGCATAAATTCCTTTGCAATAGTCTGCGTGACTTTTTTTTTTTTTTTTGTTACATTTGTACCCTGCACTTTCCCACCCATGGCAGGCTCAATGCGGCTTACATGGGGCAATGGAGGGTTAAATGACTTGCCCAGAGTCCCACTAGCAACATTCCATGTAGAAGTCGGCCCTTGCAGATCACCAATGTGGCCGCGCAGGCTTCTGCTTCTGTGAGTCTGACGTCCTGCACGTACGTGCAGGACGTCAGACTCACAGAAACAGAAGCCTGCGCAGCCTTCTACATGGAATGTTGCTAGTGGAATAGCAACATTCCATGTAGAATCTCCAATAGTAGCAACATTCCATGTAGAATCTCCAATAGTATCTGTGTTATTTTTGTTACATTTGTGCCCCGTGTACTCCGTGTACTCATGGCAGGCTCAATGCGGCTTACATGGGGCAATGGAGGGTTAAGTGACTTGCCCAGAGTCACAAGGAGCTGCCTGTGCCTGAAGTGGGAATCAAACTCAGGTCCTCAGTTCCCCAGAACCAAAGTCCACCACCCTAACCACTAGGCCACTCCTCCACTTAGCACCATTGATTGTATTAGGTTACGAAATATTTCCCTCAGGAAGAAAGGTTTTAAGCATTTAAGTTTCCACATCGAGTGGAACATTTTCTTTGCTGTAGAGTTCACTTGGCTCTCGAGAGAGGTTGCGGTCGATTGTCACACCGAGTATTTTCAGGCTGTTTGAAATAGGGACGGTGTGTTCTGGGGTGATTAATGTTGTTGGTTTGTATGTATTGTGTTGAGATGAGAGGATGAGACAATGTGTTTTTTCAGTATTCAGTTTCAATTGAAAGGAGTTTGCCCATGAATCCATGGTATTCAAGCCAAGTTTTAATTTCGTTGTTGATGTCTCTTAGATCATGTCTGAAGGGAATGTAAATTGTGACATCATCTGCATAGATGAATGGGTTGAGGCCTTGCTTTGATAATGCCTTGGCTAGTGGGATCATCATTATGTTGAAGAATATTGGTGATAGTGGTGATCCTTGAGGTACTCCGCAGTCTGCTTTCCAAGGTGGTGATATATTTGTACTCTTCCTTGCAGGCATGCCCTCCTCTCAATGTACATGCTCAGCACAAACTTTCAACCAGGCAGAACATTTATAGATTTTAAACAGTTACTACTATTTATTTAATTACTGCCCAGTCTCACTTGCCACCTCCTCCAAACCTCTTCTCTTTAAATTTGAACACTGTTCAAGCTCACCCTGACTTAAAAGTTTTTCCCACACCAGGGACATACATAGCACTGACTTTATCTTTCCTCATTCTGTACTGCCATGAAACTAACAATAGTATCTGCACTAATTGAAATGAAAACCCTGGTTTGTTGATGGGAATTTTGAAATCAAAATTTCTTAGAGTAACGTACAGAATACTTGATGATACCCATGTCCCTGCTGCATTTATGCACCTGCACTTACACTGAGTTTGTAGCTGGTGTAATCGTGGACACACTTATGGCTGGTGTAACTGTGGGCATTTAAATGTTAGGCGTGCTGTCTGGGTTGCTCTAGTATTCTATAATAGAAACTGGGTGCTCAGATGCCGAGAGACTAGGCCGGGCCCAGGGCAAGGCCGCCCCGCCTCCGCCCCCCCCATTGCCCCACCTCCGCCCCCCGTCGCTCCCCCCGCTGCTGCCACCCCCGTCGCTCCCCCCACTGCTGCCACTCCCTGCTGCTGCAGTCCGCGGTCTCACCTGCCTGCCTCCATGGCTCTGGGACCCCTGCATTCAATGCGGCAGTCGCAGATCGCCTCTCTTCTGGCCTTCCCTCCCTGTGTCCCGCCCTCGTCTGATGTAACTTCCGGTTTCCACGAGGGCGGGACACAGGGAGGGAAGGCCCGAAGGGAGGCAATCTGTGACTTCTGCTTCGAATGCAGGGGGCCCGGAGCCGAGGAGGCAGGCAAGTGAGACCAGGAGGTCCCCTTGGAAGTCCGGGCCAGGGGAATTTTGCCCCCCCTGCCCCCCCTCTCAGAGGCCCTGCCCATAGAGGTGTAAAACAAGGCATTGTGTGAGGTTTGCTACAGTTTGCCACACATTAACCCTAGTTCCTGAAGCAGTTTAAGAAAATTAAACCTATGAAGCGTCAGGCACATAAGCGGTAGGAATAGCTTTGAAAATACAATGGCAACACATGCTCAATTTCACTAAAAGGAGCGTGCAGGACATGAGAGGGAAGAGAGAACAGGGCAGGCAACTCGGCGGCGCTGGAGACCGGCACTGGACAAGGCTTCAACTGGCAGGGGTTGGGGACCCCCGCCAGCAAAACCAGGGGCCCGGAGGTAATTTGGAGGGGGCCCAGGCCCCCGTGGCCCCACCTAGCTACACCACTGGTTTCAGCCCACAAACGTTCCCACCAAAATTCAAATTTGTGACCAACGGACTTTCCTGCCTCAAAATCCCATGCCTTCCTGAGAACCCACTAAAGGCAAACTGTAGATTTCACAGCATACCCTGAAGAAAGCCACAGCATGATGGCTGAAACGTCAGTTTCACTTATACAGACCCTGCAAGACCCAGACAACTGCGACAATCATGACGCCAGCTGTGGAGGTCTAAGAGAACATGTGTCCCAGGAAAGAAACCGACTTACCACCAGGCCCTTTTTCAGTCCATTTCCAGAAGATGCAAAACATTCCTCCAGTGCTAAAAGGCTGGTGGTTGTGATCCCACCCAAGCTACGAAAATATTCTTCTTATCTGAGCCCTCCTGTTTGAAATTTGTGGTAAATCTGTTTTGAAAATCAAGACTGCTGCATGCACACACTCACATTATCTGAAACTTGCTATGCATGCCATTTATGCTGAAGCTTACTGAACCGTGGGCAGACACATATGTTCAGAGACCTCACTCTTAAGAGTTCAGGTTTGAAAAGGTGAATAATCCAGATCCAAACCATGATCTCAGTACATGGGATATCACTGCCAGATGTGATGACAGCCTTGGCGACATCAGATTCTCTAATTTCAATGCCTTGGCATGAATTGCCATGAACCCTGTCTCACAATAATCCATCAAATAGTTCATTATAATTGACAAAGCAAATCTCAATCCCCTTTTATTGCAGAAACAGGAACTTACTGTTATTTTACCAAAGGCAGAGAGTTCCAGTAACAGCACGACAAAAAGGTTTGCCAAGATGGAATGTGAATTTCCGGGCACTAATAGCAAAACTTAGGCAGACTGGATGGACAAATAATGTTACACACCCACATCAAATACTTCTGATTCTAGATTGATTATCTAAGAATTCGATTCTGGGCTAGTTAAACTGGTTTTGTCCCTGGTCTTGTGCAAGTATTCTACATGTAATCCCCCATTATCCCCCGGATTCTATATAGCGCATCTAGAGATCCACGCCAGAATCCAGGTGGATTCTATAATAACGTGCGTAACTTAATTGGCTTAACAAGCTAATTAGCGTTGATAACAACACTTCACAAGCAATAATGAGCACTAATTGGCAATAATTAGAATTTACGTGCACAACTCACTAAGCGTATCTGTAATGCACTGCGCCTAACTTCTAATGCGTGCACACAAAAAGGGGCGTGGTTATGAGTGGGGAAATGGGCGTTTCGTGGGCGTTCTAAAATTTACATGTGTAGTTATAGAACATGGCCCTCTATGCCTAAATTTATACACCAGGAGTTATGCCACATTTTCGTTGGTGTAAATGGTGGCGCGTAGTTTTAGGCGCTGGGATATCAACTAAGCATATTCTATATACTGCACCTAAATCTAGGTGCCACTTATAGAATACGCTTGGGTGAAAATGTTTTCCGTGTGGATTTTTTAGGTGCCATATATAGAATCCCCCCGTATATGTGGATTACTAGTGTTTGGTGTCAGCTCTCTGGAGTCACTGAGGGGAGAGCTGGGAGGTCCCTGGGTAGGAGGAAGCCCAGCCCAAGGGGAGTGGTATTGAAATAAGTTGCAGAGAAAATATTGTTCTTTGGATTTGAGTGACAGTATGGGAGGAGTGATCGTTGATAAAAAAGAACACTGAGAGAAGCACATGGTCTTTTGGTTGCCTGTACCCCAACCAGGACCCTTGGGAGCAGAGGGGGATCCTGGAGCGCAGTAGAAACTCAGGATGAAAAAAAAGTAGTTGCTGCCCCTATGAGTGGCAACTGGAAAGGAATTTGAAGTTTAAGGTGGATAAGGGGAATCCAGCCTGAAAGCCTACTACTAATCATTTCTATAGCGCTACTAGACATACACAGGTACATTCTCTGTCCCTAGAGGGCTCACAATCTAAGTTTTTTCTACCTGGGGCAACGGAGGGATGAGTGACTTGCCCAAGGTCACAAGGAGCTGCAGTGGGAATTGAATCCAGGTTGCCAGGATCAAAGCCCACTGCACTCACCAAAGGACTACTCCTCCACTCAACCGTTAGGCTACTCTTCGATTCAAGGCTAGTGGGTAGCCCTACGAAGTGTATCCTTGGATGAAGAACAGCCTAAAGGGTCTGTGCCTGAAGGAGTGGGATTGATAGCAGGAGTAACCGGATCAACCTTGGATGATCACTGGCCTGACAGGATGGGTATATAGGAAAAGGAGACTAGAAACACTGCTGGAAATATATCAAAGTGGGCCAGCACTTTACAAGACCAGGACACTGCACCAGTGATTTCACAGTAAGAATCCTGAAAGGTAACTTTAAAACAATACAGGAACGTAAGACCTTTGAAGTCAGAATGATTGAATATTTTGACACCCAACAGACAGGACTTAACAAGGATCTGGGTTTTCTAGCCCATTATAAACCATGAAGTTGTATTTCTCTGTTTATCACCCTCCTCTCACCTACCAACACCCATCCTGTAAGAATATCAATGAAATGCTTTGATGTCCCCATGCATACCTCCTACCCACCCCCACTACCCAAAGGCTTGGATGTTTCACTTATATATACTATCAGCTACCACATTTGCTTATTTCCGATCTGACGAAGAAGGGCAACCTTTGAAAGCTAATCAAGAAATGTATTAAGTTATGTCCAATAAAAAAGGTATCATCTTATTTTCTTTTCCATGTTTTATTTTGTTTGATTTCTATTGATAACCTTTAAGAGTGGACTAACACGGCTATCAGACCTCTCTAATCAAGAAGGGAGAAAGGTATAGGGATTGCTCCTGAAGGGATAACTGAATAATTGAAAAGTGGTTTGGAGATGAAGTCATCATAGACTGTTTGGCCTCTGAAGGATTGTATCGTTGGCTGCCCGTTGCAGGAGTTACAGTAAAAGTTGAGCTTGCCTTTGAAACCACCTGAGTGCTGTGTGGTTCGTGGAGGTGAGAGCAGGGACGCTTGCTCTCTGGACTGAGTAAAGCAATAACATAGAGGCTGTCACAAGCTCCCATACCCCAGATCTCTATTCTGGACCGCTGACCCACTCCCAAGCTCGACTGCAGGCAAAGTGGAATGGTGAGTGCGGTGTGTGTGGTCACCTGATACAACTGGAAGAATTTAGCTTGTGGCCCGGGCTGGATGGAAGGAAATTTTCTGACTGAACCGAGCTAGTGGGCTGCGAGACCTGGGTTACATACAGTTAAATGGGAGTAGGTTTTGAGTGTGTTCAGACCTGGTCCTGGAGTTTTTGCCCTACTCCACATGTATTCATTTAGGAGTCCTTTCATTAAGGGATGCTAACAGATTTAGCACTTGCTAATGAAATAAGTATACAATGGACTGCATGGCATTTAGCATGTGCTAATCATTAGCGCACACTTCAGTAAATGGCACGCAAGATTTGGCACCCAAATACATGGACGCTAAGCGCGATTCCTTTCCTCTTTGAATGTTTATTTATTTATTACATTTGTACCCCGCACTTTCCCACATATTGCAGGCTCAATGCGGCTTACATAGTAAATATAATTACAGTTACAATTACAAAGTCTTGAAGGAGATTAATATAAGTAGTGAGTGGGGTTTTGAGGATAAAAAAAGTACATGTAGAGGCAAACAGGGAAAGGATAATCAAAAGAAAAGGGATTGGGAGAGGTGAGGAGAGGAGGGATGGAGAGGAGAAGATAAAGGGTAAAGGATGGAGAGGGAAAGATAAGGGTATAAGGAGATTGGGATATATAGACTGAGGTGTAATAATCATCGGGACCGAGATTAAGAGGAAGGGTTAAAGTTAAGTAGGGTTATTCGGGTAAGCTGTCTTGAAAAGGTGGGTCTTCAGCATTTTCCTGAATGGTAGATGGCTGTTAATTGTTCGGATGGATCTTGGCAAAGCGTTCCAAAAGTTGGCTGCCCAGAAAGGAGAAACTGGATGCGTAGGTCTTGTATTTAATGCCTTTGCAATTAGGGAGGTGTAAATTTATTTAAATGACTTTGTAAACTGCTTCGACTTCTTTTTGAGAAGGCGGTAGATTAAATATTTCACTAAACGTAAACATATAAAGGGTGCATGCACTTTATAGAGTCATGCTTAGCATTGATTCTGCGCCAAATTTTAGGTGCCAGACTTGTGCCTGGTAAAGCCAAGTGGAAATGCTGCTGCTGAACTTGGGCACACTCGGGCAGTATTTAGTAAACCTGCATGCAATTTTTTGAAATGCTCCTGACATGTCCCTGGCCACGCTCCCTTTTCAGATACATGCTAGAAAAGTTAGGTGCCGAGTCTTATAGAATAACGCTCAGCCAGATGCGTGTGCAAATCCTAATTGGAGCCAATTAACTGCAAAATTGGTTGTTAGCGCCCAATTATTGCTAGTTAGGGCGTACTGAGGGTGGTCTGAACCCCCTGCCCAGCCGCTGCCTAACATCCCTCCTGCCGCCCCTGCCGCCTGAGCCAATGCCCCCGCTGCCCTGGTCCTACCAGAGGGGTCTTGGTAGACTGATGGCCTCTGGGGGGGCATGTTCTTTCCTGCCCGCTGCTCTGTCACTATTCCCCCACCTGCCGGCGCCGCCATGGTAGTCTTGCGGGTCTCGACAGTCTTGCGAGACTTCTGCAGGGAGTCTTGGCCGCCATTTTTACAATATGGTGGTGCCGGATGGGGTGGGAGAGACTAGGAGAAGCCCAGCGGGCCGGGCAAGAAAGAACATGTTCCCCCCCAGCTGAGGCCACTAGATCACCGGTGGTGTGCCGGGCATCCGGGCAGAACCTCTGGGCCCACTAGAGCCTCTCCCGGTTGCCTGAATGGTCACTCCGCCCCTGAGTTTTATGCACAACTTTGAGCACCATTTATAGAATCCAGGGTAAACCCATTAGTGCACCTTGATAAAAGGACCCCCCTTAATATTGTATTAGTTACTCATGGTATATTTACCCCAGAGCAGAGGTGTAGTCAGACCTTGATCTGGGAGGGGGCATGAGCCCAAAGTGGGAGGAGGGCACATTTTGTCCCGCCTCCCCGCAGTTCTCGACCCCTGCTGTAATCCCACATATCTGGGCTGGCAGGGGTCCCGAAGCCCCGCCAGCAGAAGCTTCCCTGTGATTTCTGCCTCGCTGTTTGCCCTGCTTTCCTGCCACTGCGCACAGTCTCGTTTTTAGTGAAATTGTGCAAGCGTGAGCTTTCACTAAAAATGAGCATGTGAACAGGGGAGGGGGAAAGCAGGGCAGGCAGCACGGCACAAACATCACTGCAGGAAACCTTCTTCTGGTGGGGCCTGAGGACCACCACCAGCCAAACCAGCAGACCTTGGGGAGCCCAGGCCCCCAAGCCTCTCCCTCCCCCGTGGCTAAACCACTGCCCCAAGGCACAACTACCTCTTAAGAACAATAAATACTGCCTGGGTAAATGTGGAATCACTGTTTGATCTCATGCTAGTTGTGACTGCAAATCTAGAGTGAATAGTGGAGCAGTCAAATGATTAGAGCAGCAGGTTGAGAACGAGGAAAGCCAGGTTTAAATCTCACTGCTGCTCTTTGTAATCTGGGGCAAGTCACTAAACTCTCCATTGCTTCAGCTGGAAACTTTCGATCGCAAACCCTTCCAGTGCCTTAATGTAAGTTGTCTTGAGCTACAACTGAAAAAAGGCGCAAACCAAATCCAAAGAGCAGAGCACTGAATTGGAAGCTTATATGAAAAGAGTATCGTTCCATAGCTCAGATTAATCAGGAACGAATGCTCGTGAAACGTCCTTGACAGCTGTGACAAGTCCAGTGTTCTATCAATCCACCTAACAAGATTTCCCACAATGCCTTTGTGCTATTCTGCGGAACTGCTTTCAAGGGTACAGCAATTGGGGAAGTTGATTTTCTTGTCCTGATTTAAGCTTCTGTCTAAGGGACACGAGTCCATTCACATCACACAGGTCATCAAATGAAACCAAGCATATGAAAGACATATTAACGCAAAATGTCACAGATGTTATCCTGACATTTAGTTGTTAACCTTTGTCTTGCTTTCTTTACACACACTTTGTGAATCTGACAGCTGTTTAAGATACAATTCTGAAGCCATCTGCTATCAAATAAATGTTGCATTGCGATTAGCAGCAGCTTGAGCGGCGAACCTGTGACATTTCTCCTCTAATTCATATTAATCAAAGCCTGAACTTACATATCAATATTCATCTGACTTCGATATTTGGCTTGCTAGTACAAGGAAGATGCTCTTTGTAGCTCAGAAATGGCAAGCGTGGAATAAAATGGACTCAGATGATCTTCTATGATTCTAAGAACTGTGATATAACAATGCTAGAAAAGGGCATTTTACCAGCACAAGTACATAGAAAACACGAGTTATTACAGAATCAGTGAAAGGAATAGAAAAATATATTAAAAAAGGCAAATTCCTAAATAACCTAATCAATAGAAATAAAACAAAATAAAACGTGGAAAAGAAAATAAGATGATTCCTTTTTTATTGGACATAACTTAATATATTTCTTGATTAGCTTTCGAAGGTTGCCCTTCTTCGTCAGATCGGAAATAAGCAAATGTTGGTAGATGACAGTATATATAAGTGAAACATCAAAGCATTTCAGTGACAGTCTAACAGGGTGGGGATGGATAAGTGAGAGACAGAAGAGTCGGGTGGATGAGGGACAGGGAGATATGCATGGAGACAGGAGGGTGACAGGTGTGTTCTGGTTCGCCACTGTTCACTCCAATGATACTGTCTCCTCACAGTGGAAGCAATTAGCCAATAGGAGACAATTTAATGAAGAACCTCACCCCTCCCCACAGAACACGGTCTACTATCAGCCCAAACTGTATTGATACCAAAATGAATACCGTCAAATCACTCCTAGCAATCTACTCCTTATCACTGATCCACCTAACATTAACCACCCCACTCACAGAAAACAACATCATACCCATATTACACAACTATCAAAGACTGACCAGATACTCCACACCTCACCAAACTGATGATAACCAAAACAAAGGAAGAATACCAACATGCGGACAACATCAACAGAACGGAAAAAAAGGTCATAACAACCACATGCTTACAAAGAAACGACAACTAACACAAATCCACACAACATCAAATCTAGAAGCCCCATACCAAACAATTCAAGTCGGTTACATCAACGCCAGATCCATTGTAAACAAAACAACAACAGTAACAGTCTGGATCACGTCAGAAAACCTTGATCTAATTTTCATCAATGAAACCTGGATCCATGATCAACAGGACCCCATAATCCTTGACCTTTGCCCCCCAGGATACAAAATCACCCACTGGACCAGAAAGGAAAAGAGAGGTGAAGGTATAGCACCAATTTACCGATCCCACTTTACCACCGAAACCATTGCTGAGTCCATAACAACCCAACTTGAAATTGCCTCAATCAGAATCCACAACAAATCCATTCTTGATCACCTGAACTGTGTCTTGTTTTACAGACCACAACTGGAACAAAAGCCAGTCAGACTTCATGGAGTTCATCTCAAATACTTGTGCTACCAACTCCAACATACTAGTAGTAGGAGACATCAACCTTCACCTAGAAGACCCAAACTCTACCAACGCACGCGAATGCAAGGAATTCCTCCACTCGTGGGATCTCAAATGGCCACACATGCAAGCAACCCATGCCAAAGGGCACACACACACTTGACCTCATCTCACACAAATCGTCCACAGACCAGAACCTGATAATAACAGATATTAAATGGACAGAAACACCTTGGACCGATCACTACAAACTAAACCTATCCCTAAATTGGTGAAAGAAGGGCTCATACCATATACAAGAACATACAACTTACAGCACAAGAGGCCAAATAGACCCAAAAACATTCTGGCAACAGATATACAATAACGAATGGACAGCACAAACGGACTCCATACACTACCTCTCTGAATGGGATAAAAGATGCAGAAGCATACTAGATGAAATAGCACCCTTACGAACAAGAACATCACAAAGACAAAACTCGATACCATGGTTCAACGACGAACTGAAAAAACTAAAAACACAAACCAGGAAGCTTGAACGAGCATGGAAAAAAATAAAAGATGATCACACACTCAACACTTGGAAACAAACACAAAATAAATACAAATGCGCAACAAGATGAACAAAAAGGTCATACTATAAAACTAAAATAGGACCAGATTACAAAGACATGAAGAAACTATACCAACTCGTACACAAACTACTAGACACCACAACCAACACAGGCATCCCATTGGCAGACAAACATGCCAAATACTTCAATGAAAAAATTGTAAAACTATGCAACACACTCCCTCAGAACCGATATCGAAAACTTCATTAATGGTCTGGACCCAACCTCAAGAGAATACCCAGTGGACCAAACCTGGTCAAACTTCCCTCTCCTCACGGCCGAAACAATTAACCATGCGATCTACAGGTTCTCCAATACTCACTGTAAATTGGATACCTGCCCTAGCTACCTAATAAAATCTGCCCCTGTCCGCTTCATAACAGACCTCACATCCCACCTAAACTTCATGCTCCAACAAGTTCTCTTCCCTAAGGAAAACGGTAACATCCTACTCACCCCTATACCAAAAGATAGCAAGAAAAAAAACAAATTAACTCACCAATGCCTTATCCTTTCATCGCAATATAACAAGAATACGTATACCACTATAAATACCCCAAACCATACTCTCCCAGTTTGAGACACCCTGAAACTACTGGGAGTCACAATTGATAGAAATCTCACACTAGAAAGCCATGCAAAAAAATGTAACAAAGAAAATGTTCCATGCAATGTGGAAACTTAAAAGAGTTAAACCTTTCTTCCCAAGGAAGGTATTTCGCAACCTGGTGCAATCAATGGTGCTGAGCCACTTAGACTATTACAATTCCATCTACGCCGGATGCAAAGCACAAATCATCAAAAAACTCCAAACTGCCCAAAATACTGCAGCTAGACTCATATTTGGAAAAGCGAAATACGAAAGCGCCAAACCCCTCAGAGAAAAATTACATTGGCGCCCATTAAAAAAATCGAATTGTATTCAAAACTTGTACCCTGGTTCATAAAATTATTCATGGAGATGCCCCGTTCTACATGTCAGACCTCATAGACTTACCAGCAAGGAATACAAAAAGATCATCTCGCACTCTCTTGAACCTCCATTACCCCAGTTGCAAAGGACTTAAATATAAATCAATTTATGCTTCTAGCAACTGTGGAATGCTCTACCAACTGCCATAAAAACTATGCTCATTTTGACAGATTTCCGAAAACTACTAAAGACTAATTTGTTCAAAGAGATTTACCTAAAAGATCCTTCATAAATGACCAGACATCAAAACTTTAACAAAACAAGTTAATATTGAACTCTCTTTATTTGTTTACTTTATTCACATCATTACTGTTGAATCTTCTACATTTACCCTTCATCTTTAATGCCTGAATTGAACTGTATATTTACTCTTTATAACTTGTACTTTAAATGTAATAATATTCTGTATTTCTCATTCCGGAATGGCGATCGCCATCACGGTATTATGTAAGCCACATTGAGCCTGCAAATAGGAGGGAAAATGTGGGATACAAATGCTATAAATAAATAAATAAAGAAATTACCGCCCAGTAGCATCTATCCCACTAGCAGTCAAACTGTTGGAAAGTATGGTAACCAAAGAACTCACTGATTACATAAACAAATTCTCAATATTACATGAATCACAATCAGGATTTCGCCCCCTCCACAGTACCGAAATAGTACTAACTACTCTCCTGGCCAAATTCAAGCAGGAAATAGCAACAGGTAAAAGCATACTTCTCCTCAAATTCGACTTGTCTAGTGCATTCGACGTGGTAAACCATAATATACTATTGGGACTCCTAGATTACTTCGGGATTGGTGGAAATATACTTAGTTGGATCAAGGGTTTCCTAACCACCAGAACATACCAAGTGAAATCAAACTCAAACATATCATCACCGTGGAAAGCAGACTGCGGAGTACCTCAAGGATCAGCACTATCACCGATCCTTTTCAACCTAATGATGACCCCCACTAGCCAAGTCCTTATCCAATGGTTATTGAGAATGGTTTTTAGGTTTCAAGATCCAAATTTTTCTTGATGTATCTAGGGATACTCAACGCCGACGTAAGCAGTTTTTGTTATTGAAACCTTTTTGGCAACCAAGTGAATTTCAGGAGATTGAATTGAGCTCTTTATCTAATTTAGGGGTCTTTTTATTAAGGTGCGTTGAAAAGTGGCCTGCGGTAGTGTAGATGCGTGTTTTGGGCGCGTGCAGAATTATTTTTCAGCGCACCTACAAAAAATGCCTTTTTAAAATTTTTGCCGAAAATGGATGTGCAGCAAAATGAAAATTGCCACACAGTGACCATAATATGATCAGTTTTGACATCAACCTTGAAGTAACTGTACACAGAAAGTCAAATACGTTAGCGTTTAACTTTAAAAAAGGAGACTATGATAAAATGAGAAGAACAGTAAAAAAAAAACTTAGGGGGGCAACTGAGAGAGTAAAAACTGTACAACAGGCATGGACGCTGTTCAAAAATACCATCCTGGAGGCCCAGGCCATACATATTCCGCGAATTAGAAAAGAAAGACGGAAGTCCAAAAGACACCCGGCCTGGTTGAAAAGTGAGGTGAAGGAAGCTATTAGGGCTAAAAGAAACGCCTTCAGAAAATGGAAGAAGGAACCGTCTGAAAATAACAAGAAACAGCATAAGGAGTGTCAAAGCAAATGCAAGGCGCAGATTAAGAAGGCCAAGAGGGAGTATGAAAAAAAGATAGCATTAGAGGCAAAAAAACATAGTAAAAATTTTTTTCGCTATATTAAAAGCAGGAAGCCGGCAAAAGAATCGGTTGGGCCGCTGGATGACCGAGGGGTAAAAGGGGTGATCAAGGAAGACAAAGACGTAGCGGAGAGACTGAATGAATTCTTTGCTTCGGTCTTCACCGAGGAAGATTTGGGTGGGATACCGGTGTCGGAAATGGTATTTCAAGCGGACGAGTCGGAGAAACTTACTGACTTCACGGTAAACCTGGAGGACGTAATGGGGCAGTTCGGCAAACTGAAGAGTAGCAAATCTCCTGGACCGGATGGTATTCATCCTAGAGTACTGATAGAACTGAAAAACGAGCTTGCGGAGCTACTGCTAGTGATATGCAACTTATCCTTAAAATCGAGCGTGGTACCGGAAGATTGGAGGGTGGCCAATATAACGCCCATTTTTAAAAAAGGCTCCAGGGGAGATCCGGGAAATTATAGACCGGTGAGTCTGACGTCGGTGCCGGGGAAAATGGTAGAGGCTATTATCAAAAACAAAATTACAGAGCACATCCGAGGACATGGATTACTGAGACCGAGTCAGCATGGCTTTTGTGTGGGGAAATCTTGCCTGACCAATTTACTTCAATTCTTTGAAGGAGTGAACAAACATGTGGACAAAGGGGAGTCGGTTGATATTGTGTATCTGGATTTTCAAAAGGCGTTTGACAAGGTACCTCATGAAAGGCTACAGAGGAAATTGGAGGGTCATGGGATAGGAGGAAATGTCCTATTGTGGATTAAAAACTGGTTGAAGGATAGGAAACAGAGAGTGGGGTTAAATGGGCAGTATTCACAATGGAGAAGGGTAGTTAGTGGGGTTCCTCAGGGGTCCGTGCTAGGACCGCTGCTTTTTAATATATTTATAAATGATTTAGAGATGGGAGTAACTAGCGAGGTAATTAAATTTGCTGATGACACAAAGTTATTCAAAGTCGTTAAATCGCGACAGGATTGTGAAAAATTACAAGAGGACCTTACGAGACTGGGAGACTGGGCGGCTAAATGGCAGATGACGTTTAATGTGAGCAAGTGCAAGGTGATGCATGTGGGAAAAAAGAACCCGAATTATAGCTACGTCATGCAAGGTTCCACGTTAGGAGTTACGGACCAAGAAAGGGATCTGGGTGTCGTCGTCGATAACACACTGAAACCTTCTGCTCAGTGTGCTGCTGCGGCTAAGAAAGCGAATAGAATGTTGGGTATTATCAGGAAAGGTTTGGAAAACAGGTGTGAGGATGTTATAATGCCGTTGTATCGCTCCATGGTGCGACTGCACCTTGAGTATTGTGTTCAATTCTGGTCGCCGCATCTCAAGAAAGATATAGTAGAATTGGAAAAGGTGCAGCGAAGGGCGACTAAAATGATAGCGGGGATGGGACGACTTCCCTATGAAGAAAGACTAAGGAGGCTAGGGCTATACAGCTTGGAGAAGAGACGGCTGAGGGGAGACATGATAGAGGTATATAAAATAATGAGTGGAGTGGAACAGGTGGATGTGAAGCGTCTGTTCACGCTTTCCAAAAATACTAGGACTAGGGAGCATGCGATGAAACTACAGTGTAGTAAATTTAAAACAAATCGGAGAAAATGTTTCTTCACCCAACGTGTAATTAAACTCTGGAATTCGTTGCCGGAGAAAGTGGTGAAGGCGGTTAGCTTAGCAGAGTTTAAAAAGGGGTTGGACGGTTTCCTAAAGGACAAGTCCATAAACCGCTACTAAACGGACTTGGAAAACTCCAAAATTCCAGGAATAACATGTATAGAATGTTTGTACGTTTGGGAAGCTTGCCAGGTGCCCTTGGCCTGGATTGGCCGCTGTCGTGGACAGGATGCTGGGCTGGATGGACCCTTGGTCTTTTCCCAGTATGGCATTACTTATGTACTTATGTACTTATCCATTTTGGGTCTGAGACTTTACCGCAAGCCATTGACCTAGCGGTAAGGTCTTGCATGGTAACTAGGTGGTAATGGCCTATGCGCGTAGCTGCCGTGTGTCTGAAAAAAATATTTCTCGGGCGCGCGAGTAGCGGATGCGTGCCAAAATTATTACCGCGGGGCCACATGGTAACTGCAGTAACTCCAATTTGGTGCACTTTGGGCATGCGTAGGTGCCTAACCTGCTTATTTTCGAAGGAGAAGGGCGGCCATCTTCTGACACAAATCGGGAGATGGCCGGCCTTAGGAGAAGGCCGGCCAAATCGGTATAATCGAAAGCCGATATTGGCCGGCTTCAACTGCTTTCCGTCTCAGGGCCGGCCAAAGTTCAAGGGGGCGTGTTGGCAGTGTACCGAAGGCGGGACGGGGGTGTGGTTAAGAGATGGCCGTCCTTGGCCGATAATGGAAAAAAGAAGGGCAGCCCTGGTGAGCAATTGGTCGACTTTACTTGGTCCTTTTTTGATCACGACCAAGCCTTGAAAAGGTGCCCGAACTGACCAGATGACCACCGAAGGGAATCAGGGATGACCTCCCCTTACTCCCTCAGTGGTCACCAACCCCCTCCCATCCAAAAAAAATTAAAAAACATTTTTTTGCCAGCCTCTATGCCAGCCTCAAATGTCATACCCAGTTCCATCACATAGTAACATAGTAACATAGTAGATGACGCCAGAAAAAGACCTGCACGGTCCATCCAGTCTGCCCAACAAGATAACTCATATGTGCTAATTTTTGTGTATACCCTACTTTGATTTGTACCTGTGTTCTTCAGGGCACAGATCGTATAAGTCTGCCCAGCACTATCCCCGCCTCCCAACCACCAGCCCCGCCTCCCAACCACTGGCTCTGGCACAGACCGTATAAGTCTGCCCAGCACTATTCCCGCCTCCCAACCACCAGCCCCGCCTCCCACCACCGGCTCTGGCACAGACCGTATAAGTCTGCCCAGCACTATCCCTGCCTCCCACCACCGGCTCTGGCACAGACCGTACAAGTCTGCCCAGCACTATCCCCGCCCCCCAACCACCAGCCCCGCCTCCCGATCTTGACTAAGCTCCTGAGGATCCATTCCTTCTGCACAGGATTCCTTTATGCTTATCCCACGCATGTTTGAATTCACAGCACTATGCTGGAGAAGTTTTTAGTGGGTACTGCAATGCACTTCAGGCAGGTGGACCCAGGCCCATCCCCCCCTACCTGTTACACTTGTGGTGGTAAATGGGAGCCCTCCAAAACCCACCAGAAACCCACTGTACCTACATGTAGGTGCCCCCCATTACTGTTTAAGGGCTATGGTAGTGTACAGTTGTGGGTAGTGGGTTTTGGGGAGGGGGTTGGGGGGCTCAGCACCCAAGGTAAGGGAGCTATGCACCTGGGAGCAATTTGTGAAGTCCACTGCAGTGCCCCCTAGGGTGCCCGGCTGGTGTCCTGGCATGTGAGGGGGGACCAGTGCACTACAAATGCTGGCTTCTCCCATGACCAAATGGCTTGGATTTGGCCGGTTTTGAGATGGCCGCCATTAGTTTCCATTATCGGCAAAAACCAGTGTCGGCCATCTCTAAGGGCGGCCTAAATGTTGAGATTTGGCTGGCGCCGACCGTATTATTGAAACGAAAGATGGCCGCCCATCTTGTTTCGATAATATGGTCGGGTACGCCGCTTTACGGGGCCGTCATTAGAGATGGGCGCCCCCGTTCGATTATGCCCTTCCACGTGGCTTAGTAAACAGGCCCCTTATTAACTAGCGCCTGAAACATTTTCTTATATTTTCTTTATCCTCTCATTAAGTCTTGGACTTTAGTGTTTGTTTAATTTCTTTATTGGAATGTTTACTTAGATGCTTAGATTTTCCTTTTGGAACACTTTTCTGTACAAGTTAAATTTTCTTGGATATTTTATTTTTTTTACATTTGTACCCCTTGCTTTCCCACTCATGGCAGGCTCAATGGGGCAGACAACGGAGGGTTAAGTGACTTGCCCAGAGTCCCACTAGCAACATTCCATGTAGAATCTCCAATAGTAGCAACATTCCATGTAGAATCTCCGAAAGTATCTATTTTAGTTACATTTGTACCCTGCGCTTTCCCAATCATGGCAGGCTCAATGCGGCTCACATGGGGCAATGGAGGGTTAAGTGACTTGCCCAGAGTCACAAGAAGTTGCCTGTGCCTGAAGTGGGAATCGAACTCAGCTCCTCAGGACCAAAGTCCACCACCCTAACCACTAGGCCACTCCTCCACTGTTGCTACTATTTGAGATTCTACGTGGAATGTTGTTATTCCACTCACTAGCAACATTCCATGTAGAAGTCGGCCGTTGCAGATCACCAATGTGGCCGCGCAGGCTTCTGTGAGTCTGACGTCCGGCACGTACGTGCGTCAGACTCACAGAAACAGAAGCCTGCGCAGCCTTCTACATGGAATAGCAACATTCCATGTAGAATCTCCAATAGTAGCATTTATTCAGAACAATGATGGCTTAAAACGGAATGCATTCCTAAATCATTTGCGGAGATGTTCAATAAGGACTTGACAACAGACGAAGCGTGTAATAGTCTTAGCCTCGTGTATGCTGTAAATATTTGCAGTTGCTGTCCCTAAATTAGCCATGAGTTGTCTGTTGTGGTATATCTGTGTTGGGAATTTCTGTTCTTTTCAACAGATGCTCACATCAATCAGCTCTGCTGTGGGATTTATTCATATGCTTAGCTGAAAGAAAACGAAAGCACCATTCAGTATAAGCAGGGTGGATGTGGACTGCAGTGGATCCAAATAACTGGACCGAGTCTGTGACAGGTTCCTCTGCCTGGTAGGACTAAAGTTAGATAGACTCTTCACGCAGAGATGAGTTTGAAATTGAGCCAGCTTGCACTTTTATGTAAACAGAATGAAACTAGGAAAAGGTCTTGGTATGAAAGACCAGCCTTATATAATGGCGTGTGAGCATCCCTCAGGTCTAGTTGCAGAATCCTCTCCACCTGAACCTGTACCTGCACAGATTCTGGGTGGGCCTAGGCAAGAATTGGGTGGGCACCAAGTGTTCTACCCCCCCCCCCCCCCCCCCAAAAAAAAGAAAATTATCTCAGCTGGTGGGAAAACGCTTCTTTCCACCTTGGCAGCAGGCATGCACTGAAAACTGAACATGCGCGGGTGCCGGTGTCATGGAGAGTAGCGTTTTCGTTACCATCAGGGGAAAATCTTCAGCTGGCGGAGCTTGGGATTCCCTCCAGTTACCGCTAAACATGTGCTACTGTTGGGTGGGCCTGAGCCATAAACGGGTGGGCCCTGGCCCACCCAAGCCCACCCGTGGCTACGCCACTGTGATAGAGCCTCACGCGTGGACCCTGTAAACACAGTTCCAAGCTGAAATGTTCAGAGAAGTTGACAGAACTTACAGCCCTCTAACGATCATTGTTCATGACCCCCTGGTAACGTTTTGCTGGATCTGGTCCACATTTTTAAAGCTCTTTTCAGTTAGTAGTATAGTGCAAATGTACAGATTATAGAGCCTAATGGTTCAGAAATATCAGGATAAGAGAGTCTATAATCTGGAACATACAACAATTACCTCTCTCGCATAAGCTGCAAAGTACTTAATATACTATACTTCTCCTGTGGAGTGCAAAATTTAAAATGTGAAAAAGGAAAAAAGCACCTAACCCCAACCTCCACCCTATATGTGTTCAGTGGGTACAGAGGAAATCAAGGGGTCCACCTTTCTTCATTTTTGAGGGGTCAATCCTTTTAAAAATTAGAACTTCCTGTGGAGTCTTTAGCAAAAAATTATAGTGAAAAAGAGTTTTTTATTCCGATGAAGAAAGGTGGATCCCTTGATTTCCTCCTTACCCACTGAACACATATAAGGTGGAGGTTGGGGTACAGAGGCTTTTTCCCTTTTTCACATTTTAAATTTTGCACTCCACAGGAGAAGTATAGTATATTAAGTACTTTGCAGCTTAAGCGAGAGAGGTAATTGTTGTATGTTCCAGATTATAGAGCCTGACATCAGTGATGTAACTTTTATCCATTCTCCTGATTTCATTGATATTTTAATGTCATGAAAGTGCCTTCTTTAGCCATTATGGTACACACTCTGCCTCATCACTCTACTTTTCTCTCTTCAGATGTTCTTACATAGAAACTTTTGCGTCCTTTGTCTTTTCAGCCTTAACTAGAATAAGTGGATGGGCATAATCGAATGGGGTGCCCAAGTTTTCCTGAGGGCGTCCTCGTAGGACGTCCCCTTGAAGGGGCGTGGAAACCCATATTATCAAAACAAGATGGGCGTCCATCTTTCGTTTCCATAATACAGTCGGGGACGCCCAAATCTCAACATTTAGGTCGGCCTTAGAGATAGTCGTCCTAAGAGATGGTCGTCCCCAATTTTCGGCGATCATGGAAACCGAGGACGCCCATCTCAGAAACGACCAAATCCAAGCCATTTGGTCATGGGAGGAGCCAGCACTCGTAGTGCACTGGTCCCCCTCACATGCCAGGACACCAACCGGGCACCCTAGGAGGCACGGCAGTGGACTTCAGAAAAAGCTCCCAGGTGCATAGCTCCCTTACCTTGTCTGCTGAGCCCCCTAACCCACCCCCCAAAAAACCCAATCCCCACAACTGTACACCACTACCATAGCCCTTAGGGATGAAGGGGGGCACCTAGATGTGAGTACAGTGGGTTTGTGGTCGGTTTTGGAGGGCTCACATTTACCACCACAAGTTTAACAGATGGGGGGGGGGGGGGGGATGGGCCTGGGTCTGCCTGCCTGAAGTGCACTGCACCCACTAAAACTGTTCCAAGGACCTGCATACTGCTGTCACGGAACTGGGTATGATATTTGAGGCTAGCATAGAGGCTTGAAAAAATATTTTAAATTTTTTTTTAGGGTGAGAAGGGGTTAGTGACCACTGGGGGAGTAGGGGGAGGTCATCCCCGATTCCCTCCGGTGGTCATCTGGCCATTCAGGGCACATTTTTGTGGCTTGGACGTAAAAATAAAAGGACCAAGTAAAGTCGGCCAAGTGTTCATCAGGGATGCCCTTCTTTTTTCCATTATTGGCCGAGGACGCCCATCTCTTA